>NC_089587.1:172597189-172961822 GCF_019320115.1 Miscanthus floridulus | reverse complement strand
CTTACTGTCTTGTGTGGTGCGAGCTCTAACTCGCTTGACCCCTTGGGCGTGAGCTCTAACTCGCCTGACCCCTTGGGCATGGGCTCCGACTCACTCGACCCCAAGGTCATGGGCTCCGGTTAGCCCGACCCTTTGGTCGTGGGCTTTGTCTCGCCCTACCCTAAGGTCGTGGGCTCTGGTTCGCTCGACCCTTTGGTCACAGGCTCTGTCTCTCTTGATCCCAAGGTCGTGGGTTCCATCTTGCTTGACCTCTTGGATGCAGTATCCATTGTGGGCTAGGGATATATATACCTTTCCTTTTCTTCCCCAACATCTATCTACGATTTAAGTGATCATTGGGGGCTGGGGGGTGTATATACCTTTCCCCTTCATTTCCAACGGTAACCAACCTACTCTCTTCTTCCTCATTTTAGCACGCCCAAAATAGGACAGGAGCTCTCTCTCTCTCACTCCATTGTTGACCTAAAGCCCTCAAGCAAATCCATTGATTTCCCCATCAATCCTTGAGGGAAAAGGGTCCAAACTTGATTAGATAGAAACTCCATTGATTCCCAAATTCTAAAGAGCACTTGGTTCACGTTTTAGCCAATGGTTGTGTTTGTTACTCTTGGAGCTTGGCTCCTAGCTAGCTAGAGCGTCGCCCGTGGAGCTTGCCAACTTGTGTGGCAGCCCCAGGAGGTTTGTAACCATCTCTTGAAGCTAGTAAACTCACCCCTCATCTCAAGAGTTAAGTCTCTTGACTTGAGAACGAGGAAGGGCTGGAAAGCTCTAAACCTTAGTGGCTAACCTCAACAACATGGAGGTAGGCAAGCCTTGGTGGTAAGCCAAACCATGGGTTAAATCATTGTGTCACTTGTGCTTGATTTACATTACTTGCATGACATATTGTTGTTGAGGTGATTTCTAGGATTGAGGCCGATCTACTTGTGTATGGTGTTCCCACCACCTTTAGCTATCGATCTGTGATCTACCCTATAGGAAGCTAAGAAATTTATCCAATCTAAATTTCGTTGGGTAGATTTTGAACTGTGAACTAATCTCTCCTGCAGGTGCGATAGTGCTGCGCTCACAGAGCGGCAGTGCCGTAGGTGAATTTGACTTTGGTTTGAGTTAAATTTTTATAGGCCTATTCACCCCTCTCTAGGCATACCAAAGATCCTACAATCATGAGTGTGTCACCGAGCAGCTTGAGTGGGTTCTAACCACGTGTCTGTGTGTGCAATATGAGCAACGACACTCATTTAAAGAGGGTAATGAGAAGAACACTGAACAGTTTTTCCCAAGTTATCAATTGTCCAATTCTCCGATCCTGAATTCTTCTAGCCTTTCCTCAAATTCCTTCTTCTACACATTATAGTAGTTAACAAATTGGTATTAGAGACATCGTTAGGGAGCTGATTTAAATCCATTATGATCATTTTACTCACTTCCACAAGCATCTCAGCGTTATGGATCCCCAATTTAAGTTGATCCTCGAGGAGAAGGTTGTGCACAACTCGGTGATGGTTCTTTAGTCATTGCTTATCGCGTGCACCGGTTCGGTGGAGCATTCCATCGGCACACACTTTAGCAACCTAGAGATTGTAGCCAAGGTGTTCGACGGTTGGAAGCTAAAGGTATATGCATTGATGGATGACTTGCGCATTGAGCTCAGAGCTTTGTGGAAGACTATGAATCAAGTGGTTCTTAATTTGGGTGCTGCTTCAATGGAGGGAGTCTTTTTAGTACTCGGAGCGGCTGCAATGACTTCACATGATGGCAACCTGTCCGCTGACCGTTTTGGGCACCATGTCGAACATGGTCACTAGGAGGTTGGGTCTAGTGTGGTGTACACCCATGTCCCTCTCCTGGTCAAGGGTGCGCATAGTCCACCCAATCCTTTGTTGTTTCATTCTTCATCTCCCTCGGCTTTGGAGGGCTTGGGTAAGCAACATGATGGGTTTTGTGTAGGGTTTGGCCACCCGTTTCGCAATACACCGCCTAGTTCTAGTAGCAAATTACCCAAGATGAATTTTCCATCTTTTGATGGGGAAAACCCAAAGCTATGGATTAGCTGATGTGAAGATTACTTTGACATGTATTCAGTCAAGTCTTGTTTATGGATCAAAGTAGCTCCTATGCATTTTTTGGCTGCTGTTGCACATTGGTTGCAATCGCTTGACCATCCAGGATGTTTTCACTATATGTAGGTGAAAGCATCTAGGCCCCTAGTTGGGTTTCGGTGATTAATGATAATACGAGATTACTGTGACTAGCGTGTATTTTGTAGATGCAATTAAGTTAGGTCATGGTAATGGCAATTAATTGGGCAATCATGATTGTCATGCCCCTACGATGGAAATCGTTTCAGTTTTCAAAGGATGGACGACAAGGTTAAGGATGGACTAGTTCTAAGTGTCGTTTGGAGTTAAAGAGACACTTAGAGTAGTTTATGACTTTGTTTTTTCTTTGGCTGTACTATTAAGGGGCGTATGGATGGGTAGCTTGACCTAGATGAGTCTAGTGGGTTAGGTGTAGTGCACACTTGTCAAATCTAGCACTAGGTAGCTCATAAATAGCCCTAATATCAATTGGAGCAAACTTCATTCATATATGATTACGAGTTGGAAGTGAATGGAGGGTCAAATATTGACTGGACGCTGGTTCCGGTGTGACCGAACGCTAGCATAGAGCCCAGTCAGTTCATTTGATCATGGTGAAGTCATCTGGTTGCGACCAGACGCTGAGTGAAATGTGACCGAACATTGGGTGCCAGAGTCCAGTCAACTCCAGTAAGGTTCTAGAGAGGGAGAATTCTGATCGGACGCGTCTAGTCAGTGCTGACCGAACGCTGGTCAGGTTCCAGCTACTGACCGGACACTGAGCAGCCAAGTGACCAGATGCTGGGTGCCAGAGTCCGGTCAACATCAGTAAGGTTCTAGAGAGCAGTTTTCGTGACTGGACACGTCCGGTCAGTGCTGATAGGACGCCGGTCAGTGTTCGGTCACAACTTAACTGCTCAGTGTCAGGGAGAACTGACTGGAGCGTTCGGTCACCCTAAAGTGGCACATAACGGTTCATTTTGAATGAGTTATAAATACTTCCTCTATTCACTTAAGGGATTACTTTTGCTCATTTTAACAACTGAGAAACACCCTTGAGAGTGCCAAGGAGAGCAAGGTCCTAGTGAGGTGATTGAGATTTGAGAATCCAAGACTAAGGCCTCATTAGTTAAAGCAAGAGTAGCAAAGTGTGCATCCACCCTTCTCATTAGGCTTGTCATGGTCAAGTGAGAGTTTGTGCTTGTTACTCTTGGTGATCACCATCACCTAGATGGCTTGGTGGTGATTGGAAGTTTGGTGATCATCCGGCGGAGCTTGTGGATGACCCAACTCAAGTTGTGAGCGGTTGTGGGTGATTCATCGCGCCAGAGTGTCGAAGAATCAACCCATAGAGAGCACTTGATCCTTGCGCGGATCAAGGGGGATCTACATCCTTGCGTGGCTGCTCCAACAAAGACTAGTGGGGAGTGGCGACTCTTCGATACCTTAGCAAAACATCGCCGTGTTCCTCCTCCTCTCTTTACTTTAAGCATTTACTTTGAGCAATTCAATTCTTGTCTTTACATTTATAAAATTGCCAGGCTAGAGTAGGATTAGAACTTAGGTTGCAAAACTTTTGTGCGGTAGAACATTAGAAACACATTCTAGGCACAAGGGGTGAAGTGGGCTAAGTGTAGGGTTTATTTATTGCAAAGAATTTTAGAATTAGCCCAATTCACCCCCCTCTTGGACATCTTGATCCTTTCAATTGGTATCAGAGCCTCATGCTCACGTACTTAGGCTTAACTGCCTAGAGAAAGATGTCTCATGGGGATGGACCTCCTCCTATCTTTAAGAGAGATGATTTTCCTCATTGGAATATCCGCATGGAGGCATATTTAGAAGCTCTAGATGTTGGAATACTTAGAGCCACCTCACAAGGATTCCCAAAACCTCAAGATCCCACGCACCTTCAAGGCGATAAAGTGAACTATGAAAAATGGAATGCAAAGGCTAGAAACACTATCTTTAGAGGCCTTTGCAAAGATGTGTTTAACCAGGTGAGGAACCACAAGGACGCCCATGCACTATGGTCGGACATTTGTGCACTCCATGAGGGAACTAAGAGTGACCGTGAGGAATGCTATCATCTCATAATGAAAAAGCTTAATTCTTTTGAGATGCTTCCTAAAGAGAGTGCTAATGAAATGTACTTACACTTGAATGTTCTTGTAGAGGAAGTCAATAGGCTTGGACTTACTCAAATGCAACCATCCGACATTGTAAGAAAAATCTTGAGTGTCCTCCCCATTGACAAACATGGGAATATTGTGACCGTGCTTCATCAAGGTGATCTTTCCACTGCTACACCAACTCAAATCTTAGGAAAGATCAACGCTCATGAGATGTACATGCACATCACACCACAAGATGGCTCATCCTCTACTAAGAAGAAAGACAAAGACTTAGCATTCAAGGCTAGCCAAGAGAAGGGCAACACAAGAATTGAGTATGAGAGCTCAAGTAATGATGAAGTTGATGATGCAAGTCTTGCTCTCATGGTGAGAAGAACCACCAAGATGCTAAAGAAGCTCAACAAGAATGACGTCAAGTTTGATGGGAAGAAAAAGTTCTTCACTAGCACTAGAAGGAAGCCAATCTCGGAGATGGATTGCTATAATTATGGAGAACTTGGTCATCTAGCACATCAATGCACAAAGCCCAAGAAAGACAAGTACAAGAAGAAGAATAGGGGCAAGAAAGATGACTCAAGTGATGAAGATGAATATGAGAAGAAGAAAAACAAGCTATACAAGAAGAAAGATGGCAAGAAGAAGGACTTCCACAAGAAGAAGAAAAATGGCAAGGCATACATCGTCGGTGATGAGCTCATGGATATTGATTCATCAAGTTGCTCATCCGATGATGATAGTGAGAATGAGAAGGTGGCCACAATTGTGATTGACTCTTCATCATCTTCATCGACACCACTGCTACCATCCTCTACACACTTATGCCTTATGGCCAAGGGTGAATGAAAGGTATCAAATGATGATGATAGTAGTGGTGATGATCATGCTAATAATGATGATAGTGATAGTGATAGTGATAGTGATGATGATAAATTTGAATCACCTTCATATGATGATCTTGTTAAATTGCTAAATCAATATACTAAGATCATTAGAAAGTCAAGAGCTAAGAATGAAAAGCTTGAAATTAAGAATGACTCTCTTTTAGCTAAATGTGACATAGCGGAAAAGGCTAGTGTTGAGCTTAGAGAAGCAAATGATGCTATGTCATCCAAACTCAAGGAGCTCAAATCTTCTAAGAAAGAGCTTAAAGAAAAACATGATAAACTTGAGAGGATACATAATGAGCTCATTGCTAGACACAATATGCTAAAAGAAGAATATACATCTCTCAAGATCAATCATGATAATCTTGTTATCGCTCAAGAATTTTTATCCAATGAGCCACATGATGCTACTAACGATGTTGTTAAGATTGATATAGCTACATCATGTGATGATTTAATTGTTGAGAGCATTGAGCAAGGATCTAGTGGCAAAGGCAAGCAAGTGGTTGAAATAGACAACTATGATGAGTATGTCAAGCACAAGCATGATAATGAAAAGCTCAAGAAAGATCTTGAAGAGCTCAAAACCACCAACACTATAGTGTTAGAAACTCTTGATCATGATGGTGATTTGATTATTGAGAATGAGAAGCTCAAAGAAGAGAACGAGAGACTCAAGGAAGAAAAAAATGTTGATGCACTCAAAGAGGAGAACAAGAAGCTCAAGTTGGAAAAAGAACATCTCAAGATTGGATTGAGCAAGTTCACAAGAGGCAAACATCTTCAAAGATGGATAGAAGTGGCATTGGGTACTTGGCAAACCAAGATAAGAAGGCTCAAGCTCAACAACAGCAACATAAGTCACAGCCAAAGCCAAAGAGGTGTTTTGAGTGTGGACAAGAAGGTCACTTTGCCCATGAGTGCCAAACTCCACCACCACAACCCTTGCCCAAGCATGCTAGACCATTTGCTTTCAATGCTCATTACATGCTTAGAAAGGACTCTAGTGGAAAGATGAACTACAAGACCGATGGAAGTCATTGGGTTATTGATAGTGGTTGCACACAACATATGACCGGTGATCCTTGTATGTTCACCTCACTAGATGAAGAAGTAGATGGACAAGAAAAAAATCATATTTAAAGATAATTCAAAGGGCAAGGTTAAAGGATTGGGCAAAGTGGGAATATCAAATGATCATTTTATCTCAAATGTGCTATATGTTGCTTCATTGAGCTTCAACTTGCTATCCGTTGGACAATTGTGTGATCTTGGCTTCCAATGCTTGTTCATCGAGAAGGAAGTTGTTGTATCTAAGAAGGATGATGATCAAGTGATATTCAAAGGATTTAGACACAACAAACTATATCTAGTGGATTTCACCTCCAAAGATGCAAATTTGAAGACTTGCCTATTCACCAAAACAAGACTTGGGTGGCTATGGCATAGAAGACTTGCTCATGTTAGGATGAGCTCACTCAAGAAGCTAATGAAGAATGATTTGGTGAGAGGGTTGAAGGACGTGAAGTTTGAGAAGGACAAGCTTTGTAGTGCATGTCAAGCCGGTAAGCAAGTTGCAAATACTCATCCAACCAAAGCTTTCATGTCAACCACAAGAGTGCTAGAACTCCTTTACATGGACTTATTTGGACCAACAACATACAAGAGTTTGGGAGGAAATCTTTATTGTCTTGTGATTGTTGATGACTATTTAAGATATACATGGGTATTCTTCCATCATGACAAATCTGAAGTTACATCATGCTTCAAGAAGTTTGCCAAGAGAGCACAAAATGAGTTTGAAGTGAAGCTCAAGAAGATAAGAAGCGACAATGGGAAAGAATTTGACAACACAAATATAGAAGCCTATTATGATGAAGTTGGGATCAAGCATGAGGTCTCCACAACATATACTTCTCAACAAAATGGTGTAGTTGAGAGAAAGAACCAGACATTGATCACACTAGCAAGAACAATGCTTGATGAGTACAACACTTCTGAAGCTCTATGGGCGGAAGCTATCAACACCGCATGCTATGTATCCAACCACCTATTTCTTCAAAAGTTTCTTGGCAATACACCTTATGAGTTGCTCAATGGGAAGAAGCCAGACGTCTCCTTTAAGGTGTTTGGTTGCAAATGCTACATCTACAAGAAGCGGCAACACCTAGGGAAGTTTCAAAGACATTGTGATATTAGTTTTCTTGTTGGTTAGTCATCAAAGTCTAAAGCATATAGAGTATTTAATCATACCACTGGCTTGGTTGAAGAAACATATGATATGAAATTTGATGAATCCAACGGCTCCTAAGGAGCACATCAGAATCTTGATGATGTAGGTGATGAACCATTGAGGGAGGCTATGAAGAACATTCTAGTTGGAGACATCAAGCCACAAGATGATGAAGATGATGTACAAGTGATTAATCCACCTTCTTCATAAAATGTGCCACCAGATGGTGATAAAGATGGGAGAGTAGAAAATGAAGATACTCATGTCTCCCATGAGCAAATGGTGACACAAGCACAAGATGTTGATGCTCCGCAGCTGTGACAGAACCGCCCAATTTATACAAGATCAAGTATGGCTGTCCTCGCTAACACATTGACATATGCATACTTTCACTTATATAAACCCGATAGTTCGTCGAGTGTCACGAAGGACCTCGGTAAATCAACATCACAACCAAGATCGTATGATTAAGCAAATACACATCACATACGTAGGGTTGTAGTGGAAATAATATTATAAATAGGTTCACAAATAATAGTACAAGTTTGGGTTTCAAAAATGATTAGTGAAAACAATATAGCTTTCAAAGGATTACATTAATATATGTTCCAAATACATTGCTAGCATAAGTGACATCCTTAGACAAAAGCATATAGATGAGAAGTAAATATAGAATCACTGAGCCCACCAGCGGTTAGCCACCATCTTCGATAGGCCGAGAACTTCACCTACAACATGGTGAGATAAACCCTAAGTACTCGAATGTACTTAGCTAGACTTACCCATCATAAACCAGAAATAAAGTGACACCAAGGAGTATGCAAGGCTTTATAGGTGGAGCTAGCTGGACAACCTCTTAGCATAAAAGCTTGAGTAATCATTAGCATTATTAACCTGTACTAGCAGTGACTTTTAGCCATTTCCTACCATCTATATTAGCGCATGTACTAATCAATCACTTGATTAAGTTGCAAACAATAATAACCATATTAGGTATTTCATGGCTCATTATCATCATCATCATCATCATCATTTAACCATATCTTTAAATTTAGTAAATCTACGTTGCCACTGCTCAGTTAAGTTCTCACTATCTGGGAGAGATGGTGATTTGAATCAATTCCTATCCAGCTGGAGGGGTATTCCTAACACAAACCTAGGTCTACCAGCCACGGTAGCCTTAGATCACCTTTGGTACAACTCAGGAATAGTAGTTCCGAGCAGCGCCGCATTCTCAAGGGCGACACTTTACCAGGAAGTGTAGGACTTTTAAACACCTGACCCCTTGGACTCATGCCAATGTCCCCAAGCACATCCTTACTACCTCTAGAATGCATACTTTCACTTTCCAGACTTCTGGCCTGAGTTGAGCTACTCGGCTTCACGGTCGGAGCAAGTTATCTGGCCAACTAAGTGATAGGCATGCGTTCAATATGACATGAGGACGTACAGTGAATCGGTCCTTAAATGACATAGATAGGGATAGATCCACACCCAAGACCTCCATGTCTTGTTGCTTCTCTATCGACATCCCGCCTGGTCTCCTTTTATTATTAACACATGGTTATTTCCATGATAGCAAATATAGCCAACCGTGCTTTGGTATTCACCTATATCTCACAGGTGACAGGAAATCACCCGACTTCTACTGGTCTAAGCATCGCTAAGCATACATTCGATCCTGGACCTATATAGGGTTCAAGGTATATTTCTGGACAAGGTAGTTCTATGCATCAAGTGGTTCCAATCAACTCTTATAACCTAATGCATCAAACATAAAGAACTCAAGTGATATTTATAAAAACATAGGAGGCTTAGAATGCTTCGGGGCTTCCCTGGGATCCAACACTAGATTAGTGTTTGTTAGATGACACTTGCTTGGTGAGCATCTGCCATCCTAGCACTTGTCCAGTCCTTATATCTTCGAGATAGGTCCACCATACACCGTCTTCGGGTTCAGTTCCAACATCCCATCCGGCACGTGGTTCATCTAGCGTACCTAATTGAGATGCACGATGCCAGTACATGAATGCGGGGAATGGTAATAAAAGATGCATCACATAAAAACATTCAAGACAAGCACACGGCTACACCACATGACATGAGTACTTAGAGAGCAAGCTATTCACATCAAGCCCAACATAGAGATAGCAAGTGCATCAAGCATGGCATATTAGTTTACTTAAGCTCTATTCAAATCACTTTAACTTACCAAGTTTAGACAACCTAATATACAATTGCTCATCTTCAGTTAAGGACCTAGCACCTGCATCTAAGAATTTGCTCAAGTTAGCCTAGCACCCAAACAATCAACAAGAACAATGCTACAAAGCATTCACACAAGCACTCATATTTTAGCAAAACTGGGACTATACAGCAGCATAGTAAACTAACCATAACTGGCGATTTACAATTCCAAATGACATGCAACAAGACAATTTGGAAAGCTTATGAAATTATGTACAATTCATATTTAATCATTCCAGCATGATTCCCAAGTTAAAAGGGTCAAACAGTCACATTTATCATATCTAGTCCAGAAATTCCAGAGAACTACAATTTCTGATGACCAACTAGAACAGTCATAACTCACAAAATATTTGACCAAATGCCATGAAAATTTAACACAAGATGGTTAAGTGAGTTATGTACAACTTTCTTATTATCATCTTAAGATGATTCTACTGATAATAGGGTCAATTAATCCAATAAATGAATCTGTCTAAAACATGGACAGAAACTGATATGCCACTTTAAACAACTATAAATGGAGTTATACATGTCCAATAAATATGGTTATAGACTTTTTAGAAATCTTAGCAAATTCTAAACAACTTTGTTGTAAACACCTAAAGCTAATTCTATTATTAAGAAGGCCCCACAGTGCCAACAAGGAAACCCTCTCTGGGTTTGGGCAGAAACAGCCACAGAGATTTAAGCAAGTATAACTCAAGATCTACTTAACCAAAAATCATGATATTTAGCTGTTTTAAAATCTTAATAAAAGTACTAGAACTCATGTATTATCATAAATTCATGATTCATAACTTAACTAAGCCAATTAATTCAAACATGCAGCCCTATTTAGAATAGGAGCAAAGCAACACATGGCATTTGTTATTTTTATAGATCTTAAACAATCAATTCTAAACTCATGAAATTTTTACCAGGCATCAACCATCACCTGATTAGCACTCCATAAAAAAATCATATTTATTTGAGCACAAAAACTACAGTTATAAAAAAGACAAGACACAACTAGTATTAAGAACCTAACTGCATAAATCTCTTTTTACAGCAAAAGATTTAAACTAAAACATGCCATATTATAGATCTACTGCATAGATAATTTCACAAGGATTCCAAAAAGTTTTCATTTACTATTTTATGATTTTTCTACTAATTACTATGTGTTTTCAAAGTTGATAATCCAAATCTGCCAAAATCAAAAGAAAAGGAATGTAAATCTTGCATCTGGGACCCTGCAGTTTTTAGAAATTAAACACGAACAAAAAGATCCTTTTAGGTACCGTTCAACTGAGTCACGGATTCTTCACTTAACCCCCTAGGAAACATCCTATTCACGCGCGTGGTCCTTCGCCTTCTTCACCTGGCTGGAAGCAGAGCACCTCACCGGAGCTAGCGATTTTGGCCGCCGTGGTGCTCGCCGGTGACAGATAAGTTGCGAGGGAGCGCCCACAGGCCTGCGCACCCATGTGGGACCACTCAATTTGACTGGAGGTGGGCTAGGTTGGCATGGCCTCATGCATAGGCGTCCACGGTGGCCACGACACCGGTGGCAGCGCGCTACGGCGGCGAAGAAGGGCCGGGGAGGGGCTCGCAAGGCTAAGGGGAGGGTGGTGGAGCCGGTGGTGCACATGGAGGGACATGAGGAAGCTCAGGGTGGTGGAGACACGGCATGGTGAGCTCAGCCAGCCGACCATGGCAGATGTGGCCGCTTGAGGTCGGAGCGAGAGGGGCGATGGGGAGCACAGAGGGAGCGAGCGTGAGTGGAGAGTGAGCCTCTGCCACTGCACCAACATGAGGGGTAGGTCAGAGCACAAGACACATAGCAGGGCACATGTCAGTAGTGGAGGGGGTGAGCTCACGCATGCTTGCCACACATAGGCCACGCGGCATCCTTTGGGGCATTTCCGTGAACACCTGGCGGGCGACGTAGTGGCCGGCGTGGAACACATCTTTGGGATGTCTACGACTGAATTTGATAATGGCCCCAAAACAAAGTTTACTTCTTTCCTGACGCTCTACATTTCTTATTTAAGGAGCCAAGTCATTAGAGCTTTGGATCAGCGGGTAATTAGGCTCCAAAGTGATAGTGTTAACGTATTGACAGTGACAAACAAAAATCCAAATTGATGGTCCAATACTAACTCAAACGAGTGCCATCTTTTTACATGCTCTTATCCATCATGTACACTCCAACTTTTATCTTTGGACCAAATTGAGTTGTTTAATAAAATTTGGAGAACGTGGAATGCCAACGGTTATTACCGGTCCCAACTTCTAGACTTGGAATTATTTTGGAAGGCCAAAACAACAGCATTTCCAATCTTTGAGGTACTTTTTGGATAGCTTAGATACCAAAATTGCTCTTGATCATAAAATAAAGTTTGTAGAACACAAACTAAATTTCAACTTTTATTTAAGGTGCAACTCCATGCAAGCACTGTAAGCGATTGGTCAACACCGGTCAAAATAGCATCACGGTAAAGCTTAAATTACCCTTTTTTGATCTATTGGAGCATTTTCTGGCCACTTGCTCAACATGAGCCCTTCATAACTTTTGTTCATGAGTGTGAGTAGGTTTGTTTGAGCAAGGTTGCAATGTTTGTTTGTCATCACATGTTCTCATTCACCTAATAAAGCAATTCAGGCAAGGACATAACTTGTCATTTCATGTGACTTCTAGATTCCAAACTCCATGAAACTTTTCCAATCATCCATGTGGGTGGAAATTGATGTGAGGCACATGAAAGAAGCACCTTCAACATTACTTAGGTATATATTTGAAAAGGACCAATATGCAAGCAAAGGTGTGTTGCCCAAGTTTAAGTTGGAGCTCACTCTTGTAGATTTGATCTTAACACCTTCATCACCACTGAACATGTCATGTTTGAGTTCAAACCCATTACTTATCTGGTGACAAACACCTAGGGTGTTATAGCCCTCCCCCTTATAGGAATCTCGTCCTGAGATTCAGGACAAAAGACTTTTATGGAAGAGAGATATGTTACCAGTTTCCAATATCAGCGATAGCTTTAGGCTACATAGCTTCAAGCCTCAGAGGGACCAAATTGGTCGAGACAACTTTCTATACTCGTTCTTTGTAGTAAATTTTTGTCAAAAGAATTTCGTTCATTGGCTTCTATAAAGCATTGTTATATTGGGAGGAATCCAAGATAGCACTGTCCTACGTACTTCGTCCTTGATGTATGAAGAGTGATACAAGCGTAGACTAAATACTTGTAACATCTACTTCCCTAATGGATATAGCACAGACCATATGGACTTTGCACTAGACCGCAGTCTGTTGATGGATATCCCTTGCAATGGTGCTATATTTGTTCACAAGGTTTGAAAAGCAGTTCTCTACTAAAGTGGCTTGAGCACAACTTCCTGTAAAGGATGTGATCATAGACGGGTAAACATCCTTTGAGGGTATGAGAAGCTAGCTAACCAATATCCAAGCCGGCTGTAGCGGTGCAATCACTCAGATGTTAACTGATGGAAAGCTACATAATGTTCCATATGTGCAGTACTCTTTCTCTGATAACAACACTGTATTATCTGAGGCTATTGAGTGAAGATGAATGTGATAGCTGACTCTGTCTACCCAACAATTTCGACGCTCATTAGCTAAGGGAACCTTAGAATCTAAGTCGCAACAAGAATCTAGGTTAAATTTGATGCAACCTCTTGGGTAAAAACACATAGAAGGCACCAAATGACAAGGCAGTATTGGAAAACATTACCAAGGACGATGGATAGCGAGGCCTAGAGTACAATAAAAGTTGCAAGTATTTCTTCAAACTAGGGAAATAGTCCACTACCATGCATTTTGAGTACGATTCTTCTTCATGGTGCAGTTGCTCAGTACGTTGAGTCAACTTGCATGATATCAAAACTATCTTTGTTGAACTACTTTTGCCATTGGGGCTTCATTTCTAATGTCAGTCAATATCTCCAAATCACAATTTGAAATCTGTTGTTTGACACCTTTCAAATTGCTTCCGATTTGCAAGGGTACAAATTGACTCATAGAACACCTCAATTGATTGAACATTGTTGATAGAAGAGGCCAAGAACAAGGTACAAAGGGGTCCAAGGAGTCTTCTTTAGGGCATCTAAAGGATTATCTAGCAACAATTATTGATCGCGTTACATACCTTGGCATCAATTGCAAACACAACTTTCGAATGCGAAGGATGATCGCAGTCACAAAGAAATTACAGATTCTGTACTCTTCGGTTTTCTGTTCATATTTCACAAACTAGTGCTCCATTGTGCATGAATTTTGGTAGGAATATAGAACCATGAGTTCCCTAACTGCTCACCAAAATTCAGCTCAAACGGACACTGTTTGACTATCCAAACAATGCGGCTACCAAAACTGCTCTATTTTGTAATTATAGCGTACTGATTTGACAAAACATCTCTCAAATCCGATGTTTCACTCAACCAATCCTCAAACAAACTTAAGGCATCGACGTGTCCTAAGTGAGGAATGAGGTCACAAAAGTTTGAGGCCATTCCAACCATGTTTGAGTCACTAATCGTTGGCTTGAAGATGTTCGGTTTTGTACCCTAAAATCTGGACAGATTTCTCGTTCTTCTCTTTCTTTGCTTCACACGTTGTGGTGTGTGTTCTATACTCTCGATCTCTTTGTATAGCAGCAGCAGCAGCTCCTTTCTCTAAGGATGTAGACTAAGGTTTTCCATATGTGGTTCTCAGGAAACAACTTAAATTGTTTGATTTAGACACCAACATGATGATGCACAAGCATTGGACTTGTGGCTATATTTTCGGGACACAAAGCATACTCTACATGGAGGGACTGTCCTACAGAGATAAGGAACCATTCTTGTATATTGTAACACCCTAGGTGTTAAGCTTGCATAATTTGACTTGCATTGCATGAGCATGAGCATCAAGCATTCATATTTAAGCCTTTACATTTGAAACATGTGATTGAAACATATGAAACATGCTTGTTATTTTATGTTTTCTTGTATATATGCATATGACCATGAGTGAATACATGTAGATGGTGGATGGAAGCCACTAAAACATATTAGCTACACTTAGGATGACTAGTGGAACAATGTTCATGAAGATCACTTTGCATGATCAAGTACTTAAGTGATGCTATGCATGTTGACCTAGAAAGCTTTATGGGCAACCCATGTATGAAATGATTGTGTGACCTTATCAATAGCTTAAACATGTTTAGAGGGTCATTATGAACATATTTGGTAGTCATGGCTAGGGTTAAATTGGTCACTAAGTCATAGTTCAAGTACATGTCATCATGTGAATATAATGGGTTTGACCAAGTTTGAACTATATGATAGAGACCTTGCATGGATGTGGTCACTAAAGCAAAGTTGTAGTATTTGATGAGTGGAACAACTTTTATCTTTGGGTCATAGACTAGTTTAGCTCCTAACATGTTTGAAATTGGCTCACAAAAATCAGCTTTTCACTATTTTCAACACTTAGCAAATTTCGCTAAGTCATTTTCGACTGACAGTTGACAAGCTCAACTTTGGAGTGACTTTACTCAGTTTTGGTTGAAAATTAGCATTTGATTCTTTAAGAAGAATTGTAGGTGGTATGTAGGTCTACAAATTTGATTTAGCTTGTGCGCGCTAATGCTCCACGGATTAGGAGATCGAGCTTCATCAAATCCCGCTGTCAGGCTCGGGTTCAGGCACTGATGGACGCCGCGCCGCGCTCTGTCATGGCCGACCATGGACAGAGCATGGCCGCCGTGTGGTCACCATCGGCCAACACCTAGCTCTCGACGCCGGGTGCTCGCAGCCGATATATGCATGCCCTGCGCTCCATTTCCACTCACTCCCGTCCGCTCTCTCACTCTCCAGTGCACTCCCTTGCTCTCGCTATGGAACCCAGCAACGCCGCCGAGCACCGCACTACCTCTGCCGTCGCCTCACATGCGCTCCACCACACCACCATCACCTCCATCTCGCAAATAGCTACGCCACATCCACATCCACCGCCTCGACGTGTTTGCTACGTCAAAAGAGCTTCGGTGAGGGCATATTCGGCATTTCCCTCTCGCCGGAGATATCGGCCACCATGGCCGCCTCTATGGCAAGCTCGCCACCGCACTGCTTACTCGAGCTTTTGCCTTGTTTACTTGTGTTAGGGCTTGGTTAGGGTTCGTGCTAGCTAGTTACATGATGTTACTGTGTTTGGTCATCTTGCCGACACGGAACACGGCAACCTGCGCCGCCGCGCTCTCACCTCCGTGCCACTGCACATGTGGCCAGAGCACGTTGGAGCACCTTGCATCACCTAGGTAGCCGTAATAGATCCGTGTAGTCATCGTGGTTCTCGTGCGCTTCTTGCCAAGCTTCGCCATGGCCTTCCACGACCAGTGCACCGCAGCACCGCACCGCCGTGCCACCATGGCCGGCGATGAGCACTCTCATGTGCACGTACACCTTCACCACCTAGGTCACCCGACGCGCCTTGGTCTGTAGGACACGTCAGTGCACTTCGTTTTGTCAGAGGACTTACCGGCGATGAGCTGTGGCCGAGCTGCGTCGATCCAGCGCCACTGCCCTATTTTGTCTCACTGACATGTGGGGACGACTGACCAGCGGGTCCCGTCTGTCAGCGACGGTAGAGTTGTAGGATAGCTCAATTATTTCTAGATTTCATGCTGTTTTGAAAATTTTATATCTAGAGTTTGGTAGATCCAAATTTGGTGGTTCAATTTTTGTTAGGATCTTGGTGAAGTGTAGTATTTAGGAAAAATATAATATTAGCACTTGTAGTAGAGTTTCTGGAAGAATTATATTAAAACTTGAAATGTGTTTTAAATGTATGTCAACTTGTTTAATTTATATCTAGAGTTCTTGTGCTTAAAAAATTATGAAATTTATATGGTGAGCTTTTCTTGATAAGTGTAAGCTCTGGTAAAAATTTGACGGTCAGTGCATGAATAGTTTTTGAGTTATAGATTTTTCTTTTATAACTAGGTGATCCTTGCGTGAATTCTTATAAATTATCTATGAATCCAATGCTCATGAAATTTATTAGAGGTTGTCCTAGCACCTTATGGATGCTAAGAAAAATATAAAATCTGTTGCTTGACACTTTTCACTAGGGTTTCCTATTTATGTTATTTTAAGCCTTTATGCCTTGTCATTTTTGCATAGGATGTTTTACTTGATAAAATGACATGAAACTTTTACAGTAGTCTATTGGTAGCACTAGTAAGCCACTGTAAAATTCTGAGAATTTATGATGTACATTTGGTATATATTTATTATTTAACCTATGTATCTTAGTAAATTGATAAAGGCATTTAAATAAATAGTTTGGGCATGGCCATTATGTTTTCTTGAGTGTATTTGATGTCCTTGTACTGTTAGTATGAATGGTGAGGTCAAATTTGGAATGTTTATATGCAATAGAAATATCGTTGCTTTATAATTCGGGTGAGAAGAGTTTTCAGATAGATTTTGTGGTTTGGTATGTTGCATAGCAAGAATGATGCTTGCTATAAAAATGGTTAATAACAAAGTTGTAGGTAACTTCTTCATATATCTTGTGTCAAAATTTTAGGACAATAGGCCAAAGGGTTTCGGAGTTATAGCTGTTTAAAGTTAGTATTCCGAAATGCTTGATCTCTGGAATTTCTGGACAGCACTGGATTGATTGTCTGTTTGGGTTAAGATAGATTGCGAATTAGCTTTTGGTGATTAAATAAGAGTTGTAGAAAATTTTATGATATTTCTAGAAAGTCCAAGATCACAGCATTTGGATAAATAAAACTTCAGTTGTGAGTAAAACAACTAGCAGCTGTTTGTGGTATTGTAAATGAATTGTTGAAGTGATTGATTAAGTCATCAAGAAGAGATATGCACATACTCAGTAAAATGTGATACACTTGTTATTACGTTAACACCATGCTATTAAGAATACTTACATGAATGCATTCATCACATGTCATCATACTATACTTGTCAGCATATATGCATTCGCAATCTCTTATGCCATATTCATGCATATAGGATCGACACAGGAGATAACGTTGCTGGAATTCAACGAAGGAGAGGAAGGGGAACAGCTAGAGATTCCTCAAGCCACAAATCCCAAAGAAGAGGAGCAGACCCCAGAAGAGCTTCCGGAGTGCCCTGGCCACCGCCCCACTTCCTTTCTAAAAGGCAAGCCCTGGAGCATTCTAAGTCTCCTAGTGTTTTACAAAATATTACTTGAGTCTTTTATGATTGATGCATTAGGTTATAAGAGTTGATTGAAACCCCTCGATGCATATATTTTCCTTGTCCAGAAATATACCTTTAACCCTATGTAGGTCCAGGATCGAATATATGTTTAGCCATGCTTAGACCGGTAGAAGTCGGGTGATTTCCTGTCACCTACGAGATATAGGTGGATACTGAAGCACGGTTGGCTATATTTGCTATCGTGGAACAGAACCGTGGGGTAATGTAAATCGAGGCCGGGCGGAGTCTATGGTAGGTTGACTCATGTGATTCCGTCTGGGCCAATTAAGGACCATACCGTTGTTGGACCTTTTGACAAGATTGAACGCATGCCTATCACTTAGCTGGCCGGATAACTCGTTTCGACTGCGAAGCCGAGTAGCTCAACTCAGTCCAGGCCCCGCTCTGTAGGAGTGCACACTCTGGATGGTAGTAAGGATGTGTGGGGAGCCAGACTGAGCCTAAGGGCAGGCTAGGCCTGAACGTCCTGGCATTTGGTGTCCCTGATTGTGCGGCGCTGGGCGAACCCACAAAATGTGTACTTGAGTTGTACCAAATGTGACCTAAGGCTGCCGTGGCTGGTAGACCTGGGTTTGTGTTAGGAATAAATTCCCAGCTAGTTGAAATCGATTCGAATTGCCGTCTCTCCCGGATAGTGAGAAACTTGGCTAGCTCCAACCTCGTAGTAATTGTATTATGGAATATGATGGTTCAGATAAACATGAAATTTCTATACCTGCTATGGTTGCTATTGTATGCCCTTAAAATGATTTACCACATGTTTGGCACAGGATAATTGCTAATTTAAAGATGGATAGTCATAATTAACTTGATAACAAAATTATAATTGTATAACTGAGTTAATCGCTTTTTATGCAAAATGCTGTCAAGTTACCTCCACTTATACAACCTTGCATAATCCTTGGAGTCAATTTATTTATGGTTTATGACGGGTAAGTCTAGCTGAGTACCTTCTCATACTCAGGGTTTTATTTCCCATTGTTGTAGATGTCACGGTTTATCATGGTTATTGCAAGAGTTGCTTCTATCCCGCTGTGGATGAGGAGTAAGCCTTGGGCAGGCTTCTTTATTAATCCTTCTATATGCTTTTGTGGACTATGATTGTATGTTGGCACTGTACTAAACTATGTTGGCAAATGCTACTTTCAAACTTAATTTGCTTCCGCTATTATCTATTAAACTTGGTTTGTAATAACCTTATTTTCATACTCTGATGATGGCAATGTATCTGCGAACTTTATGTAATATGTGACATGTATGTTGAACCATGTACGATCTTGGTTGTTTGTGGATCGTTTATCGAGACCCGTTGTGGTACTCGACGGACTATCGGGTTTATATGGGCTCAAGTATGACAGCGCGACCGCTTGCGGGTTGCCATTGTACTTGTGCTCTTATAAATTGGTCAGTTCTATAACAGCTGGCATCAGAGCAAGGTTCAACATTAATTGTCACATGTGTATTTAAAACAAAGGTTTTTGTTTTCCAAAACCCATTTCTAGCAACTAATAGCTATATAAATAGCTATTTGAAATCTAAAGTGTGCTAGTGATCACTTTCCTTATGCCCAAATTAAGGACTATTAGGTGGCTATTTACGTACTAACATGGGGGTTTTAATTTCATCGTCCATACGGCATGCTATTGTATGGATGCCATTCATTTGAATGGTAATGTATGGATCAAATGCCTCTACGCCAAGGTAAGTTGGTGAGTGGCATGACCGCAAGATGTGAGCGTGTGGTTAGAGAGAGTTAGTTTTGGTACGGCTACGTAGGCATGCTTGCATGTGTATGTGGTGCGTATTTAATTATGGGTATAAACTATTATCGGGTAGCTTTGATACGGAAGTATATGTATGGGTATACATATATGGAAGTATTTAGATTTACATTCTGCATATTTAATTATGGGGTTGGACTGAAATGAAACTCTTATGCAGGTACACTAACAACGAAACATGTAGCTTGACTAGTTATGCTATATATGAGAGAACGTATGTATGCCACCGTGTATGTCGTTAGAAATAAATTTTTCCTAAGTTTGTGAGGACGTACAAAACATGCATGCATCATGATAATAATTAACCAATACTTGCATTGTTCCTCCCTTTATAAATTTCTTACTCGGTTATGTAACTCTTATCCATTATGGCCTTGTCTCACAAAAAGTTGTACATGTTGATGGTACAGATGGCATGACCGCAAGATGGCAGCACCAGCTGGATGTGAGATTTCCTGATGGTTTTCGGAACTCCTACTCTACTGTGGAGAGTTTTGTACTTTGTGGGGTACCATGAACTACCCCTTTATCATTGGAATGAAGAGTACTTGGAGGGACAACCCTGGTATGAGGTGCGGCTAACTATACCAGCCCGCACACAAGCACCTTTCTGGCAGGAGTGGACGGTGGATTCTGAGGGGAAAACTCCTTGGGAGGCTGCCCAGGTAGTGGCCTTTGAGGTACTAAGTCAAATTTGTTAGCAGCATGGGGATGCACTCACTGGCAGTGCCACGGGTATGTTTCCTTGGATAGATCTGTCCACAGCAATATGGGAACAACGCAACCACAATGCATTGATCCGAGATTGGGATGAGCGGGCCAATAGCTCTAGTCCCGCTATGAGTGCCAAGTTTGTAGTGATAAAGATGTTTTGTACATGCCAGGACATTAGGGATTTCTGGCAGGAATCATACACCACTTGCACGGACAAGCTCATGAGAGCTAAAGCCGCACAACATAAGCTCAAGAAGTGTGTGCGCAAGCATAAGAAAGTAGCAAGTAAAGCTCGATGGGAATCTAACTAGGCCTATGCAGCTTTGGGCAACCTCCATGCCCAGATGGAGCAAGTGGATCAACAGAGAGCAGCAGCCCAGGAGGCAAGAGCTGATGATCAAGCATTGCTTGCAGGACTGCGGGAGCAGTTGGAGGCTGCCCATGTAGAGGTGTCCACAGCTGTGCACCAGCGAGATGTAGCAAACAACCGTGCCACTGCAATAAGGATAAAACAAGATAGGCACCATTCCATGAGTGCCATGCAGGACCATGCTGAAAGGGACTTGCATCAGCAGCTTGCACAGGCTCAGCTTCGAGTGATGGACCTTCAGCATGAGGTGCATTATTTGAACAACTAGCTGAACCCAATCCTTGATGGGGAAGATGATGGTCCTAATATGGAGGAAGATGAAGATGAGGATGAGGAAGAAGTGGAGCCAGAGGAGGGAGATGATCCTATCTCTGACCTCGATAGCGATCATGATGAGGATTAGATCGCTTAGTACTTAGTAGAAATGCTTGATGTATCATCGCTAGTTATGTAATGGACCTATAGTTGAGTTTGGGTTGGTGATTGGACTATCATGTAATATTGGTATTTGCATGTTATCTCACGTTTGGTTAAACGCTAATGCAATTATAGTTCGTCTTATCAATGATCATAATTTGAATGTTAAACTATGAGTCCGATAAGTGATCAAATTGGTGGTGTCATGTTGCGAGAATGAATTATTATGCCTCTGTTTTTATTGTATGAAGTTGAGATTCTCTCCAGTAATTTCAGTTTGGCATGATTATACAATTCGTTTGCAATCTTTTGACATCATCCAATAATCACTTATTGTTGCAACTTTGCAGATGACTTGCACCCGTGTAGGAGCTAGCAGCAGCCATGATGGCAACGACGGTGACTTACTGCCACTGCCACCGCCGTTTGCTTAGGAGTTCTTTGCCCAATTCTTGGGAAGCCAAAGGACAATGGAGAAGCTCTGTGCCTCATTGCGTAGAACATAGCTCGTGCCCACCCACATCAACAGGGGCCTGAGCCAAACCAGTACAGTACCTTCAAGGAATTTATGGATACAAAGCCTCTTATCTTCAAGGTGGCAGAGGAACCACTATAGGTGGACGAGTGGCTCAACACCATTGAGTAGAAGTTTCATCTGCTAAGGGTCACCGAGCACCTGAAGGCTGAGTATGCGTCCCACCAGCTGTAGGGATAGGTAGGGATTTGGTGGACACATTTCTTGTCCTCTCTACCTGCTAATGCACGAGTAACCTGGGAGCAGTTCAAGTTGGCCTTTCGGGGACATCACATTCCCCTAGGCCTAATGCGCATGAAGGTGGCTGAATTTATGAGGCTCCCACAAGGGACAAATACCCTTCTAGAATACATGCATGCTTTCAACAACCTGTCTAGGTATGCCCTAGGTTTTGTTGATACCAAAGAGAAGAAGACAGAGAGTTTCAAGCGGGGTCTAAGCATGAAACTGATGAAGACCATGGCCAATTCCATGTGCACCACCTATAACGAGTTTATTAGTGATGCTTTAACTCAGGAAAACCATAACAATATACATGCGGCAGCTAAGGGCCGCAAGAGGGCAATTGAGGCAGGTGCCTTCGGGTCTGCACAGTCTAGAGCTCCTATCACAGCTAGGCCACAGTTCCACCCATCTACACCTAAGTTCAGGCCTCCACCACCAAAAGCTCCAAACAGTAGGCCTTAGAAAGTATTCCGTAAGGCATTCACTATTGCCTTACCCAAAGGGAATGGCGGTCAAGGAAGCTCCACAGGGCCTAGGAGCAATCAACCTTGCTATAACTGCAATCAAGTGAGTTATTGGGCCAAGGAATGCCCCCACCCGAAAAAGAATGGCAATCAGAATCAGAACAATCAGAGACAGGCAAACTCGAGGGCACATCCTGGATACGTGCACTATACTGCCATTGAGGAAGTGCCCGCTGGAGAAGTTGTCATGGCTGGTATGTTTCTTGTCAACAAGCATCCTGCTATTGTTTTATTTGATTCAGGAGATTCTCATTCATTTATGAGTCAAGCATTTGTATCTAGACATGATCAAAAAATAATTGAAGTAAGCAAGGGTGATTATAATATAAGTTTAGCTGGGGCTACTATTTCTACAAATAAGATAGTCAGAAACATGCTCATCTCTATACTAGAGAGGGAGTATACAACAGATTTGATAGTGTTGCCCGGGTTGTCCATAAGTGTAATCTTAGGCATGAATTGGATGAAGGATCATGATGTTCTCATTGATGCTAGCACTCATACTATTATGTTGAGAGAACCCAAGGGGGTTAATGCTTTTCTAGTACCACTCTCCCAAAAGTTTGAACTCCAACATTTAGCTTGTGCTATCCAAACCACTACCCTTTGTGATATTCCAGTGGTTTGTGAATTTTCGGATGCATTTCCAGAGGAGTTACTAGGTTTACCACCTGATAGGGATGTGGAATTTAAGATTGAGTTAGTGCCAGGTACAACACCTATCTCAAGAAGGCCCTATAGGATGCCACCAAATGAGTTAGCAAAACTTAAAATTCAACTACAAGATCTGTTGGACAAGGGTCTCATTCAACCTAGTTCCTCTCCATAGGGTTGTCCAGCATTATTTGTGAAGAAGGACAAGTCCTTGAGAATGTGTGTGGATTACAGACCACTCAATGTTGTGACCATCAAAAACATGTACCTGTTGCCTCGCATCGACATCTTGTTCAATCAGTTGGCGAAGGCAAAGGTATTCTCCAAGATTAACTTGAGATCAGGCTATCATCATATAAAGATCAGGTCAGAGGACATACCTAAAGCTACTTTCTCCACTAGGTACGGCTTATATGAGTATTTGGTTATGTCTTTCGGACTAACGAATGCTCCTGCCTACTTCATGTACCTAATGAATTCGGTATTCATGCCCGAGCTTGACAAGTTCGTGGTTGTGTTTATCGATGATATATTGATTTATTCAGAGAACGAGGTAGATCATACAGAGCATCTGAGGATTGTTCTATCTAGATTGAGGGAGCATAAGCTATATGCAAAGTTTAGCAAGTGTGAATTTTGGTTGAGCAAGGTACCTTTCTTAGGTCATATTTTATCAAGAGATGGAATCTCTATAGACCCATCGAAGTTACAAGAGGTCATGGAATGGGAGGCCCCGACTTTGGTTCATGAAGTTCGGAGTTTTCTAGGGTTAGCAGGATATTATCGTCATTTCATTCTAGATTTCTCCAAGATAGCTAAGCCCATGACTAGGCTACTTCAAAAAGATGAAAAGTTTAGTTGGACACCAGAGTGTGAAGCAGCTTTTCACACCCTCAGGACTCTGTTAACTACAGCTCCTATTTTAGCACAACCCAACATTAAGAAGCCTTTCAATGTATTTTGTGATGCATCAGGTATAGGTTTGGGGTGTGAACTCATGCAAGAAGGAAGAGTTATCGCATATGCTTCTCGATAGTTGAGAAAACATGAAGTGAACTATCGTACACATGATTTAGAACTTGCAGCAGTTATCCATGCATTGAAGATATGGAGACATTATTTGTTGGGCAATGTATGTCATATATATACTGACCACAAAAGTCTCAAGTACATCTTTACCCAACCAGAGCTGAACATGAGACAGCGAAGATGGCTAGAGCTGATTAAGGACTACAATTTGGAAGTGCACTACCATCCGGGGAAAGCCAATGTTGTAGCCAATGCACTTAGTCGAAAAGCTCATTGCAACACTATAGAAGCATTGTTGGAAGATGGGTTTAATTTGTTACATCCTATTGTACTGCACAATATCACTATCAGTTGTTCACTTGAGAGCAAAATCATAGAGCTACAAAGACAGACGTAGGCACAGTTCACATCAAGAGAAAGATGCAAGAGCAAGAAACCAAGCATTTCAGATTAGATAAAAGGGGTGTGCTATGGTTTGAGGACCGACTTGTGGTACCAAAAGACCGCGAGCTTAGAAATCAAATTTTAGAGGAAGCTCATTCGTCTAAATTGTCTATCCATCCGGGTAGTAGCAAAATGTATCAAGACTTGAAGACCCATTTTTGGTGGACTAAGATGAAGAAGGAGATCGCAACCTATGTCGCTAGGTGTGATAACTACGATAGAGTAAAAGCTGTTCATATGAAATCTGTCGGATTACTTTAGCCATTGTCTATTCTAGGTTGGAAATGGGAAGAAATCAGTATGGACTTTATCATAGGCCTTCCAGTAACACAGCGAGGTCATGATTCTATATGGGTCATTGTAGATCGTCTCACCAAGTCAGCATATTTTATACCGGTGAACACAATGGATCGTGTGGTGAAATATGCCAAACTATATGTTTCTCAGATCGTGAGACTATATGGAGTACCTAGGACCATAATATCATATCAAGGACCACAGTTCATAGCTCGTTTCTAGGAACACTTGCACCAGGCTTTGGGAACTAAGCTAATCAGAAGTTTGGCATACCATCCACAAACTTCAGGACAGACAGAGCGAGTGAACCAAATCTTAGAAGATTTGCTAAGAGCTTGTGTTATATATTCCAAAGGTTCATGGGAGAAATGGTTACCTTTAGCTGAGTTCTCCTATAATAACAGTTATCAAGCAAGCATCAAGATGGCTCCATTTGAAGCCTTGTATGATAGAAAATGTAGAACTCCGTTGAATTGGATTGAGCCCAGTGAAAGGAGATACTTTGGTATTGACTTTGTAACTAAAGCTAAAGAGCAAGTGCGTATTATCCAACAGCATATGAAGGCAGCTCAATCTAGACAAAAGAGTTATGCTGATAAAAGAAGAAGACCACTGACTTTTGAAGTGGGTGACTATGTATACTTGAAAGTATCACCCATGAAAGGGGTGAAGAGATTTGGAGTGAAAAAGAAGCTTACGCCTAGATATGTAGGGCCATACAAGATTATGGAATGGAAAGGGGATGCCTCTTATAAGTTACAACTTCCACTAGAGATGAGTGCAATATTTGATGTCTTCCATGTTTCTCAGTTGAAGAAATGTCTTCGTGTACCTAAAGAAGCTATTGCATCCACCAACATACAGCTTCAATCAGATTTGACCTATGAAGAGAAGCCAATCCAAGTGTTAGAAGAGATGGAAAGAGTAACACGAAGTAAGATCATTAAGTTCTATAAGGTGGTGTGGAACAATCATAGTGAACAAGATGCAACATGGGAACAAGAGGATTATTTACAAGAGGTTTATCCCACCTTTTTCCAAGAATGGTAGGTCTTGTAAATCTCGGGATGAGATTTTTATAAGGGGGAGGGGCTGTAACACACTAGGTGTTAAGCTTGCATAATTTGACTTGCATTGCATGAGCATGAGCATCAAGCATTCATATTTAAGCCTTTACATTTGAAACATGTGATTGAAACATATGAAAGATGCTTGTTATTTTATGTTTCCTTGTATATATGCATATGACCATGAGTGAATACATGTAGATGGTGGATGTGAGCCACTAAAACATATTTGCTACACTTAGGATGACTAGTGGAACAATGTTCATGAAGATCACTTTGCATGATCAAGTACTTAAGTGATGCTATGCATGTTGACCTAGAAAGCTTTATGGGCAACCCATGTATGAAATGATTGTGTGACCTTATCAATAGCTTAAACATATTTATAGGGTCATTATGAACATCGTTTGTAGTCATGGATAGGGCTAAATTGGTCACTAAGTCATAGTTCAAGTACATGTCATCATGTGAATATAATGGGTTTGACCACGTTTGAACTATATGATAGAGACCTTGCATGGATGTGGTCACTAAAGCAAAGTTGTAGTATTTGATGAGTGGAACAACTTTTATGTTTGGGTCATAGACTATTTTAGCTCTAACATGTTTGAAATTGGCTCACAAAAATTAGCTTTTCACTGTTTTCAACACTTAGCAAATTTTGCTAAGTCATTTTCGACTGACAGTTGACAAGCTCAACTTTGGAGTGACTTTACTCAGTTTTGGTTGAGAATTAGCACTTGATTCTTTAAGAAGAATTGTAGGTGGTATGTAGGTCTATGACTTTGATTTAGCTTATGCGCACTAATGCTCCACGGATTAGGAGATCAAGCTTCATCAAATCCCACTGTCAGGCTCGGGTTCAGGCGCTAATGGACACCGCGCCACGCTCTGTCATGGCTGACCATGGACAGAGCATGGCCGCCGCATGGCCGCCATCGGCCGACGCCTGGCTCTCGACGCCGCGTGCTGGCAGCCGATATCTACACGCCCCACGCTCCATTTCCACTCACTCCCGTCCGCTCTCTCACTCTCCAGTGCACTCCCTTGCTCTCGCCATGGAACCCAGCAACAGCGCTGAGCACCGCACTACCTCCATCGTCGCCTCGCGTGCGCTCCACCGCACCGCCATCGCCTCCATCTCGCCCATAGCTGCACCATGTCCACCTTCATCGCCTCGACATGTTTGCTATGTTAGAAGAGCTTTGGTGAGGGCATATTCGCCATTTCCCTCTCGCCGGAGATCTCGGCCGCCATGGCCGCCTCTACGGCAAGCTCACCGCCGCACTGCTTGCTTGAGCTTTTGCCTTGTTTACTTGTGTTAGGGCTTGGTTAGGGTTTCATGCTAGCTAGTTGCATGATGTTACTGTGTTTGGTCATCTCACTGGCACAGAACATGGCAACCTACGCCGCCGTGCTCTCACCTCCGTGCCACCACGCACATGGCCGGAGCATGTCGGAGCACCTCATGTCACCTAGGTAGCCGTAATAGATCCGTGTAGTCACCGTGGTTCTCGTGCACTTCTTGCCAAGCTTCACCATGGCCTTCCATGGTCGGCGCACCATAGCACCATGTCGCCGTGCCGCCATGGCCAGCGATGAGCACTCTCATGTGCACGCACACCTTCACCACCTAGGTCACCCGACACGCCTTGGTCTGTAGGACATGTCAGTGCACTTCGTTTCGCCGAAGGACTCGCCGGCGACGAGCTGTGGCCGAGCCACGTCAATCCAGTGTCGCTGCCCTGTTTTGTCTTGCTAACATGTGGGGACGACTGACCCGCGGGTCCCGTTTGTCAGTGACTGTAGAGTTGTAGGATAGCTCAATTATTTCTAGATTTCATGCTGTTTTGAAAAATTTATATCTTGAGTTTGGTATATCCAAATTTGGTGGTTCAATTTTTGTTAGGATCTTGGTGAAGTGTAGTATTTAGGAGAAATATAATATTAGCACTTGTAGTAGAGTTTCTAGAAGAATTAAATTGAAACTTGAAATGTGTTTTTAAATGTATGCCAACTTGTTTAATTTATATCTAGAGTTCATGTGCTCCAAAAATTATGAAATTTATATGGTGAGCTTTTCCTGATAATTATAAGCTCCGGTAAAAATTTGATGGTCAGTACATGAATAGTTTTTGAGTTATAGATTTTTCTTTTATAATTAGGTGATCCTTGTGTGAATTGTTATAAAATATCTATGAATCCAATGCTCATGAAATTTATTGGAGGTTGTCCTAGTACCTTATGGATGCTAAGAAAAATATAAAATCTGCTGCTTAACACTTTTCACTAGGGTTTCCTATTTATGTTATTTTAAACCTTTATGCCTTGTCATTTTTGCATAGGATGTTTTACTTGGTAAAATGGCATGAAACTTTTACAATAGTCTATTGGTAGCTCTAGTAAGCCACTGTAAAATTCTGAGAATTTATGATGTACATTTGTTATATATTTATTATTTAACCTATGTATCTTAGTAAATTGATAAAGGCATTTAAATAAGTAGTTTGGGCATGGCCATTATGTTTTCTTGAGTGTATTTGATATCCTTGTACTGTTAGTATGAATGGTGAGGTCAAATTTGGAATGTTTATATGCAATAGAAATATCGTTGCTTTATAATTCGGGTGAGAAGAGTTTTCCGATAGATTCTGTGGTTAGGTATGTTGCATAGCAAGAATGATGCTTGCTGTAAAAATGGTTAATAACAAAGTTGTAGGTAACTTCTTCATATATCTTGTGTTAAAATTTCAGGACAATAGGCCAAAGGGTTTAGGAGTTATAGCTGTTTAAAGTTAGTATTCCGTAATGCTCGATCTCTAGAATTTCTGGACAGCACTGGATTGATTGTCTATTTTGGTTAAGATGGATTGTGAATTAGCTTTTGGTGATTAAATAAGAGTTGTAGACATTTTTATAGTCTTTCTAGAAAGTCCAAGATCATAGCATTTGGATAAGTAGAACTTCAGTTGTGAGTAAAACAACTAGCAGCTGTTTGTGGTATTGTAAATGAATTGTTGAAGTGATTGATTAAGTCATCAAGAAGAGATATGCACATACTCAGTAAAATGTGATACACTTGTTATTATGTTAACACCATGCTATTAAGAATACTTACATGAATGCATTCATCATGTGTCACCATACTATACTTGTCAGCATATATGCATTCGCAATCTCTTATGCCATATTCATGCATATAGGATCGACACAGGAGATAACGTTGCTGGAATTCAACGAAGGAGAGGAAGGGGACTAGCCAGAGATTCCTCAAGCCGCAACTCCCAAAGAAGAGGAGCAGACCCTAGAAGAGCTTCCGGAGTGCCCTGACTATCGCCCCACTTCCTTTCTAAAAGGCAAGCCCCGGAGCATTCTAAGTCTCCTAGTGTTTTACAAAATATTACTCGAGTCCTTTATGATTGATGCATTAGGTTATAAGAGTTGATTGGAACCCCTCGATGCATATATTTTCCTTGTCCAGAAATATACCTTTAACCCTATGTAGGTCCAGGATCGAATATATGCTTAGCCATGCTTAGACCGGTAGAAGTCGGGTGATTTCATGTCACCTGCGAGATATAGGTGGATACTGAAGCACGGTTGGCTATATTTGCTATCATGGAACAGAACCATGGGGTAATGTAAATTGAGGCTGGGCGGAGTCTATGGTAGGTTGACTCATGTGATTCCGTCTGTGCCAATTAAGGACCGTACCATTGTTGGACCTTTTGACAAGATTGAGCGCATGCCTATCACTTAGCTGGCCAGATAACTCATTTCGACCACGAAGCCGAGTAGCTCAACTCAGTCCAGGCCCCGCTCTATAGGAGTGTGCACTCTGGATGGTAGTAAGGATGTGTGGAGAGCCAGACTGAGCCTAAGGGTAGGCTGGGCCTGAACGTCCTGGCATTTGGTGTCCCTGATTGTGCGGCGCTGGGCGAACCCACGAAATGTGTACTTGAGTTGTACCAAAGGTGACCTAAGGCTGCCATGGCTGGTAGACCTAGGTTTGTGTTAGGAATAAATTCCCAGCTGGTTGAAATCGATTCGAATCGCCGTCTCTTCCGGATAGTGAGAAACTTGGCTAGCTCCAACCTCGTAGTAATTGTATTATGGAATATGATGGTTCAGATAAACATGAAATTTCTATACCTGCTATGGTTACTATTGTATGCTCTTAAAATGATTTACCACATGTTTGGCATAGGATAGTTGCTAATTTAAAGATGGATAGTCATAATTAACTTGATAATGGAATTATAATTGTATAACTGAGTTAATCGCTTTTTATGCAAAATGTTGTCAAGTTACCTCCACTTATACAGCCTTGCATAATCCTTGGAGTCAATTTATTTATGGTTTATGACGGGTAAGTCTAGCTGAGTACCTTCTTGTACTCAGGGTTTTATTTCCCATTGTTGTAGATGTCACAGTTTATCATGGTTATTGCAAGAGTTGCTTCTATCCCGTTGTGGATGAGGAGTAAGCCTTGGGCAGGCTTCTTTATTAATCCTTCTATATGCTTTTGTGGACTGTGATCGTATGTTGGCACTGTACTAAACTATGTTGGCAAATGCTACTTTCAAACTTAATTTGCTTCCGCTATTATCTATTAAACTTGGTTTGTAATAACCTTATTTTCATACTCTGATGATGGCAATGTATCTATGAACTTTATGTAATATGTGACATGTATGTTGAATCATGTACGATCTTGGTTGTTTGTGGATCGTTTATCAAGACCCGTCGTGGTATTCGATGGACTACCGGGTTTATATTGGCTCAAGTATGACAGCGCGACCGCTTGCGGGTTGCCATTGTACTTGTGCTCTTATAAATTGGTCGGTTCTACGACATATATCCTTTGGCACTTCGTCTAATAGAGTCCAGACACATGTGTTAGTGGCACCTAGGGGCACAAAGATGCTGACTGAAACTAGGGACGTGCTTTCACTAGCTCCTACATAGCCGATACAACGTCTTGTACTATCTGTGTGATGGTCCAAGATAGAATTGACTTGATAGCACAGGTTTTGGAAAACAAAGCAGTAGTTGCATTGCTAAACGACTTGCTGTTTCATTGCTTAACATTGCTCTATGAGACATAGCCTTCATAATTAGCAAAAAGTTGTCACCTAGCTAGAGGTTAAGCTTCCTACTAGTAACTAATCAGTTGTCTCTCAACACTAAAAGTTCTAAATCTTCACTCTTGCCAACAATAGTTGTGATTGATGCATAATAGATGGTCACCATCGAAGTCAGTAGACAAGGGGTCACTTGTCTACCATCACTTGCAGTCTGTTTATGTTCCTATCAGTGACCTGTTCTTCAAAGGTTATCCTTTGGACGGCTTTAGAAGGGAGTCCTATTGTATCTGGTTCAACGTACAGATCTTCTGACAAGATAAGGAGAGATAACCAAGGAAGAGCTCACGAGAAGATAACTCATTGGTGTAGTTCCATAATGCATCATGACTAGAAACCTCGATACCAGCGCGCACCCAGTAGCACAACCATGTGTCGGCCGGCCACAAGGAGGCCTTAGGTTCCGTCACGGCACCGTAGTTTGTTAATCGTGGCACCATTACTGAACATACAACCCACAAGAAATCTCACGTGGCATAAATTGGGTTGCATAGGTGCAAGCATCATACGAAGGAGGAATAGCAAGCAAAGGTAGTCACAAGGTTAGGAGTCAACAAGGAGGTGATCCGAAGATCAAAACACAGCGCAAGAGAACATAACCTAATTGCTAAAGACAACTAAGCAGGGGACTCTTGCTTAATTTCCATACACGCCTTATGTCCACCAAGGTGATTACCAGATAAAGATTAACATGAGATTTGGTCTTGCCGAGCAGCAACATGAGATCAAGACTAATAAACATCCAGAGACTTGAAAGAGTTGAAGACAAAATAAATGAGATTCGAGGGACAGAGCCAATGCACTAACTAGGGATTTAGTGGATAAAGCAACGACATGACCTAGGAGGAAAAGGTTCCAAAGCTAGGGTAGATAGCGATTAGCATTGCACTAGATCATCTATAGAAGGAGCAATGAGATCTAACAAGGATTTTTGAGCAGGGTCCTCCCACATAGGAGCGGGACAACCATGACACATGCAAGCATTCAACGGAACTAAGCTTGGGCCTAAGGTCAAGCAAAGACATGGATAAAGGTCTTTGTAGCACAACGTTCAAGGGCTAGCTACCACGTGTATAGGCTCAGGCTCCTAAGAGAGAACTTAATTGAAGATGACAACCATGAGATTAACAAAACTTGGACGCTATTCCAGGATAGCGCTCTTCAACATCTGTATGCTTACCAAGGGCAAAAAGAGTGATAGCTACGGCACTACCTAGATAACGAGCATCCACACCTACATCATGGTCTTAAGTAAGCATTTCGAAACACTCAATCCAATTTGCTTAAGTGACTAATACCAAGCACAAAGCTCGTACACAACAAGCGGTCACCTACAGCAACACCACTACACATAAACATGCGAAACATGGTGGTAAGGTATGATTATCTTTTATTTCCTTTGGAAGCAAACATACAAGGCAAAGCTAATCACACACTATCTTCAAGCATAGCTATTCAAGCAGCATGGAACAAGACATTTTGTCTAGCTTCACACAGGGAAGATAGTAACATCACATTGATCACAAGTTACTTAGTATTAGAACAAAGTGAGGGAAGCATATTTATGCACATGCACAATCATGGTGCATGCTCGTCCTATTCGTCCTCACGAAATTGCCAGCCTAAGGTGGCAATCATGTTCTATGTCGATGGCATAACACGTACTCTCTCGATATATAGCTAGTCGTCAGCTACATTCAATCTATGCATTCGTGGTTAGCATACCTGCAGGCAAACTCATTGCAGCCCATCCCCACAAGAGATAAATAAGCACATAATGAAAGCAGTAAACTAAGATACTCTCCATATATACATCCCTAGATGTATATACTTCGATATCCATAGCTACCCGATAAATATACCTATAATTAAGTACCTTCATATATACATGTATGTAACATGTAAATATTCCAATAACCATAGCTAACTCTCCCTTAGACCGACAGTTGGACGGTCATGCTCTCAACTCACACTTACCTGGGCATAGAGGCAATTGATCCATACATTACCACCCAAGCGGATGGCATCCATACAATAGCACGCTGTATGGACGACGAAAGTAAAAAACCCCATGTTAATACTTAGATAGCCACCTAATAGTCCTTAACTAGGCATAAAGGAGGATGTCACTAGCATAGTTTTGCAAATTAATTTTTGACAAATTTACCTGTAGCTAAAGCTTTAGTCAAAATAGGCTTTTTAAAACCAAAACCTTATTTTTAAAACAATGTACATGATAGTATTATGCTTAATCTTGCTCTGATGCCAGCTATGATAGAACCGCCCAATTTATACAAGATCAAGTATGGCTGTCCCCGCTAACACATTGACATACGCATACTTTCACTTATATAAACCCGGTAGTCCGCCGAGTGTCACGAAGGACCTCGGTAAATCAACATCACAACCAAGATCGTATGATTAAGCAAATACACATCACATACGCAGGGTTGCAGTGGAAATAATATTACAAATGGGTTCACAAATAATAGTACAAGTTTAGGTTTCAAAAACGATTAGTGAAAACAACATAACTTTCAAAGGATTACATTAATATATGTTCCAAATACATTGCTAGCATAAGTGACATCCTCAGACAAAAGCATATAGATGAGAAGTAAATATAGAATCACCGAGCCCACCAGTGGTTAGCCACCATCTTCGACAGGCCGAGAACTTCACCTACAACATGGTGGGATAAACCCTGAGTACTTGAATGTACTCAGCTAGACTTACCCAACATAAACCAGAAATAAAGTGACACCAAGGAGTATGCAAGGCTTTATAGGTGGAGCTAGCTGGACAACCTCTTAGCATCAAAGCTTGAGTAATCATTAGCATTATTAACCTATACTAGCAGTGACTTTTAGCCATTTCCTACCATCTATATTAGCACCTGTACTAATCAATCACTTGATTAAGTTACAAACAATAATAACCATATCAGGTATTTCATGGCTCATTATCATCATCATCATCATCATCATTTAACCATATCTTTAAATTTAGTGAATCTACGTTGCCGCTGCTCAGTCAAGTTCTCACTATCCAGGAGAGACAGTGATTCAAATCGATTCCTATCCAGCTGGAGGGGTATTCCTAACACAAACCCAGGTCTACCAGCCACGGTAGCCTTAGATCACCTTTGGTACAACTCAGGAATCACGGTTCCAAGCAGCGCTGCATTCTCAAGGGCGACACTCTGCCAAGCAGTGCAGGACTTTTAAACACCTGACCCCTTGGACTCATGCCAATGTCCCCAAGCACATCCTTACTGCCTCTAGAATGCACACTTTCACTTCCCAGACTTTCGTCCTGAGTTGAGCTACTCGGCTTCATGATCAGAATGAGTTATCCAGCCAACTAAGTGATAGGCATGCATTCAACATGACATGAGGACGTATAGTGAATTAGTCCTTAAACAACATAGATGGGGATAGATCCACACCCAAGACCTCTATGTCTTGTTGCTTCTCTATTGACATCCCACCCGGTCTCCATTTATTATGAACACATGGTTATTTCCACGATAGCAAATATAGCAAACCATGCTTTGGTATTCAACTATATCTCATAGGTGATAGGAAATCACCTGACTTCTACATAGGGTTCAAGGTATATTTCTAGACAAGGTAGTTCTATGCATCAAGTGGTTCCAATCAACTCTTATAACCTAATGCATCAAACATAAAGAACTCAAGTGATATTCATAAAAACGTAGGAGGCTTAGAATGCTCTGGGGCTTGCCTAGGATCCAACACTAGGTTAGTGTTTGTTAGACGACACTTGCTTGGTGAGCATCTGCCATCCTAGCACTTGTCCAGTCCTTCCATCTTTAGGATAGGTCCACCATACACCGTCTTCGGGTTCAGTTCCAGCATCCCATCCGGCACGTGGTTCATCTAGCGTACCTAATTGAGATGCACGATGCAAGTACATGAATGCGGGGAATGGTAATAAAATATGCATCACATAAAAACATTCAAGACAAGCACACGGCTACACCACATGACATGAGTACTTAGAGAGCAAGCTATTCACATCAAGCCCAACATAGAGATAGCAAGTACATCAAGCATGGCATATTAGTTTACTTAAGCTCTATTCAAATCACTTTAACTTACCAAGTTTAGACAACCTAATATACAATTGCTCATCTTCAGTTAAGGACCTAGCACCTGCACCTAAGAATTTGCTCAAGTTAGCCTAGCACCTAAACAATCAACAAGAACAATGCTACAAAGCATTCACACAAGCACTCATATTTCAGCAAAACTGGGACTATATAGTAGCATAGTAAACTGACCATAACTGGAGATTTACAAATCCAAATGACATGCAATAAGACAATTTGGAAAGCTTATGAAATTATATACAATTCATATTTAATCATCCCAGCATGATTCCCAAGTTAAAAGGGTCAAACAGTCACATTTATAAAATCTGGTCTAGAAATTCCAGAGAACTACAATTTCTGATGACCAACTAGAACAGTCATAACTCACAAAATATTTGACCAAATGCCATGAAAATTTAACACAAGATGGTTAAGTGAGTTATGTACAACTTTCTTATTATCATCCTAAGATGATTCTACAGATAACAGGGTCAATTAATCCAATGAATGAATCTCTATCTAAAACATGGACAGAAACTGATATGCCATTTTAAACAGCTATAAATAGAGTTATACATGTCCAATAAATGTGGTTCTAGAGTTTTTAGAAATCTTAGCAAATTCTAAACAACTTTGTTGTAAACACCTAAAGCTAATTCTACAATTAAGAAGGCCCCACAGTGCCAACAAGGAAACCCTCTTTGGGTTTGGGCAGAAACAGCCATAGAGATTTAAGCAAGTATAACTCAAGATCTACTTAACCAAAAATCATGATATTTATGTTTTTGAAAATCGTAATAAAAGTACTACAACTCATGTATTATCATAAATTCATGATTCATAACATAACTAAGCCAATTAATTCAAACATGCACACCAATTTAGAATAGGAGCAAAGCAACACATGGCATTTGCTATTTTTATAGATCTTAAACTATCAATTATAAACTCATGAAATTTATACCAGGCATCAACCATCACCTGATTAGCACTCCATAAATATTTCATATTTATTTGAGCACAAAAACTATAGTTATAAAAAAGACAAGACACAACTAGTATTAAGAACCGAATTGCATAAATCTCTTTTTACAGCAAAAGATTTAAACTAAAACATGCCATATTATAGATGTACTGCATAGATAATTTCACAAGGATTCGAAAAAGTTTTCATTTACTATTTTATGATTTTTCTACTAATTCCTATGAGTTTTCAAAGTTGATAATCCAAATCTGCCAAAATCAAAAGAAAAGGAATGTAAATCTTGCATCAGGGACCCTACAGTTTTCAAAAATTAAACATGAACAAAAAGATCCTTTTAGGTACTGTTCAACTGAGTCACGAAGTCTTCACTTAACCCCCTGGGAAACATCCTATTCATGTGTGTGGTCCTTCGCCTTCTTCACCTAGCTAGAAGCAGAGCACCTCGTCGGAGCTAGCGATTTCGACCGCCGTGGTGCTCGCCGGTGGCGGATAAGTTGCAGGGAGCATCGACGGGCCTACGCACCCACGTGGGACCGCTTAGTTTGACCGGAGGTGGGCTAGGTTGGCCTAGCCACGTGCACAGGCGTCCACGGTAGCCACGGCACTGGTGGCAGCACGCTACGGCGATGAAGAAGGGCCGAGGAGGGGCTCATAAGGCTAAGGAGAGGGCGGTGCAGCCGGTGGTGCACGCGGAGGGACACGAGGAAGCTTGGGGTAGTGGAGGCACGGCATGGTGAGCTTGGCCAGCTGGCCATGGCGGACGTGGTCGCTCGAGGTCAGAGCGAGAGGGGCAATGGGGAGTGCAGAGGGAGCGAGCATGAGTGGAGAGTGTGCCTCTGCCACCGCACCGACGTGAGGGGGAGGTCAGAGTGTGAGACAAGGTGACGAGGATCCGAGGCCTCCGCCTCTCTTGCCTGCTGATGTGAAAGGCAAGGTGATGAAGAAGATCATGTCGAAGAAGCAGAAGTATGCAGATGCTGATACAACAAGAGCAGCAGCAGTGGCAGCCACCATAGAGCGTGCTGAGAGAGAAGGTGCTAGGAGTGGAGTCTAGATTGTAGAGCAGCTTTCACCAGCACAAAGGGCAGCCATTGAGCAGGTTGAGCATCATCATGGTAGTCTAGCTAGGACTATCATGCTTGAGGGATGGCGTGTTGCTTTGGAGGAGACTCAGCCTCAGGGGGAGCCACAACAACAGATAGAGCAGACATAAGAGGTAGAGCAGACCAAGGAGATAGAGCAGGCATCTCAGCCATAGCTTCACCACCCTAGTCGTACTCATACCTAGGTGACACCAAGGGCAGAGACATAGCGTAGGGGTTCTTGTCCACCTCCTAGACCACAGGGTATGCCTCCAGTGACTCATCTAGATTTGAGGGCCACCATGGCCAAGCAGGTGCAGTAGCTCAGGTTTGTGTCATTCGAGGACTGGTTTCTATACACCACTGTAGGATGATTTTTATAATGCATATCTTAACAGTGGGGTGGCATTTAGATCTCAGCGAGTTTGTTCTATTGAGGCCATTCTAGCAGTAGCTGGAGAGTAGATCCACCCTCATCTCTCTTACTTGCTAGGGCTAACAGATCTACTTGGACTGGACATGCAGATATGTTCCATCATGGGTCCGTGAGTTCTATGCTTCACTCTATATTGACCTAGGCCATAGATTTATTCACTTTGCATTCAGAGGCCGTGACTACAGGTTGATGAGCTTCAGGGTTCAGAGAGATACTAGGTTAAAGGAGTCACCCATCCGCATTCATGAGGTTTGCTATGGACACATAGAGCCTCCTAGATGCCCTTCACAGCGGTCTTATGTCTCTCACAGATCTCATCCGACCTTGCTTCACATAGCCATTCGGCGAGGGGTCAAGTAGGACACCCTAGGGATCTTACTCCTACAGCGAGACTGCTAGATGCTATCATGAGGAGGACCCTGCTATCGAGGATGGGATATCACAAGAGATTGACTTCGCATTCAGTTGTGACTTCTGAATGCCCTGATGCAGCAGACAATCTTTGATGCATGGGATGTCATTCTTTCTGAGATGGAGGATACCCTTGTAGAGGGATTCAGAGGACATAGATAGCTATCATATGCTCACTAGATTACCTTTCTGATTCGTAGGGTAGTCATAGTGAGGCCTCCTTAGATGTTGGCAGAGTATTCAGGAGCTACTATAGAGTTTCTAGCTTATAACATGACACAGATGCTCCACCATAGTGCAACGAGGACATCTAGCCAGCAGCGTCGTCACCCAGAGGTGCTAGAGACTGTAGCCCACCAGGATGAGACTATCAGGGGCATTGCAGCGATAGAGGAGGAGCAGCTAGATGCTCAGCAGGATGGTATGGTCAAGAGCGACCCCAGTGATAGTATAGATGATGACTATCAGGATATCCCTCGGATGCCTCCTCGATGACATGATGGTGAGGCCAGTGGCTCCAGCTCCACTCCACCTACACCGTAGACAGACCTCGCTCTACTTGCTATACTTGAGTGGATGATGCAGGATTAGGCTCGCTAGGCCTAAGAGATAGCAGCTGCTCTAGCACAGGTTCAGGCTAGACATGATGAGTTTTAGTGATAGTAGTAGGCTATCCAGTAGTAGCAGCTCCTCATGCAGTAGCAGTTACTTGGATTCATGCAGCATGTTGTTACTGCTATTGGGGCTCCACCACCACAGCTCACACCTCAGCTTGCCCAGCCTACTACCACTTCACAAACTCCAATTGTATAGCCCAATGGGCTTCAGAGTCAGGGACAGACAACTACTTAGTTTGCTTCACCTATAGAGTAGGTGTCCCAGTGGTTTGCTTCGCAAGTGATAGCCCAGGGTCCATAGTTCACATCGCTTCGCACAGGCTTCACACCGGCTCAGACTTCCTCACTGCTTGTGCTAGATACCCAGTTTCCAGAAGCCTTGGTGCTAACTTTAGTGAGTTAACAGGGCAGCCGACACCGCCAGATCTATATGTCCCTGGTCCTTCCATAGTTGCTCCTATTACTAGGACTACAGAGACGCTCCCATCGTCAGTTGCATCATTAGAGCCGCCTGCTTCAGTGATACCTGCAGAGTCATAGGCCGCACCAGTACTAGATCTGACCTAGACCGCTTCAGCGTCACTTCTAGTAATAGAGGGTCATACAGCTCAGAGCTCAGGATCAGATGATGATGATGCATAGTTCTAGATCGCTCATCGTGCCTGACTCGTCCGCTGTAGCCCCGCCAATAGACCCTTAGGTTTTGGTGTTTGACACTAAAGGCGGAGAGGGATCGAGTATGATAGACTTAGGGGGAGCGACATATCTAAGGGGAGCTTATCTATTATATTTGGCTTTTTATGTGCGATACATTATTATGCATTCATGTTTACTTTAATGCATTGAACTACATAAGTGTGATCATAATCGTGAAATTTATGTGATCATGATATTTATGTGATATGTGACATGTGTGCTCTCTATTTTGATCTTTATATATGTCATATCATGTCACTTAGTTATGCTCATTTGCTTTGCTTCCACATTTTTACTCTGATGCAAATGAGCTTTATTTCTTGTACTCATGCTTATTTCATATCTATTGAGTACATCATGTTGTCTTGGGTCATATAAGCTTGCCTAACTCTTTTGTTCTTATTGTTAAAAGCTTATATGAACCAAGCATGTTGAAAACCTCAGCTCTTTTACATACTCGAGGTTGTATTGTCATCAATCACCAAAAATGGGGAGATTGAAAGCATCTAGGCCCCTAGTTGGGTTTAGGTGATTAATGACAATACAAGATTACTGTGACTAACATGTGTTTTGCAGATGCAATTAAGTTAGGTCATGGTAATGGCAATTGATTGGGCAATCATGATTGTCATGCCCCTACGATGGAAATCATTTCGATTTTCAAAGGATGGACGACAAGGTTAAGGATAGACTAGTTCTAAGTGTCGTTTGGAGTTGAAGAGACACTTAGAGTAGTTTAGGACTTTGTTTTTCCTTTGGCTATACTATTAAGGGGGGTATGGATGGGTAGCTTGACCTAGGTGAGTCTAGTGGGTTAGGTGTGGAGCACACTTGTCAAATCTAGCACTAGGTAGCTCCTAAATAGCCCTAAGATCAATTGGGGCAAACTTCATTCATATATGATTGTGAATTGGAAGTGAATGGAGGGTCAAATGTTGATCGGACGTTGGTTCTGGTGTGATCGAATGCTGGCGCAGAGTCCGATCAGTTCATTTGATCAAGGTGAAGTCATCTGGTTGCGACCGGACGCTGAGTGAAATGTGACTGGACGCTGGGTGCCAGAGTCCGTTCAACTCCAGTAAGGTTCTAGAGAGGGAGAATCCTGATTGGACGCATTCGGTCAGTGCCGACCGGACGCTGGTCAGGTTCCGGTCACTGACCAGACGCTGGGTGCCAGAGTCCGGTCAACATCAGTAAGGTTCCAGAGAGTAGTTTTCATGATCAAACATGTCCGGTCAGTGCTGACCGGACATTGGTTAGTGTCCAGTCCAACTTAACTGCTCGGTGGTGGGGAGAACTGACTGGAGTGTCCGGTCAACTTGACCGGAGCGTCTGATCACCCCACAGTGGCACATAACGATTCGTTTTGAATGAGGGGTTATAAATACTTCTTCTATTCACTCAAGGGATTACTTTTGCTCATTTCAACAGCTGAGAAACACCCTTGAGAGTGCCAAGGAGAGCAAGGTCCTAGTGAGGTGATTGAGATTTGAGAATCCAAGACTAAGGCCTCATTAGTGAAAGCAAGAGTAGCAAAGTGTGTATCCACCCTTCTAATTAGGCTTGTCATGGTCAAGTGAGAGTTTGTGCTTGTTACTCTTGGTGATCGCCATCACCTAGATGGCTTGGTGGTGATTGGAAGTTTGGTGATCATCCGGCGGAGCTTGTGGATGACCCAACTCAAGTTGTAAGCGGTTGTGGGTGATTCACCGTGATGGAGTATCAAAGAATCAACCCATAGAGAGCACTTGATCCTTATGCGGATCAAGGGGGAGGTAAACCCTTGCGCGGGTGCTCCAACAAGGACTAGTGGGGAGTGGCGACTCTCCGATACCTCGGAAAAACATTGCCGCGTTCCTCCTCCTCTCTTTACTTTAAGCATTTACTTTGAGCAATTCAATTCTTGCCTTTACATTCATAGAATTGCCATGCTAGAGTAGGATTGGAACTTAGGTTGCAAAACTTTTGTGCGGTAGAACATTAGAAATACATTCTAAGCATAAGGGGTGAAGTGGGCTAAGTGTAGAGTTTATTTATTGCAAAGAATTTTAGAATTAGCCCAATTCACCCCCCCTCTTAGGCATCTTGATCCTTTCAGTATGCACTAAAAAGAAGTGAAACTAGCTATGAATAAAAATAGTAATGATTCCCTGCAATAGTGTCATGTCATTTCGTAATTAGATTTTATGCAAAATATAACCTTACACAAATATTATCTCTATATAGTATCATACATATAGAGAGAGATAGACCATTCTCAAAATAATTTCTATGACCTTTTCTGACTGATGTAATTATCAATATATCTTCAACTACGGGCAGTCGCGAACTACGCAAACTGAGTTCAAGGATATATTATAATTAATGCAGAGATTGAGTGATGTATCATCATCATTTGGTAAAGAACATCTTGCATCATTACATATCCACAAGTGAATACTTTAGTATGTACATTAAGTTGGAAAAGATTGTTGCTTCCACTATATTCAGTGTGAACCTTGAATTGATCATTGCTCTTCTTGATACATTCCTTGTACTCTTTGCTTTTTCATTTATTAGTCACATTTCTTATATGCATTTATGTATAGCATGTTCACACCCTCTACATCTAATTCAATTTCAATATTAATAGAGCTTTCCTGCCTAATCTCAAATGATTCAGTGTTGGGGATACATCTATGGAATGATTCAGTAGGACACCATAACTTTTGTTGTTCTTATGGAGTGATGTTGGGTCAATTCACATCTAGAATTTTAGTAGTAAAATTTAGAGAGTTCACCATCTAGTGGTTAAATTAAGTAGGGCAAGTAGATTTATAAGATTTGGTACCACAATAGACATGACATGGGGGTGGTTTGGTGGAAAGAAAGAATATTGTACACACTAGTCTTAGACCAACAACAATTAATCTCCTACAACTAAAAAGAAAGAAAGAAAGACCACTGTTTCATGTGACAATCGTCGCTCCGTCGGTCTGCCCCTCCCCTTGCGATACCGCGCGTCGTAATCCTATAAAAGGAAACCCCCTTGTGAAATTTTTTTGCCCCCCATCGCCCCCGACGCCGCCTCCCACCCTACGCGACTCCCCCACTCCCTCAACGCCTCCTCTCGCACGCACACGACTCTTCCTCCTCAATGTCTCCCCCACGGACGAGGCACTAGCCCACCAGGCGAGGGAGCCACCCATCAGGCGAGGGCGCCGGTCAAGGACGCCAGGCCTCCTGCCACCACCCACCAGGGCATAGGGCCCGCACGCACTCTCTCTCGTGGCGACCGTAGACCATCGCGGTAGCCCTACACTAGGTGCCTAGGTTTTCATCGGGCCCTTCGCCATGTCTTCGCCGGACCCTTCGCCGGTGACGAGCATCCAACAGGTACGCACATCCCTTCCCCGCTCTCTCTTCTGTGCGAAGCCAAGGACACAAACCCTAACCTAAGCTATTTGGTGTACTTAGATCTGATCTAATATCAAGTCTACCAAATTCGATTTTCTATAAAAGTTATCAAGTGTGCATATGTCCACTGTGTCCTTTTATTGGATCCACCCCTACTGTTGGTCTTTGTTTTGTTGATTTGCTCTGTAGTGATGGAGGGTTTAGGGATGAACTACCTTGCAAATCCAATAGAAGCAATTGGATAGTTTGGTAAATCTACTAGCAGAGGCAAGCAGGTACTATTGCTATGCACCTTTCGCTCAGTTTATAATGGCAAAATTGCTGGTAATTTTGTCTCATCATGATTGACATAATGATTTGTACTCATACCTCGAGCTAAACTATGTATTGACTACTGAATTAGTTCTAGCATCTCAATAGTGTCTATAGTTTAATTATTCGTCCATAGAAACAGACCATGTTTTCTACACATTATGATTTGTGAATATATAAATTGTTTAATTATTTGTTCATCCATGACCTCAAGGACCTATGTCTTCTTTGCATTTGATGAAATGCCTAATACATGACATTTTTATATTGCTTGTCTTATAGAATAGCAAATAAAGAATCTTGTGCATGTGCTCAAGGGACCATCTCTGGTTGTCTTCATCCTATCTCAAACACGATGCAAGTACTTGACAATTATGTTGGTATTAAATAACATATGATCTACTCAGCATGTATAATTGGTGTTTGTTGTTTATTCCATTGCAGGAAGGAGCGGTTCCTCTCGCTCGTGGTGCTGGTGCCACATAGGAGGTGTCCTTGGAACCCCTCACCCCAGCGCTGCTGTTTTAGCCTGCCACACAGTTCCAGTAACTGCAGCACCCGCACTTCCATGATGACCAGCATCGTCCGTTCGAAACCCGTCTGTCCGTGCGCACACTAGCCAGGTGAGAAGTTGTTCTAAGTCATGAGTTATCATTTGGATGAATTCCATAATGTGCTTCTTATTACGTAGCATATGTATCTCTTTGAATTTCTAGAGTGTGCACGTGATTGCAAACTTAAATGCAATACTTGGCGTGATTTGGCTATATCTGCCAAAATCTAGTAGAATTAAGGTACCTTTCAATTTTGAACCACAGATGGTTGCATATGATATCTTAGAGGGGAGGAAAGCTTATGTAGTATTGGATGGGAGTGTTTGCTAAAATCCCCCTTAATTTCGCATTACAAAGATTAGACAAGTGGACATGAACAAAAACTTAGGCAGGGGAAATTCAATTTCTACAAGCAGGAGCAATTGCATTTGCTACTGTTTCTCTATGGCATATGTCCATATTTCTATTTCTTCCAGCCTTCTAGATGTCCTCTCTTATGTTGAAGATAACAACAATAGGTATATATTAAGGAAACCAGTCCATCATATTATTTCTTGTTAGACTGCATGTTTTTTATGTTGACATGAACAACATTGGAATTTACAAGGAGTCAAGTGCAATAGTATGTTTGTTTATATTACCTCTACCGTGATGTCAGCATGCCATTGATTATTATCCTTGTTCTATGCTCCTCAAAGCAAAGAGATTTATTATAATACTACTAGGCAGTCTGATTGGTATTCACCTTCTTATTAGGCTCTGGAAGAGCGAGGTTGAGAAAAATGTCTCTTTGTTGAGAGTGTTGATCTTTAGTGATGGAGAAGTAGAACCAAATCAAGAGCAGATCATCTAGAATCTTCCTTCCTTGGGTTGGGGAGTATGTTAGCTCTCCTTTAATCTTCTTCATGGCCTTTTTAAAATTTAACAATGTGTTTAACTGGTTTTTTTATCGGGTGTAGGCCTGATTATTATCTTTGTGGTTACAGGTAAGGAAAGATCTGGTTCACTGCTGGTGCATTTTGCTTAGGCAGAAGGCTAATGAAACATATTGTTACATGTAGTATATTGAAAATCATCTGGAGCTTTTAGATTTTCTTGCTGGTTGGTAAGGCTTCTGGGTCCACGTTCGAGCACTTCATTTTGTTCGGATATCTTCTTTTTAATTTTTGCCTACAATCTCTATAAAGACCAGTAATTAAATAGTTGCAACCGTCGAAGGATTGAATTTCATAGCAGAGTCACCATGAGTGTCATCAGAAACAAATCAGTTAACAAACCATGAGTGTCATTTTCTCAGGTGTCCCTTGCACTAGAGCCCCAACAGAACACTTCGAACACTGGGCTATGACATTACTCTCATATTCTCATTACAATGAGTCAAAAAAAATTAGCAACTAACATGGAATACAGTGTAAAACCAATTTTGTTGTTAAGAGTTAGTAACAATGATTTGTTTTTATTTTTTACCTAGTAGGAGCAAGCAATGTTTGTGTAGCAAATGCAATATTTGTTTTTAGGTTCGTCTTGAAATCTTTTGGCCATGTAGATTTCTTTTTAGTGAGCTTTTGTCAGAACAACAAATTTTGTTAGATGAGTCTGTCAGTTGTGTCCTGCTTGTCGCTATTCAGTGTAGAGTTTCTATTAACAGTGAGTTTTTTTCAGAAATGGATTAGCAAATATACTACAGGATTCTAATGCACAAATCCTTGTTTTCCTCTGCTAGGTAGGACGTTTCAACTACATTCGCTTGTCTACAAAGTATGGTCTTACACGTAAATTCAGTTGTATGTCAGTATCTTTCAATTAATAAAGTGTTTGGCTATTGGTTGAAAATTCTTTGGTGTTAAAGCCAAATGTTTGGTTGGCAAGATTTGATTTTCTTAGATAGATTAGTTATCGTGTCGAGACATAACTAGAATCTTTTTTAGATTATTATTGTTGGAACGGATGAATCAATTTTTGTCACCATCACTATTTATGTGTAAATGTTGTTTTTTAACTTTAGGCAGTGAGGGGACTGTCATTTCAACAACCTCTTAGTTTGGATTGTTCTAAAGATTAAAGAGGATGTAAGGCACTCAATTCTATACCATCTCTTTGATTGCCTCCCTAAATCTGAGTTTATTTTAACTAATTCAAAAACTATGAATACTGCATATTGTTTTGCCATATTTCATTTGAAAAACAAAATAATTAAAACTAGATCCAGAGAATTTCCAGTTAAAATTATTTAGAGATGTTTTGTTTATAGAATGAGCAAATCCGAAAAGATGAAATCAGGCTATCAGAGACTATCTGCTAACTAAGATGGTTTTTTCCTTGGGTTGCCCATAATTGTTGCAATTTTACAGGATGAATCAATGGTTGACATTCATACAGTGATGCTTGATGCTTAGCACAACTAGCTGCCAAAGCAACTATGAAAAAAATAATCGAATGTAGAATAAGTTCTTGTGCTCAATAAATTTTGCTGCTTGCTGGTAGATCAGTAACGGCCACATGTGAATATGCTAGGATGGATGCTTGGTTTGGATGGCACGATGATGACTTTGCCGACATTTGTGATATTCTTCACAGTAGTGCTCTAGTACTGCTTAAACTACTAATGTCCTAAAGCCAACCATCAAAATATATTGTCATTGACTCTCAAAGGTAAGTTGTGGTTCAAGTCCAGTTTTCTCCACTAATATATGTCTGAAGCAACCATGTTTGGTAAATATTTTTTGGTTTTTCTCTGATCTGAATATGAACTGAACATAGCATTTATTGTACAACTACCTTACGGTTTGCCTTTTTATTTACAGATTATATTATAATAATAATATTGCTCTGTTTCTTCTAATGCCTAATTTTTTGTAGAATCTAATTACTTTGATCTCCGGCATCCTGAAGATAGAGAGCTGCTTGTTGATCCTAAGTTCATGTTGGTTGGGAACAAACTAGGAAGGTCCACAAGGGGAAGTAACGATACTTTTGAGGCATGCATACTCGCACCTAATTTTTCACATGTATGTGGCTACTTTATTGGACTGAATTTCAAGTATCTGCATTAGTTGTTGTTTTAGTTTATTTTCATTTGTCTTTTAGTATGTTTAAGTCATATTTAGTAGTCATGTATTCCTTGTATCTCTGAATAGGTATGGTGATCAAATTGTAGAGATAGGTTCTTAACCGTGGAAAAACTCCTAAAGAAAAAGCAACACTTGAAGCCTGTTTCAGTCGAGAAGTAAATATAATGTGTAAAGTGAAACATGAGAATCTTGTCAAGGTACTTCCTGGTCTGAATGACATGTTTGTGTGGCTACATAGATTGTCATTTTTTGGGGACCTTCTCACAACTGTTTATGCACTCATGCAGTTCATTGGAGTTGGGAAGGGAGCATTGATGGTGATTGTTATTGAGCTACTATCTGGAATGTCACTGGAAACTTATATGAACAGCATTTGGCCTAGCCAACTAGATACACACATCGCACACTACAATTAACTATGCAATGAATTGTTTACATGCCAATGGCATAATATATAGAAACTTAAAACCTGGTAAGGACGCTCTTCTGGCATTGTACACTATGAACCTGTGATCCTTTAGCACGGATAAGTTTCTTTTATGTTGGCAAAATAGAAGTTACATTGCATAGCATGCTGATATTTTGTTCCCATTTTCTTCAGTATCATTGAATCCTTTTGATAGTTGGATTTGTTCCTAGTTTTAAATGCGTATTGACAGTTGAGTGGTGGAGATGGACTTGAGTGCAAGGCACAACTTAAGCTAAGAACTGGACATGCAAAATAGACTCCACGAGTCGGCACATGCACACTCATGAAATTAGAAGTACGCTGTGGCAGGGGACGATGAAATCTGATAGCTAGAGGGTACATGGTGGCTGGCATCTTTTTAATCTTTCAACAAACTATAGATTAATTTTGTCAAAAAGAAATTTAGAGGTTAGAATATATATTTTTTGGAATTGTAAATAGTAGGGATGCAATATAATCTGTTATGCGATCCGTGTGTTTTTAGTATAAAAGTTTTATTGTCCCGTAGCAACGCACGGGCACGCTACCTAGTTATTATAAAAAAATCTTAGTTTTCCCTTGTTTGCAGGTAGTGAATTTCCATGATTTCTATAGAAAAGGTAGCAATATCGGTTACTCATAGCTAGATGGCTTGGATAGAAGAAGAAACTGAATGCGGAGGTAGCTGTGGGTAGAAGCAGAAATGCAAGAAAGGAACTATGTCTCCAAATCCATGTAACATTCAACATCTCAAACAAGGATCTGACACAAAAGTAGGGATCAAAATATGTGTGTTCATTAATAGACATGTTGTCAATTGATTAATTTTGCATCACTTTTTTGTATATGTAGTCATGGTATTTGAATAACATGTGTATGACTTGTGATGTAGCGAATAATCTATTGCCTATGCTTAATATGGTAGAATAGATGGAAATGATGCTTCAAGTCTATTGATCCTGCTGGAGAGATTGCATCATTGTCCAAAATGAAGTATTCGTGACTTGAAGGATGATTAAAAAAAGGATATGTTAGCATTCTAATCTTAAACTGCAATGAAACATAAGTAAATCTCACCTAACGCCGGAACAAATCAACATTATGATCCTTCCAAGAATAGTTGTTAGAATCACAATTCTATAGTGTGTGTTTACAAGTTTAGGATCTTAACTAATTGCGTTGATTCTAGAATATAAGATTTTAGGTTCCTAGTTCTTCCATTACTATGATATGTGATTTTGTCGGTAGAGTTCTAATACGATTTAGGTTCACAATTTTAACACTTTGTGTCGAGTGGGCTAGATGAACTCCACTATTTCATCTCAATATTGTTGTATTTTCCTAGAAAAGATTCAAGCCACAAAATTTACCTATGTGAATTTCACTCATCAGTTAGGTATGGTCATGTTCTTGCTAACAAGCATGCCTAAGGCCCACCAATTCCAATTTGAAAGCAAATGGCTAATTGATACCCTAGTGTTTTAGGGAAGACGACATCATATTGTTGGACCACACGATCGTTATTCATGCTTGGTTTGGCTATAGCTTCTTCTCTAGCGATAATGAGATCCACTGGTGAGGTTAGGTTTAGAAATTGGGAATTTGCTGTTTGGGGTTTTCAATGGAATCTCACAAACTTAGATAGAGGGTTGTTGAACAATAGTACAAGATGGTGTGGAGGTGGTGGGCATGGGCCCAAGAAGAGAGGTAGTTGTGATCACTAGCTGCAAGAGGTGGTGAAGTTTGGTTAAAGAGGTAGGAGTACAACTGTCATGACTTGATCAGTTAGCGTGTGCATCATAGATCTAATGCATTGGAGGCACCATATACGAGGATGGAGAGGTGAGAAAGAATAGTGTGATTGCATGTCTAAGTTGGAGACTTGCTACAAATTGTGTTGTGACGGCGGTAGTAGTGGAATCACACACCTCGGGAAGGAGATCCAGAGGTCGAAGATGACTAGGGTTGCTACTATATCTAGCTCAATCGATAAGGGCCATCAAATATTCATTTAAGGGTGGAAGAACCATGTGTTAAATGGCCTAGGAATTCTTAGGACCTGTTTGGATGGACTAGAACTAACAACTAGTCATGTTAGCTCCTATATGTGGACTAATGGATAAACAACTAGTCTATAACTAGTGGACTAACAATTAGTCTATCTATTTGGATCCTTAAGGACTAAAAATTAGTCAACTAGCTGTTAGGATCCAAACATGGCCTTAATTATTTTGTACACACCCTTTGGAAATGGCTAAGTATGAATCATTTTCGTGCTTGTGAACCAAAATTCAAAATGACTGAAACCAAAATGAAAAGATTTTGGAAAAGGCTATCACCAACAAACAAATAAACAAACAAAACATAGATTATCATGCTTGTTAACCATTCAAAACCACTAGCTTCAAAACCAACTATGCAACGCTGCATTGACGCATGCATGGTGCCTACGTTCCTAGAGAATCTACACACCCTCTATCTCCATGTTCATGTCTTCACCATCAAAAGCGAAGGCCAGTGGTGGCAGCAGCTCCTCCTCATCCTCCTCCTCGCCGCCGCCATCGGCCTTCAGGAAGACCCTCAGCTGCTGCAATATGCTGGGGCAACCGGGCGAGACACGAAGGCCAACTCCATCGTTCACCTGGGGCTGCATCATGCGCGCGTCCCGATAATCTCTAGCAATTAACAAGTGGAAAGAGTTCAAACAACCGGTGCACAAGATAGAACATCTATCCATAGTAGAAAAAGTCAAGACACAAAGCTCATGCCACACTGCATTTCCATCACGATATCTCTTCTCTTGATTTGTTCTTCATATCATGAGTGACGTGACTATAGCCAACTAGTAACTCGTGCTTTTAAAAGTGTCTTGTCTTCTAGCACCATCTTTTTCATATATTTATAGTTTATATTCGTAGTGTATTAAATCTAGTTAGCTACCTTCATTGTGCTACTATAGCAAGGAAAACATAATTTCAGCTATGTGTAAGTTTTTAGCTAGGAACAATAATTAAGTAAGGATTTGGCGATCTGCATTAGTTATACCAAATATCCTCCAAAGATCGCATATTTGAATATCACATTATCACTTACTTTATGGAGGCGTTTTTTTTGCCCTTAGGGGCAGGAGAGAGTAAGGTTCATTGAGGTGCCATATACGAGGATGCAGAGATGAGAAAGAATAGTGTGATTGCACATATGAGTTGGAGATATGCTACAGATTGTGTTGCGATGGTGGTAGCGGTGGAATCACACACCTCGGGAAGGAGATCCAAAGGTGGAATCACACACCTCGAGAAGGAGATCCAGAGGTCGAAGATGACTAGGGTTGCTACTATATGTTGCTCAGTTGATAAGGGCTATCAAATCTCCGTTTAAGGGTGGAAGAACCATGTGTTCAATGGCCTGGGCCTGTTTGGATGGACTACGACTAACAACTAGTCCTATTCGCTCATATATGTGGACTAATGGATTAACAACTAGTCTATAACTAGTGAACTAACAATTAGTATATCTGTTTAGATCCTTAAGTACTAAAAATTAGTCAACTAGTTGTTAGAATCCAAACCTAGCCTTAGTTATTTTGTACACACACCGTTTGCACTACTGGATTCAGGTTCTTTGCCGAGTGCCTGAGGCACTCGGCAAAGGCCAAATTGCACTCGGCAAAGCCTTTGTCGAGTGCGGCACTCGGCAAAGAACACACGGCAAAAAATTGATCGGCAAAGCCCTCTTTGCCGAGTGTCTTTTATCGAGCACTCGACAAAGGCTTTGCCGAGAGCCCCGGGGGCACTCGGCAAAGAAAAGCGACCGTCACGGCGCCGGCACCGTTGACGGTCGCTTTGCCGAGTGCCAACCATGCAGGCACTCGGTAAAGAATTTTTATTTTTTTAAAAAAAATTCTTTGCCGAGTGCCCTCTATCCGGCCCTTGGCAAAGATGTTTTATTTTTTTTCTAAAAATTCTTTGCCGAGTGCCCCCTGGCCGGCGCTCGGCAAAGTTTGAATTTTTTTTAAAAAAATTCTTTGCCGAGTGTCCTCTGGCCGGCACTCGGCAAAGTTTGATTTTTTTAAAAAAAAATTCTTTGCCGAGTACCATGGTCATGGCACTCGGCAAAGATGGAAAAATAGTTTTCTGAGCGCCCATTTTTCCAGCTTTGCTGAGTGCTGTGACCATGGCACTCGGCAACAGGGTCCTTTGCCGAGTGCAACACTCGACAAAGTGACCCAAAACGACAATTTTTAATTTTTTTTACATTCCATCACGACAAATAAATTCATACAAACATATATCACATATATCTCATTCATCACATATATATCTCATCCATCATATATATCTCATCCATCCACACATCCATCCGCACATATCACATCCATCACAATATATATCACATATATAATAATAAGTGCTCAAATCCATCCAAATAAATCCACAAGTCCATCAAAGTCCACAAGTGCATCACAAGTATATCACAAGTGCATCACCTAGTGAACAACAAATGAAAAAAATACAGCGTGCACTCATCTCAGCCACTGCGACTATGGTGAAGACCCAGCTCCATCATTTAGAGGTGCATGAGGTGGATTATTCAAACCACCGTCAGATGGAGACTACACAAAGGAGAAAAGATTGCATGTGAGACAAGATTATTTGGATAGCTAATCTAGGAAGGTAGAGGCCATACAAGCAAAGCACAAGCGAAAGTAAAAAACTTTCATACTCATAGGAGTAGCTGCAGCTGCAGGACAAGGAGGCGGAGGTAGAACCAACAGCCCAGCTAGCAGAGAGAAGCCCACATGTTGCCCAAGCACTTGTAGGAACTCCGTAATGTTCGCCAGCCTCTGTGCCTGGGCCTGCCGCTTGGCCCACTCGGCCTCTAGCTAGGCCGCCATCCTCTGCTACCCGGCCTCTAGCTCCTGACGTTGCCTCGTTTCTTGTTCCAGCCGGCCCTACAATATTTCACTCTAATGTTTCAGTAATACAAAGCTAATTAAGGTGTGTAAAGATCAATGTATGACGAGTAAAATAGGAATAACCTCGAGTGCGTCGACCCGGTGCTGTGCAGCAGTCGGCCATGTGTGAATGGCTGGGCTCTCGCTCGTGCTCCGTGCTCGGATCTAGGAAAGAGAGGGAGTAGAGGCCGTGTCAATGACGCCGTCGCCAAGCCAGAACCGCCCATGCTTCTTGCCTTGCCCCGCCCTCATGACGGCCTCTCCATCGAAGTCCTGGGTGCTCGAATCGTGGTCTGACCCATGGAGCAACCTCACCACCTTAGTGTACTCACTAATGCAGGAGCGGATGCTCGGGTTCATGTATGCCTCGGGCGGGTCCTCCACGTTGAAGGAGACATCGAACGTCGCCTTGCCCTTGTGGGCCATACACCATGCCTAGAAGTCCGAGCAAGCCTGGCCACTATGTGACGCCGACTATGAGAAAGCACGATGATTAGAAATCAGGCAGAATTGAGCATCACAATAGATAAATGAATTTGCGTACCCATGCTTGTTTGTATCCGGTGAGGCTGCGGCTGCCTTGATGGTGTGCTGGACCTTGCATCTGCAAACGACGGTCCTGGGCATCCCTGCGCATCTTGAGGTACTCCTCCATGAACCACCTCTCCACCATCATCGCCCAGCACTCGGGATACGCTTGGCACCACCAGGGAATCATCTACACGTCATCAAGTATTGGACATATAAGAAGATCAAATTAAACCAACTTAATCTCAAAACGAATCAATATTGATGTTCTTCATTTACCTTAAGGTACTGCTCCCGGGTCAGCTGCACCTCTCTTGCGTCTTTCTTGGTTTTCCTCTCTCCAAGCTTCGACCCGTAGTAGGTTATGATGGCCTAGATGCGCACCTCATAATACATGTTGGTGACAAGTTTTTTACAGGCTTTGGTAGTCACCTGCTCTGCCTTGGCCTCAAATCCCTCCTCGCATCTATAATAAGTCTGCATACAAAAGCGATGTATCCATTCATTATTTCAAGAAAAGTCCAATGAATGCGACATATTGAGCAATGTTGTGTGAGGGAGACTTACCCAAAACTCTGCCTTCACCCACGCCGCCTTGTTGGGGTACTCCGCATCGAGGGTGACGGCGTAGTGGTCAAACGAGTAGGCTGACTCCATCTTCGATGCGTACGTGACAATGCCGGGGAAGTGTTGCCTGCATAGAAGAGCCAGGATGCCATTGACTAGCCATGCGCTACCACCCGATACAACCACCCAATTCCTGCACAAGTGATTAAGAAAAATTATTAGTTTTTTTCATCATATCATATGAAGTAGTGGTGATAACATATAAAGTTACTTACTTTTGCCCTTCGGGGTGAATCACTGGGCATTGGTGAGGAAGCGGAACCTGTGGGAGGCTTGTGGGACCTCACAAGTAGACACTCGAAGAGGAGTCGGAGGAAGCAGAACCCATGCTTGCCGCATCCCACTCATCGTCCTTGTGCGGCCCCTCCTCCTCGTCCATCTGCTGAACCAGCTCCTCGTCCGACTCATCCACGGGCGCCACCTCCTCCTCCAACTCCTCCTCACGTGGCGTAGGAGGAGACGGCCCCCTCCTGCGGCTGGCGGTCCTCCTTCTCCTCCTCCTATCCGATCTCTCCGCCGCCCCCTCTGCCTCCTCCTACAGCCAGCATGGTCTTTGGTAAATCGAGTTCACAGATCTATGGCGGTCGCCCATCATCTTTATTCAATCACCTACAATAAAAAAGAAAAACAAGACGTAATTAGAAATAGGTGCAAAAATGAACAAAACATAATTACAAAAAAATAGTAATACACGTATTAGAAATATATGCAAAAATGAACAAAACATAATTACAAAAAATATAGTATTACATGTATTAGAAATAATCTTCATGATTGAGATTAGCTGGATCATAGGTCTCGTCATCACTATCAACATTGTCCAACTCATCAACACTATCCGAAGGAGGAATGTTGTCTTCATTGCCATTGCCTAAACGTAATCGCTCAAGCATTTGTATGTCCTTTAGATTTTGCACCTCGTCTCCAGCATCCTCGTCATCATCCCTTTCATTGTCTACTTCCATTCCTATCTCTTCGGTTAAGTCTATGTCAAACCTCCCTTGTAGCCCCTCTTCTTGATAGAACTCTCCATCATATGTGTTTGAGTTGAAGTTGTAATCTTCATCGTTTGGGACAGGTAGTTTACCATGTGGCGATACCTTGTGAACAATAGACCAACCCTTAAGATGCTCGGCGTCTTTGCACGCGTATGACGTATAATAAACCTGGATGGCGTGTTGAGCCACAATGTAGACATCTTTTTCTGGATAGATGGAATCTTGTCGAATCTCGACTAGCCCAAGCTTAGGGGTCCGTCTCGTTACTCCAGGATGAAACTAGTGGCATTTGAATATGACAGGAGTAAGAGGTTTGGAACCACAGAATGATAGTTCATATATTTCTTTAATTCTTCCATAATAGTTGAGTCCATCAGTGCCGGGCGTAACAACTTCGCTGTTTGTGGTTTTTCGATTGGGCCGACTCTGCTCGTAGCTTACTATGTGAAAACGATATCCATTCACGTCATAACTGGTAAATGACTTGACCCTAATGGCACAACTGTTTGCAACCTATCTCAGCTCATCACTTATAGGCGTATCAGTTTGGGCTTTCTGTTTGAACCAACAAATGAAATTGGGGCTCTCTGGTCCCTCACCCTGTGAAAGAAGGGTATCATTTTCTTGCGGGGTAGGTTGCCTTGATCCATGCCAGGATTGACAAAGAAATTCCCTGTACCAATGAGAAACAAAGGGGTTGGACGAAGAAACAAGGACATACGGCAAAATGAAACAAGTTCATTTAGAACTTACCCAATGAACGGCTGCACATCGATAAGGTTGGTCAACACATATAGCATGATACTACGCCACTCTTCATTTTTCAATTGCTTAGTGGTCGATGCACTTGCGCTTCTGAGTTGCCCTTGGAAAAGGCTGAGGTTCGATTTATTTTCGCCAGCATTATAACGAGGGGGTGGATTATAAACGCTAGGAAGGTTCTCAGTATAGTATTTCTCTATGAAGTTCGACACCTCTAGAATGTATGCCTCTGCAATGGAAGCCTCAATTTTGGCTTTATTTCTACATTTTTTACAAAGAGTCTTCAGACATCTCTCGATTGGATAGCACCAACGATCCTGCACGGGCCCAACCCATCCGTGCCTCATACGGGAGGTGCACAATCAAATACTGCATCGATAAGAAGCAGCCGGGTGGAAAGATCTTCTCTAACTTATAGAGCAACATGAGTGCCGCTTTTTCCAAGTCATCAATGATGGTCCAAGAGAGCTCCTTGGCACAAAGCTGGCGAAATAAGTAGCTCAACTCTGCCAGCACTTGCCAGACATGCTCCAAGACATAGCCTCAAACCATCGCCGTAAGAAGCTGCTCAATCCATATGTGGTAGTCATGACTCTTCATCCCGTTGACTCGCAGTGTGCCTAAGTTCACTCCCCTCTTTAGATTCGTTGCATACCCATCAGGGAACATTAGCATCTAGATCCATTCAAGTACTTCCCTCCTTTGGTCCTTTTTCAAGACGAAATCAGCCTTAGGCCTTCTCCAGGTCTTGCCATGACTAGGAGGCTGCATCTCTTGATTTGGTCTATCGCACAATGTTGCCAGGTCCACTCTAGCCTTAGGGTTGTCCTTAGACATTTTAGTGTCCATGAGTGTTGCCCAAAGTGCCTCAGCAACATTCTTTTCAGTGTGCATTACATCAATGTTATGTGACAGAACAAGGTCATCAAAATAGGGGAGCCTCATCATGCCCGAGATATGAGTCCACATATGTTGCTCACCATATCCCACAAAACCACCTTCTTCATTGGGCACGAGAGCATCTATCTAAGCATGAACCTTGGCACCAGTCATCATCCATGGTGCAGGGTTTGTCACTTTGACACATTTCATAAAGTTCTTGATGTCTTGTCTGAATGGATGGTCAAGAGGTAGGAATTGACGATGTCTGTCAAACGATGAATATTTGCCACCCTTCTGCAACCAAATGAACCTCACACCTTCCTTGCATATTGGGCATGGGAACTTCCTGTGAACACACTAGGTGCAGAATATCCCATACGCCAGGAAGTCATGCAGGGAGTAGTGGTACCAAACATGCATTTTGAAGGTTGTCTTTGTAGCTCGATCGTATGTCCATACCCCTTCGTCCCAAGCATGGACCAATTCATCAAACACGGGCTCCATGAACACACCCATATTACTCCCCGGGTGTCCAGGAATTATCAACGACAAGAATATGTTATGTCGTTGAAAGGAGACACCGGGGGCAGATTAAGGGGGATAACGAAGAAGGGCCAACATGTGTATGGGGCAGCCATCATTCCATAAGGATTGAACCCATCTGTTGCTAGCGTGACACATACATTATGAGCCTCATCTGCTTTGTCAAGATGTTTGTCATTAAAGCAGATCCAAGCTTCACCATCAGATGGATGTACCATCTTGTCAGGATTGTACCATTTGCCATTTTTGTGCCATGTCATCTGTTTCGCGGATTCCTCGGTCATGTATAGCCGTTGGATCCTCAGTAGGAACAGAAGGTACCGTAGGATTTTCATGGGGATCGTAAGTTGCCTCTTCTGGCCACCATCAGAGTCTACCTCTAGGTACCTAGAGGATTTACATTTTGGACAGACTTTGCATGCTCGTGTTCTTTCCTAAATAGGATGCACCCCTTCAGACAAGCATGTATCTGCTCATACGGCATATTAAGTGCACAAAGGAGTTTCTGTGACTCGTACATGCTCTTTGGTAGAATGTGGCCCTTCGGAAGTAGGGTGTCAATCATAGCCAACATCTTATCGAAGCCTTCTCGACTCAAGTTTAACTTGGACTTCAACCCCATTAAGCGTCCAATGGCATCCAGTTGAGACACCATTGACTGATCGTGAAGGGGTTTCTGTGCCAAGTCCATCATGTCATAGAACGCCTATGCGGCTGCCTCCATCTCCTCCTCACATCCCTCATCGAACTGTCCTTGGTGAAAGTCATCTAACATATCTGCTACCCTGACATCAGCATCAAAAGCCTCCACCCGTTGTCTCACCACCTGCTCTCTCATATGATGGACTTCACCATGGTGGACCCACCGGGTGTAGTTCAGCATAAATCCATTCTTCACAAGATGTTTACCCATTTCCACCTTGTTTACCCTTCTCCTGTTTCCACATTTGCTGTAGGGACACAAAACTAGGCAATGTCCTTTAGCAGCCTTGCCAAATGCACTATTCAAGAAAGCATCGGTCTTGTTCATCCATTCCGTGGTGTAATCACTCTGACTTCTCCAGCTCGTGTACATCCACTGACGGTCATCCATCCTCTAACATATGTATCAGTGAGTAATGTAACCATCAATTGCATCTACATGGTGTTCCTACTATCTAATAAGTGAGGATAGGTCCTAATCCCACCCGCGGATGCGTAGATGAGGTTAGTTTCCATGCCCTACTCCTATCCAAGACAGAATTTCGGCAGCACCTCCCCACTGTTCTCTAGATACACGTCTGTCGATACGGGACCCACAGGATACCTCACAAGGAAGGGAGAAGACCTAGTCTAACTAGGATTCTTCCTATGTAATCTTAGTAGTAGTAGTATTATTCTGTAATCCTACTAGGAACTCTCATTGTAAACCGACTAGGACTCTAGCCTTCTGACTATATAAAGGAGGGCGGAGTTCCTAGAGGACAAAAAAACACAACACAACGCAACACAACACTTCACAATCAATCCAATGCAAAGGCTAACGCCGACTAGACATAGGGCTATTACTCGATCATGGTCGAGGGCCTAAACTAGGATAAATCGACTGTCTCTTGCATTTACCGTCGAGTTCTGCATATGCCGAAGCCCAAACAGACTGCCCCAGGTACCCCCGTGGCAGGCTATCGGTGGTGAAACATCTACAGCTGGCGTGCCAGGTAGGGGCTTTCGGTGAATTCGCATCCGAGAGCTCGATGGACCTTGACAACATGACCTTCTCGACGAGATCAACCTTCACCTTTGGTTCATGGATCTGTGAGGCAGGCGACGATGGCAAGCTTCAAAGCCGTCTCCTCAAAGATTTGGATCACCATAAAGACCTTTTTATTTTAGCAACTACGACAGATCAACTCACCAGAAGATTCGCGTAGCTCGTGATGTCCGATCCAAATCAGATTTTGCAGCTTTGCGCATCCGATTCAAACTCAGGCTCCGCATCCGAGATGGAGTTTTACCTGAGTTCTTTCGAGAAACCGAGTTCTTTTTCGGCAGGGCTCCAGAACGCGGCCTCGGCCCATCAAGAATACAGCTCGGAGTATACTTAGAGTTCTTTCAAGAAGTCAGAACCTTTTCCGTTTGGACTCCACAACATGGCAGAATCATATCAGGCATGACCCGAAGGATCCCTCGATCTGGTGCTAAGAATGCCACTAAAAGGAGCTCAGGAAGGTCTTGTACTAACTATAACATCTCAATACTGCATCGTCCACTGGCCAGGTTCTGTTCCTAAAGACAGCGGTACCCAACTAGATGACACAATGGCTATAGCAATTCTACCCTACCAAGAAGGAGACTCGATCTATGACCTTGAAGCCTCTACTAAAATCATCAACAACTCCGACAGTGTGGAAACCAACAACAACAACAGAACAATTCACACACGAGAAGTATTCATGGTTCGCTATCCTCATTCACCTCTAGTCCCCCTAGAAGCACCCGACATCAGATCATCGGACAAATCTGAGTCCAACATATCAACCTTTATTTAGGGACACGATGGTGAGACTGAGAGTCAGAGGCAAGCCAGAGAAAGAAGAAACAAATTGAAATAAGGATGCCAACACCATGCTAGGCAGTGCAAGAAAGCTTAGATTAAATATGAGTCAGACCTGGCTGAGTACGACAGAAGAAAATCCGAACAAGAAGTCGAAGAAAGACGCACGGTGAATACACCCTACAGTAGAATCTGAGAAGCACTAGAAGAACTCGGAGCGACATCACTTCCTAGTGAAAAACAGGAATAGCTCCAAGACCTCCTCCAGTCAGCAGCCCTAAGGACGCATGATGGAAGAGCCCGCTCAAGACTACCTGCCAGGTCAACATCTCATAGGAAGGAAGATCAAAACCAAAAGAAGTCCGCTTTTGAGAGACTTGGACCAGGCGGAAGTCACAATAGAGAAAGTAGAAGGGACCATAGTCAAAATTACCGAATCGAACAACCAAGGAAGAGCAGAAGTGAAGCACCTATTCAGACATCCCCATAGGACTACTCTCACCAAGATGACAGTTGGTAGGAAGGAGGTGCCGAATCAGAATACAAAGGAGGTACGAACGATAGATTCCCCTATTTTGCAAACAGACTTGCTTCAATATGACTGTCTCACAAGTTCAAGCCATCCAACCACTCTAAATATGATGGCAAGACCGAACCAAAGCAGTGGCTCAAAATTTACTCGTAGTCGATTGAACTAGCCGGAGGAGACGACGATATCAAGACCTTATTTTTTTCCCATGGCACTAGAAACCATACCCCTCCAATGGTTTGACAAATTAAATCCAGGGTCAATCAGAAATTGGGAAGACTTGCAAAGAGTTTTCTGTGGAAATTTTGTGGGTATCATTATGCACCCCATCACCCACGCAAAATTAAAAGGACTCAAGCAGAAAGGAGACGAACCTCTCAGAAATTACTATCGACGATTTGGCAAACTACGTGCCCAAGTACATGACATCACCGAACGAGAAGTAATCGAAGCTTTCTCTCACGGAATTATGGCTAGGTGACAATTTCAAGACTTCTGCAAAGAAAACCCGAGAAGCAATGAAGAATTTAGACGCACAGTAGAAAAGATGATTACTGCAGAGGAGAAGACACGAGAAAGGTTCCCAGATAAAAATAATCAAGACAACTTGGACAAGTGAAATCATCGAAACATCAGACATCAGGAAAGAAAACGTGGACCAGACAACACCGTGGTGATGGTAGATAAATCAAGAAAGTTTTCCAAACCCAAAGGGTATGATGACATTGAAAATATGCGTTGCATTTTGCATCCGAAAGGAAATCACACCACTGGAAACTGCTACACATTCAACGAGCGATACACGAGAAAGGATAATAAGGTAAACACTAAGGAAGACAATCAGAAAAAAGATGAAGACAACCACAAAGGAAAGGGATTCCAAAAATCCAAGGGGACAGTAGTAGTAATTTTCGCTGGAGCTCCAGATTCTAGAAGTAAACATCAAGAAAAGCTAGCTCTACGAACCATCATGGCAGCAGAACCAACTACTCCAAGATATCTCAATTGGTCATAGTATCCAATCCAATTTTCAAGAGAAGACCAATGGAATAGCATAGGGAACGCGGGCCATTACCCACTGATTCTAGATCCAACTATCGCTGGCATGACTATCACTAAAGTACTAATCGATGGGGGAGCCGAACTCAACATTATCTTTTCTGAGATGCTAAGGAAGATGGGACTACAACTCGATGGGATGATTACACCAACAAGCACCCCTTTTATGGAATAGTACCCGGCAAGGCAGCTATGCCACTTGGACAAATTACTCTACCGATTACTTTTGGCACTCCCTCAAACTACCGAACAGAGTTCATCAAGTTTGAAGTTGCAGACTTTGACTCATCATATCATGCAATCCTTGGGCGCCCAGCACTAGCAAAATTCATGGCAATACCGCATTACCCGTACCTATTGCTAAAGATGTCAGGGCCTAACGGTGTCCTTTCCCTTCGAAGTGATTTAAAGCGCGCTTTTGACTGCGATGTTCAGGCAATTCAAATTGCAGCCAAGGCACAAGCCGCCGATGGTAGAAAAGAAATAGCCACTATTGCCGCAGAAATGAGCCCTGAAGAACTAGAGATACCAGCTAAAAAGCCTAGGATCCTCGCACCCCCAAAAGAAGCCGACATCAAGCAAATCGACCTGGGCACCGGTGATCCCTCCAAAACGGCAACCATCAGCGCCCACCTCTCGGCAAAATAGGAACTCATGCTCACCAACTTTCTTTGGGACAACAAAGATATCTTCACTTGGAAGCCAGCCAACATGCCAGGTGTCCCAAGAGAGTTGGCTGAGCACAGAATCGATGTCAATGAAGGATCAAAGCCTATGAAGCAATGGCTACGACGATTCTCACCCGACAAGAAGGCAACAATTAAAAAGGAAATCACAAAGCTAATGGCAGCTGGATTCATCAGAGAAATCATTCATCCAGATTGGCTGGCAAACCCAGTTCTAGTACAAAAAAAGAACACAAACGAGTGGCGCATGTGCGTAGACTACACAGATCTCAACAAACACTGCCCAAAAGATCCATTCGGGCTACCACACATTGACCAGATAGTTGATTCGATAGTAGGATCTGCCCTATTATCCTTTGCTATTCAGGATATCACCAGATTGCATTAAAAGAACAAGACCAGAGCAAGATATCTTTCATCACTCCGTTCGGCGCCTACTGCTACAAGACCATGTCGTTTGGACTCAAGAATGATGGTGCTACATACCAATATCAGATTGACAAAAACGTAGAAGCATATGTGGATGACGTAGTAGTAAAAACAAAGAACCCAGACACAATAATTAAAGACTTAAGGCAAACATTCGAAAACCTAAAGAGGTGGAGGTGGAAATTGAACCCAAGCAAATGTGTATTCGGAGTTCCTTCAGGACAACTACTAGGATTCTTGGTCAGCCATCGTGGAATCGAAGCCATCGCCAAGTAAATTCGAGCCATAACAGAGATGGGCCCTCCTCGAAGTGTCAAGGATGTGCAAAAACTAACAGGCTACATGGCGGCCCTCAATCGCTTCATATCAAGACTCGGCGAAAAAGGGTTACCTTTCTTTAAACTACTAAAGAAGACAGACAAGTTCGAGTGGACAGAAGAAGCCAACGAAGCTTTTAAAAGACTCAAGATGTACCTCACAACCTCACCCGTTCTCACACCTCCAAAGAAATACGAGGACATGATATTGTACATTGCGGCAACTTCTACTATGATCAGCATAGCGATAGCCGTAGAAAGAGAAGAAGAAGGACGCGTATATAAAGTACAATGACCCGTATACTACATCAGCGAGGTACTGTCAGAATCAAAAATCCATTACCCGCATGTGCAAAAACTACTCTATGCCCTCCCGATCACTTCACGCAAGCTTCACCACTATTTCAAAAGCCACAAGATTACCGTGGCGATAGATTTCCCACTCGGAGACATCCTACACAATAAAGACACAACAGGGCGCATATCTAAGTGGGTAGTTGAACTTGGTGCTCTCAATATCAATTTCACCCCACAGAAGGCAATTAAATCTCAAGCCCTTGCCGATTTTGTGGCTGAGTGGACAGAGATTCAACAACCCATGCCAAATACCATCCTTGACCATTGGAAGATGTACTTTGATGGATCGCTCAAGCTAGGTGGAGCCGGCGTAGGCATTCTCTTCATTTCTCTAGATGGAAAACAACTCAAGTATGTCCTTCAGATACTATGGCAAGCTACAAATAATGAAGCAGAATATGAAGCCCTCATCCACGGACTACGAATAGCAATTACCCTTGGAATCAAACGATTACTCGTATACGGTGATTCGGCAGTAGTCATCAACCAAGTCAACAAAGATTGGGACTGCATCAAGGAAAATATGGGCGCTTACTTCACTGAGATACGAAAACTCAAAAAACATTTTCAAGGATTGGAAATTCTATATGTCCTGCGTGATTCTAATATTGTAGCAGATATCCTCGCCAAGCTCGGATCAGACAGGGCAAAGGTCCCACCCGGCGTATTCATAGAGGAGTTATCAGCTCCCTCTATCAAACAACCCGGTGAGATAACCCCTGAACTCCTAGCAAAAGGCACCTAGATTTTGGTAATCACCACCTCATGGACCCAGGTTTTCATCGATTATATCAAAGAGAATAAGTTGCCAGTAGATAAAGCAGAAGCTACCCGAGTTGTTCGCAGAAGCAAAAACTACATCCTAGTAGGGGACAAGCTATACAGAAGAGCCGCATCCTCAGGGGTACTCCTAAAATGTGTCTTGTTTGAAGAAGGCAAAGAGATCTTAGCCGAAATACACTCAGGGTGCTGTGGAAATCATGCCGCTTCAAGAACACTAGTCGGCAAAGCGTTCCGCACCAGATTCTACTGGCCAGCCGCTTTGATAGACGCATAAGAACTCATCACAAAATGCAAAGGCTATCAAATGTTCACAAGACAAGCTCATGTACCAGCTCACAATCTCATCTGCATCCCTCCTGCTTGTCCTTTCTCCTGCTGGGGGCTAGATCAAGTAGGACCTCTCAAGAAAGCAAAGGGCGGTTTTTAGTACATCTTCGTAGCAATCGACAAGTTCACCAAGTGGATTGAATATAAACCACTCGCAAAATACAGCGCGGCCAAAGCAGTCGAGTTCATCCAAGACATTATGCACCGCTTCAGCATGCCCAATCGAATCATCATAGATTTGGGTTCTCCCTTTACAGCTATAGAATTCCAAAGTTGGGCACAGGATTGCGGCTTCGGCATAGATTATGCGTCGGTCGCACATCCAGAAGCCAACGGATAGGTAGAAAGGGCTAATGGACTCATACTGGCTGGATTAAAACCAAGATTGTATGAAGAACTAGTGGACTATGGATCCAAGTGGATCGAAGAATTACCCAAAGTAGTATGGGGGCTACGAACTCAAATAAGCAGAGCCACCAGATACTCACCTTTTTTCCTAGTTTATGGATCAGAAGCCATACTACCCACCGACCTAATCTGGACATCGCCAAGAATAGAATAGTATGACGAAGGAGAAGCAGAACACACCTGAAGATTAGAACTCGATAGTACAGAAGAAGTCAGAGTAAATGCTACCCTTCAATTAGCAAGATACCTCCAAGGTTTAAGACGCCACTACAACAAGAATACCCAGCCTCGATCACTCCAAATCGAAGATCTGGTACTAAGAAGAATACAAAAAACTGACGGATGCCATAAACTACTCAGTCCATGGGAAGGTCCTTTCATTGTCATAGAAGTCACCGGACCAAGCACTTACAAGTTGATAAATGAAGATGGAAAAGAAATCAACAATACATGGAACATCAGCCAACTAAGAAGATTCTACGCGTGAAAAAATAAATCCAGGAAGAATACACGTACGAGCCACAAGAGATCAACGTTCATGATCAATAAAGATGGTGTTCCGCGACAATATGTGTATTACTATGGATTTCCCCCAGTTATTTTCAATAACCATGCAAACGATCATGATCAATAAAGATGGTTCTCCTCGACAACAGATGTCTTATTACGAATCTTCCCGAGTTGTTTTCACTAAGCATACCGGCTGAGAGCAAAAGAGTTGAAAAGATGCTTGAGCCCGCCGATGAGGGTAGCTAATAAGCTAACACCCGATCCAAAAAGCAAAATGGCTAAAATCACGCCTGAGCATATCGGCTAAGAGCAAAAGAGCTGAAAAGATGCTTGAGCCCACCGATGAGGGTAGCTAATAAGCTAACACCCGATCCAAAAAGCAAAATGGCTGAAATCACGCCTGAGCATACCGGCTGAGAGCAAAAGAGCTGAAAAGATGCTTGAGCCCATCGATGAGGGTAGCTAATAAGCTAACACCCGATCCAAAAAAGCAAAATGGCTAAAATCATGCCTAAGCATACCGGCTGAGAGCAAAAGAGCTGAAAAGATGCTTGAGCCCACCGATGAGGGTAGCTAATAAGCTAACACCCAAACCAAAAAAGCAAAATGGCTGAAATCACGCCTGAGCATACCGGCTGAGGGTAAAAGAGCTAAAAAGATGCTTGAGCCCACCGATGAGGGTAGCTAATAAGCTAACACCCGATCCAAAAAGCAAAATGGCTGAAATCACGCCTAAGCATACCGGCTGAGAGCAAAAGAGCTAAAAAGATGCTTGAGCCCGCCGATGAGGGTAGCTAATAAGCTAACACCCGAACCAATCCTAAGATGCTCCGAGTTGTTTACACGGCGCATATGAAAGCCAGACAAGCACTCGACAAATCAAGAAAGTTTGTCAAGACAACGATCTACACAAACTAAGTTGTTTACACGACGCATATGAAAGCCAGACAAGAACTCAACAAAATCAAGAAAGTTCATCAAGACAATGGTCTACAAAAACTGAGTTGTTTACTTGGTGCATATGGAAGCCAGACAAGCACTCGACAAATCAAGAAAGTTTGTCAAGACAACAATCTATAAAAACCAAGTTGTTTACACGGCTCATATGGAAGCCAGACAAGTACTCGACAAATCAAGAAAGTTTGTCAAGACAAAGATCTACAAATACCGAGTTGTTTACACAGCGCATTCAAAAGCATGACAAACACTTAACTAAATCAAAGACATCTAAGCAAAGAAGACATCAACAAAAAATAAAGGATCTTCATATTAAAAAGAAGTATAATATCCTTATTACAGAAGCTAGCGTACTAAAGTCAAAATACATCAAGCATCACCATCAGGAGAAGAAATATCAATATCAAGATTATCTACAATCCTACTAGCCAAATCTTCGACCTCAGGCTCTATCTTTTCAATAGCATCAAGATATTCTTGACTCTCGGCTTCCTCTGCAATCTTGGACAGGGGCATCTCTAGAGCAAGAACCCGGACCTGAGCAAGAACATTCCTGGTACATAGTCGGGCGCATCTCTTCACAAACTCCTGGAAACAGGTCGGAACTTGGGGAATAAACTGAGCCCAAGATTGACCATCATCTGATGGAGTCCAGAGAAGATCGGCTACTGACCGAAATGACTTCCACAAAGCATTCTAGTTCTCAGTAGCCATCGCCAACTTACTAGTCAAGACTTCAACTGTTTTTTGGGCCTACACAAGATCCCTGTCAACTCCTCACCTAATCAACTTAGCAAGCGCGAGTTCTTCTTCAGCACAAATAATTACCTCTTCAGCCTTGTTGTGACTATTGCGAGCGAGTGTCTTCATTTCCTCAATACCCTCCGAAAGCTTTTGCTTTTCAACTCGGAGAGCTAAAACCAGGCATCAAAAACAAGTCATCAGAAAGGAAAATTCAAATACAAGAGGAAACAAAAGAACCCGCAATACCATTGCACTCATTCTTCATGGCCTCCACAGCTGCATCCCTCTGCTTTCCTGCCTCAACCACCTGAGCATGGAGAGCTTTCTCCTCCTTTTGGTGCGTTTGATGCTCAATCTCCATCTCGGCCCGACAGAGATCAAGCTCTATTTTTAGGGTGCTAATCTCAAAAGACAACTTTTTCTCGGTTTCAGACGAGAAAAAGAAGCCGGTATGATCCCAAGAAAAAGACTGAGCAAAAAGAGAAAGAGAAAAACAAGACATAAGAAAAGAAGAAAGACGAACATCCAAAGAAAGAACTTCAGATAAGACTTACCTAGAGTTTTTCACCAAAAGAAGCCGTGAAGGTCCCCCAGGCAGTGGTCAGCTCTGACAACCGATGAGTGGCATTGAATTGTTGCACCACATCATCATCTATACGCTGAACGCCACTAGGAAGAGGAGCAGAGGGAGAAGTCAACTGAGGTAAAGAAGACAAGACCAGAGCCATACCCTGGGAAGCCCCGGCTACCTCCCTAGATGGTCCCATCGTCGCGGCCACGGTCACCTCCGGAGTAAGCAAATTAGGATCACCAAAGAACCCTATTGCCCTCACAACAACCTCGCCGACCACACATTCTGAGTCCAGAGACTCAGAACGCAGGGGCGCATCAGAAGATTGAAAAGAAGTCAACTGAGGGTTGAGGGAAGGCGAAGGCCTACAAAATGATAAAGAAAACCGATGATAAGAATATGAATCAGAGAAGAGGAAAAACAGAAGCAGAGAAACATAACCAGGATTCACTCACTTAGCTATCTTCTTCTTCATGAAACCCCCAAGACCAACAGAAGACCTTAGAGGGGGAACTATGGCAGCAAAAATATCACCACCACCTTGCAACTAGAGTGGCGTGGTCGGTACCGGAGCTCCAGAAGAACTCGATCGAGGTCGACGACCGCTTACTGCAAGAGAACAAGGTCAAGGTCAGAACAAAAAGAAGTGTTCAATAGCAGAAAAACAGGAAAATAACTCACCGACGCGTAACGAGGGTCGCATCATCATCCTCCTCTTCCTCACTCTCAAGCATGGCAACCATAGCACCATCTAAAAAAGAAGAAAAGTACTCGGTCAGAGGCAAAAGCAAACAACAAAAAGACAAAACATATTAATATGCTCACCCAGGAGCACGCTACCTATAACTTGAGTACCTGGACGAGTACTCGATTGGCGAGGCTTCTTGGTGGAAGGCAAACCAGAAGAAGAATAATCCACTCGAACCCTTGTTCTGCCATTGCGGGGAGCTCGAGGAACTAGACGAGGAACATACTCTACATGGGCGCCAAGAACTACGGAAGAAACACCAGGAAACATTGCGGTGGTTTGAAACTTACTGGTTAAAGATGCCCCAGCAAGATTCTCCCCAAGCTCCACAATGGTAGGGCAGTCATCAAGGGGGATAAGGTCAACGAAGTTACGCCCCAACTCCTATAAAAGAGTAAAACAACCAGACAAGAACTATTAAGCGAAAAGTGGAGACAACAAAGGAAATACAAAAAGTACCAGTATAAGAAAAAACAACTCACAGCAGGAGGTGGGTTGTTAGCATAGTACTCGGGGACAGTATGCGGGACGATGCTCACTCCCTTCAACATATTCTAGAGGCGCTCGAGCACCTCCTCACCGGTCAACTCAAGGGCAGGGACCATACGAGAAGGGTCCTCCGCTCTAGAGTATTCAAAACCATAGTTTTCTCGCTCCTTCAGAGGCTGAACACGGCGGTGAAGAAAACTGGAGACGATACCAAAGCCGATCAAGCCTTGCTGTTTTAGAGCACATATCCTCTCAAAAAATGGCTTGATCGCCTAGAGCTCATCCACCATCATGGGATTCTTCTCCCATTGATCGTTAACCATGAGACCAGAAGAAGAATGGACAGCAAGAGGAGGGATCATATTGGCGGCATAAAACCAGTCGGCACACCAATCCCTCACAGAATCAACCAAATCATAATCAAAGAACCTACCCTCACGACCCTGACGAAACTAAATCCTACAGCCACTAAGAACATGGGTGTCATCGCTGCGGGGTTGGGGCTTAAGACGGAAGAAGTAACGAAAAAGAGAAAGAGAAGGAGGAATTCCAAGAAAAGTTTCACAAAGATGAACAAAGACAGAGAGATGAAGGACAACATTTGGAGTAAGATGGTTCAGGCTAATCCCAAAATAATTGAGAAAGCAATGAAGAAAAGTGGAGGCAGGAAGGCAAAGACCAGCAAGGATAAAGGAGACAAAAAGAACAATCTCACCAGAGCCTAGGGTTGGAACCTGATGCTGGCCTAGAGCTCTCCACTCAGCAATCTCCTTGTCCTAGATCAGGCAATCACTGACCAGCTCACACAACTGATCCTCAGTTGTAGTCGGGGCTGGCCAGACCTTCTGAGCAGCCCTCATGGCCATGAATTCTTGATTTTCAATCACAGAAAGTGATGCCTCCTCGTTTACAAAGCTTGCCTAGGACTTGCTCACGGACTTCCTCCTACCCATATACTAGCGAAGGCGATAAGGCACTAAGAAATGACAACGGTCAGGTGGCGGCGCTCAGATGACGGCGACAATGGCGACGGCGGAGCAAGAACTAGGGTTTCAAGGCAAAAGCAGAGCAGTAAAGAAAAGAAGAAAAAAGGCCTTTAAGTAGATTTTTATGGCCCATTAGGCCCATTTTAATACGGCATGAGAACGCAACAGTTCGTTTCCCAACACAACTGATAAAGCTAAAATGACGGGCGGCACACTTCTACACAACGGTATAGTTCAACGGGTAGATTTCAGACTTATCCATCTAGCACCAAGGCAAAGTTAACATATCGCTACAAAAAGAACTCATCAACAATGAAGCAATGCAAGGGTTGCCTCACTAGGAACACAAGAACTCAGTTCTTAATAGAAAGAACTCAAAAATCCCGCTAACAACCAGGACATCAACAGAAAAAGGAATGACAACCCAGAAGACAAGATTCTTTCCATTATAAATGGCTTCAAAAAATACAAGATTACACGCCTTACAAGACCCAACGAACTTGGTACTACGATGAACAAGGTAGCAAAAAGGAACTCGGACACAACTAAGCTCTGGAACGACTACGTATTTCAAATTGCTACTCGGTAGAACAAACCGCACTCGGCTACACTATTTTCTTCAAAGGACGGACACAGTACATCCGAGGCGGAAGTTAACAACACGGCAGGACAACATGGAACAGGAAAGCCCAGCAGGCATTTGTCTACCCAAGTCCAATGTGATAACGAATCAGGCGTTGATCTGCACCGGACAGTCGCAGAACAGGCAAGGGGGATCTACCCAGAACTACCGGATGAAGGAACGTATACTTCCTCCAACTACCACCATGTACCTCCTGGTACAATACCGCTACGAGATTAGTCTACCTCTAATCTCTATCACAAGACTCCCTCCAGCTACGACAAGATATACAAGAACTACAAGATACGCCCAGGGGCTGCTCTACTTCAGAAACTATCATATTCATGACTACGAAGATTTCAGACCACGTAGCAAAATGCCTGATGAATCAAAACAACACACCGAGAGCGTATTTATAGACCAAAGGAGCGGTGCACATGGACCAGGAGCACCAATGGAACAAATCTAACAAAGGACAAAGTAAAAAGACAGAACTCAGTAAAAGAGGACTCAGGCGTGAAGGAATAGTACTCAATGATAAGCATATTCGAAAGGATATACCAACACTATACAACTCATGAACAAACAACATTTATACTCAACCACCACCGTACAACTACATCTGACAACAGCAGATTACCGAAGAATATGCCAAGACCCTGCATTCGAGTTCTTTTAGAACAAAAGAACCCAGATACATGCTCGGGGGCTACAACAGGAAAGATTTTTAGTTTTTTGAACAACTCAGATTCAAGACCCTCCAACTTTTTGTTCCAAATAGCAAGAGGCTCGAGGGCTACACTTAGTGAGTGCACTTTTTTCTTTGAAAAAGCGCACGTCACCAAGAAGACTTCTTCAAGACAAACCACTTCGAGGACTCACGACAAAGAGAACCCGAACCTATCCGAGTTCTTTTTGACAAAGAACCCGGGTGTATGCTCGGAAGCCTTTCAATGAAGAGTCAGAGCAATTTGAAGACAAGACCCTCCAGCTCCTTGTTCCAAATAGCAAGAGGCTCAGGGGCTACACCCAGATGGGATTACTTTTTTCTTTAAAAAAGCACACACCACTCGAAGATCCCAAGAAGCGCTACACGGTTTCACTCAAGAAAATACTCGAACGACGCTTGTTCCTGCTCGGCAAGACCTGAAGGAACAAGATGAGGCTTCTAGAGCTCAACTATGAAGTGCTTGGGGGCTTATCGACACGGGACCCACGGGATCCCTCACAAGGAAGGGAGAAGACCTAGTCTAACTAGGATTCTTCCCATGTAATCTTAGTAGTAGTAGTAGTATTATTCTGTAATCCTACTAGGAACTCTCATTGTAAACCGACTAGGATTCTGGCCTTCTGACTATATAAAGGAGGGCGGAATTCTTGGAGGACAAAAAAAAAACACAACACAACGCAACACAACACTTCACAATCAATCCAACGCAAAGGCTAACGCCGACTGGATGTAGGGCTATTACTCGATCACGGTCGAGGGCCCGAACCAGGATAAATCGACTGTCTCTTGCATTTACCGTCGAGTTCTGCATACGCCGAAGCCCGAACAGACTGCCCTGGGTACCCCCATGGTAGGCTATCGATGGTGAAACATCGACAACGTCCTGCCAAAGAAGAGTGCATATCCGAAGAACAACAGGGAGGTGATGCCAAAACTCTGTCTCAAACCAGAGCAGACCATGGAAACTAACCCATCTACGCATCCGCAGGCTGTCCAAAAAACGTGGACAATCCGAAACAGATACGGTCATAGATATGCAAAGATCTGCATACCTCCAACCATATCTCTTTCGAACGGGAGACGTCTAACTGGGTTACGTGATCTACGACCATGATACAGAAAGAGGGGTTATACCTAGGGTGGCAACGGAGTTAGGCTAGCAGGGCTGTGGCGGGTCGGTGCAGTGGCGAGGCGACGCGGTGCAGGCAGACCAGCACGGTGACGGGAACTCCGACTTGGCTCCGACGGGCTCTTCTCTACAAAAATGGAACAAAATACTGTCATTTAAAAAAAATCAACAGAACCTCCCCTGCACAGTGAGGTTTCCAAAACCTATAAAAAACAACGATATGATGGCCGACAAGCACATAAGTCTCAAGAGAAGCCATGTAGTTTGGATATCAATCCATGTAGAAGAATATATCCAAGTAGTACCACTACTTCTACTACTACTTACACTATTGCTACTACTACTACCACTAGTTCTACTACTACTACTACCACTATTGCTACTACTACTACCACTAGTTCTACTACTACTACTACTACTACCACTACTTCTACTACTACTACCACTAGTTCTACTACTACTACTACCACTAGTTCTACTACTACTACCACTACTTCTAATACTACTACTACCACTAGCACTACTACTACAACTATCACTGCCATGACAACAACAAGAGAGGGCATACCTGACGGGTGCTGGGGGTAGGGGCGGGCGGCGTCGGGGTTGGGGTCAGGATCATCGGAGTCGGGAACAGGGTCGGGCACGGGCGGCGTCGGGGCGGGCGGTCCACGGGGCACGGCCGAGGGCAGGGCCGACTCCTCCTCCTCCTCCTCCTCCTATGTGGAGGCTATGATAAAAATTTGAGAAGATTTCGTGCACGTTGTCACGTATGATGCTTACAAACAAGGACATCTCTACATGATGTCCTAGTTTGTAAGCATCGTACGTGACAACGTGCACAAAATCTTTTCAAATTTTTATCATAGCCTCCACATACGATATCACGACATCTCAACAAGTTTCATGATTTTTAGACTTCGTTTACTTTTTATAGAATTTAAAAACACTTCGCACGCAAGTTCGCGGTCATGTTTCGTGAACAAGATGTCCGAAATTTCGGGTCCGTTCCTGGATACGACCTCACACTACACTTAGTAACATGATTATCATTTTTTGAATCATTAAATTCCATTATTCGTACCACGTGCAGTTCAAATTTATATTTTTCGAAAAAAATCAAGTAAACGAAATTAAGTAACTAAATATATAAAAAAGCCACGAAAAATCCCCAAATTCTAACTAGGAGTTCCTGGTACTTTAAAAGGGCTGCACAAAAAATTTGGAGGCCAAAAACAAAAAAAAATTACCGAGCGCCGGGGCATGACACTCGGCAAAGGGGGTATTTGCTGAGTGCCAAGAATAAGGCGCTCGGCAAAGAGGTTTTTTTTTAAAAAAAATTAGAAATTTCCAATTTGGCGAGTGCCTTCACAGGGGCACTCGGCAAAGATATTTCAAAAAATATATAATTTTTTTAATTCCTCCCTTTGTCGAGTGTCGAAGCTGTTAGGCACCCGGCAAAGACATTTCAAAAAAAATATTGAATCTTTGCCGAGTGCCGTGTCAGGGGCACTCGGCAAAGTATTTTCCAAAAAAAGAAGGACGTGGCCAAACACCGTTACGCGGGGCAGCCTATGCCGAGTGCCGCGCTTTTGCCGAGAGATTGACACTCGGCAAAGAAGTCTCTTTTTTGCCGAGTACCCGGCACTCGACAAAGAATTCTTTGCCGAGTGCAATTCTTTGCCTAGTGCGGCACTTGGCAAAGAAGATCTTTGCCGAGTGCCCGATTTTTTACACTCGGCAAAGCAGTTTGCACTCGGCAAAGGCCCTGTTTCCAGTAGTGTTGGAAATGGCTAAGTATGAATCTTTTTTGAGTTTGTGAACCAAAATTCAAGACGATTGAAATCAAAATGAAAAGATTATGGAAAAAAGCTATCACCAACAAACAAATAAACAGACAAAACATACATTATCCTGCTTGTTAACCATGCAAAAACACTAGCTTGAGAATGGAAATACTAAGAGCTGATTATTCTAAGGTGAGGAAATCAGGGGTTGTACTAAACCAACGATGCAACGCTGCATTGACGCATGCATGGTCCCTACGTTCCTAGAGAATCTGCCCGTCCTCTATCTCCATGTCCATGTCTTCACCATCAGAAGCGACGGCCAGCGGTGGCAGCTGCTCCTCCTGGTCCTCCTCCTCGCCGCCGCCATCGGCCTTCAGGAAGACCCCCAGCTGCTGCAATATGCTGGGGCGACCGGGAGAGAAACGGAGGTCAACTTCATCGTTCACCTGGGGCTGCGCCGTGCGCGCGTCCCGCACGGTGCTCACGACGTGCTCGAACGCCGCGATGCCCAGCAGCTCCATGTCCAGCGGATGGATGCGCTCGTCGGGCAGCGCCGCCTTCTCCATCTCGAGAAGCTCCTGGCGGGCCTTGGCCATCGCACGCCTCTTCCCCTCCTGTCGCGCCATGGCGATCAGGTCGCTCGTCTGTGGCTGTGGCTGTGGCTGTGGCTGTGCCTGCTGCTCTGCAATCTGCGCCGCCACTGGCGCCGGCACCGGTGCATGCTGAGAAGAGGTGCCATTCTCGTTTGGAAGAACCGCAGGCGGAGGTGCGCTGCCGGTGATGGGGTGCACCGTAGCCCCGGGCGCCGCACACTTTTCCTTAAGCTCCTCTGGCTCTGCAATCTGGACAGTTTCCGGTGCCTGCTCTGGTGGCTGAGCAAGGGTGCCACATTCCCTGGGAAGAACCGTCAGCGCAGGTGGGCTTTTGGTGACCGCGAACACCGTCGCCGGGGCGCACTGGTTCTCCGGTTCTGCGATATGAATCGCCTCAGGCGCCGGCTCTGGTGGCTGCGTATTGTGTTTGCCTTGGATAGGATCAGCCTCAGGCGCCGGCACTGGTTCTCCGGCTCTGCAACATGAATGCTCCTTGGGAAGAGCCTCCGGCGAGCTGCTGCTTGAGTCGGAATCAGTGGATGTTGCATCGGAGTCACTGCTGGTGCTTAAGCTTGGGCTGCTGCTATCGCAGGTCTTGGCCGGGAACACGACAGGAGAGGCGTCGCCGCAGATGTCAACGTACCTGTCTTCCTCGGAGAGATCGACGTACTTGCGCTGGAGCGGCGACAGGAGCTGAACACCGATGTCGTTCACGAGCTCGCCGTACTCCTCGGCGATGTCCCGGATCGCTATGCGAGAGACGCCGCCAGAGATGTTGACGCCCTCCTCCTCTTCCTCTTGCACCGGGGGCATTCTGCCTCCTGCTTCTTGGTACTGCGCCTGCGACAGGCAGCTGATGCCGGAGGCAGCCAGTGGTGCGCGCCCTCCGCGACTCTTCGGCGTGCTCACCTCCGGCGCGAACTTGTCCACCAGCAACTTGTGCGTGCTCTCCGGCGCGAACTTGTCCAGCAACATCTTCAGCTGGAACAGAGCACCATCTTTCATGGACTGCACGTCGTCCATCTCGATGTCGCCGTCGTCGCCGTGGGAATCGGCATCCCCAACGCGTCGGTTCTGCAGGAACGCGACGACGTGATCCGGCAGCACCGCCGCCATCGAGGCCAGGCGGCCGGCCAGCTGCTCCCTATCATCTCGCTCCGACTCCCTTGCGCGCTCCGCCTCCGCGAAAGGAGATACCTTTCTGCTCTTCGCCGCTCTGCACCCATCATCATCCTCCACCGCCGCACCGGGGGCAAAGTGCCGGTCGTCCTTGCCGGCTGCGCCAGAAACGCAGGAATATAGCGCCGCCTTTCTGAGGAGATCGCGCACGGCGTCGAGCTCCGACCGCAGCCGCTTCCTGAGTTGCCGCCGATCAGGGACGGGCATCTCGGCGACCTGGAAGACCACCCTTTTGACGCCGAACACGTTCCTCCCGAGCGCGGAGGACTCATCGACGCCGACGCCACCGATGGCTAGGTCCATCTCGGTCGCCGTCGCGGACCTCGTGCCCGTCCAGAAACGGGCGCTCTGCGACGGCGGCTTGCTCTGTCCGCGACTTCGCACTGGATGCAGGCAAGGAACGAGAGCCAGAGAAGTAGAAGTGTAGTGAATGCTGGCGCTCGCCTCCCCTATTTGAGGAGGAGGAGAAGGGGGCGCCGCCGCGGCGGCCGACGTGGGAATTGCGTTCCGCGGCAGGGCTGAATTGGGAGATCGTAGGGCTGTCCGACTGCAGTGTGGGATGGAAACGTCAAGGAGGGGCATGCACCCCACGTGCCAGGATTTTTTTTTTCTTTTTGCCGTTTCTACGTGCTCTTACTGCTCTATAAAAGTTTTCTAGCAAATTACTGACAAGTTTGAATTCTTTTTACACTGGCAAATTACGTGCTCTATAAAAGTTTTGTCGACTGGAAGTTTGATTAAGCGTCCGATCGCCATAGGGATCATGTTGCCTTCACCCCGGTATCACGTCTTGCGTGAGGCTCACACAAGGGAATCAAGTTTGTGCAAGTACATTTTTACCAAAGAAAAAAATTCAAATGGCTGCTCTCATTCCACATGAATTTCTTTAGTTTTTTTAAACTTAAATATTACTTCTCAAGTTTACATGGTGGTTAGATCTACTGCGCCCAGAGTAAATGTGCCGTATCTACAAGATAATCTCTAGCAATTAACGAGTGGAAAGAGTTAAAACAACCTGTGCACGCAATAGAGCATCTATCTATAGTAGGAAAAGTCAAGACACAAAGTTCATGCCACGCTGCATTTCCGTCACGATATCTCTTCTCTTGTTTTGTCCTCCATATCATGAGTGACGTAATTATAGCCAACTAGTAACTCCTGCCTTTACGAGTGTCTTGTCATCTAGCACCTTCTTTTTTTCATATTTTTTATAGTTTATATTCGTAGTGTATTAAATCTAGTTAGCTACCTTCATTGTGCTACTATAGCAAGGCAAAAATAATTTCAGCTATGCGTAAGTTTTTAGCTAGGAACAATAAATAAGTAAGGATTTGGCGATCTGCATCAGTTATACCATATATCCTCTAAAGATCGCATATTTGAATATCGCATTATCGCCTATTTGAGAAGTTTGCATTTCCATATGACAAGGTAGTGTTACTCTAGGTTTAGCATTCTGAGGTTGATCCTGTCCTCTATAGTTAGTAGGATGAGAACAAGTGTATCCTGTGGATATGGTGATGCACAGGACTAATAAACTATAGAATAACTATAGAAGCACAACTTTTTAGCTATCTCGAGGCAATCAAGATACATGATAGAACTTTATGTATTTTTCAGGTGGAGCATGCTGTCGTCTGAATACAGGTACCATAGAAATCTTGTACAATAAATAGAAGATCGTACCACCATAACTCAACTCCTACTCCTACAGAAAATCTTTTGCACAGCGTTTCACTTTGGGGCTCCGAGGCGGTTGGCCTAGCTGCCCGCCTCGGTTATTCGAGGTAGGGCAACTAGGCCAGCAACCGTATCAGTTAATGCTTAACCGAAGCGGGCACGGTAACGAAACCGTCTCGGTTAATGCCTATTAACCGAGGCGGTTGCCCTAACAAAACCGCCTCGGTTAATACATTAACTAAGGCGGACGTCTTAAAACAACTGTCTCGGTTAATCGATATTAACCAAGGCGGTCGTCTTAAGCCAACCGCCTCCGTAAATGTATTTTTGGTGACGGGCAACTATAATTCCCGCCTCGGTTAATCATGGCCAGCCCACTAGGCCCATCTAGGCCCGAAAACGGCTTCACAGTATATATACGTTGAGCATAACTGAAATCCTAACTCTCTCCGTCTCCCTCAGGCGCCGCGCCCTCCAACCCTCTATCTCCGTCTTCCTTGGGCGTCGCTCCTCTCTCGCTCTCTCTCTCCCTCCCCCTTAGGCGCCACTCCATCCCTCTAGCTCTCCCTCATCCCGAGCACAACCGAGCAGCCACGGCCATGGCCAGGGCGTGCTCCATCCCTCTCCCTCAGGCTGCCACGGCGGCGCAAGAGGCGTGCATGGAGGCCAGGGCTGGCTCGCGTGCATGGAGACCACGACGACGCAGGGCGGGCTCGCGCGCATGGAGACCACGACGACGCAGGGCGGGCTCGCGCGGGTCGTGGGCACACGGATCCGTGCAACAACAGCTCATGCACCTTCCTCGGTAGCGGATCTAGCGCCACCACCTCCACGCCGGCGGCCGCGCGCATCGTCATCAACTCCGACAGCAGATCAGGCAGGAGTAGCTCCTCCCCCGTGCAGATCCGGCAGGCTCCCTCCTCCCTCCCTCTCCCTCGGTGGATCTGGCGACCCGACAGAGCTGGCAACTCCGGCGGCGGCCGGCCTCGGGCGGATCTGGTGGGCTCCCTCCCCCCTCTGCCCATGAGGATCCGGCGCATCTAGATCTCAGCGGTGGGCTCCCTCCCTCCCTCTGCTCGTGTGGATCCGGCGCATCTGGATCTCGGCGGTGGGCTCCCTCCCTCCCTCTGCTCGTGTGGATTCGGCGCATCTAGAGCCCGGCGACGGATAGAGCTCCCCTGTGGCGGCGGCGGTGCGCAGCCCAGATCCAGGCCCAGAGCCGGTTTGGGCTGCGGGCTTTTTTCATTTTTTTTAATTTGATTAACCGAGGCAGGCATTTTAACCGCCTCGGTAAAGATCTATTTACCGTGACCTTTTGACCAAGGCGGTTGCAATGCCCGCTTCGGTTAATATGTTTTGCCCGCATCGGTTAAAATTTCTGTAGTAGTGTCCATCTACTTCACCATCTTTTGCTTATTGTCATCAGGTCGCGGCCTGACATGTGTGACGCGCTCGATGGTCGTCGATGGTAGCTGTGCATGATTTATTTGAGAAGCAGGGGTCTTGTACTTCTCGCTTCTTTGGAGACAGAGAGATTTCATGGGTTCCAGGTATGGTTATCAAGTATGGATTGGACAGGGTATGACGGTGAACTTGTAGTTCTTCCAGCACATTCGTAGCTTGGCTTTCCTCCAGGTTTTATGTGATGACTTCACGTGGTTTCCCAACATGGTCTGGGACAGCCAACAAACGTGCAGTTCAGAGTGAACTAAAGATGATTATCTCCTATGCAAGTGATTGAAAATTAGCTTTCGTTTTCAGTTAGGTGCCGCAACATGAAAAATCTGAAATTGATCGTCGTCACTGCTGCACAAAGGGTCATCTCCCAGTATCTGAAATTCCTCATCTGCCACGGTTCTGTAGCCACGAGAGAAACTGAACTAGAGATGAGGATTCATCCACACTATACCACAACCTATCTTTAGCGTCGCCCGATGGGTCAAAGCCGTTTCAGCGACATACGGTCGATCGTTATATCTTTTTAACAAACCTTATATGTGTCATTGATACTGGCATCATTATAAATCTTTAACGACCGACCGACTTTTAATGACCGACCTGACGCTATGTAATAGATATAACGACCAACTGTCTGACGCCTATTATAAACTTATAACAACACACTGGCTGATGTTATATATTTACAACGACCACTGTCCAACCCTAGGCATACAAAAAATTAACCATATAATATCATTTCATTATACATTAACCATACAATCAACATTAACCATGTCAGACTTCAGATAATACACGTTTATGAAACACATAACTGGAACAAAAATCACAATTTATATTAAAGCCATTAATATCTGTCATATGCCATAATTCATGGCAAACAAGCCAAAATGAAATAAGGTTGGCCAGTATGATAGGCTAAAGTTGACGTCAAAAAATATGCTAGACTAAATATGTTTGGTTGCACAGCCCATATTTCATATGGTTTTCTTGCACTCTTTACAAAATGGTTCATCACTAGGAAGTCCTTACAAAAGTTTTCATCTCTAGCTAGGATGTCTAAAACAATCGTCTCTATGAGCACTTTGATCTAACCGCTTGTTGCAAGGTACCTCTAGCTATTACTTCCCACCTGAAAATAAACATCCATCAAGAATACAACCTCAGACTTGATATTTGAGAAAAAACAAATTCATCTCAGGGAGACTCTCAAGGCCACCGCTACTGAAGATGGTTTATTATTAGTAAGTTGTTAGCATGGCATATCTATATATATATGATAAGCCTAAAAAGTTACTTAAGAGTTAGAGAGTCAAAACTGAATTAACTAACTAAATCACTAAAAAAATTGAACTTGAAAACAAAAATGAATTTATGCGGTGAAACCAGAACAAAGTGCAAGCAATGCTAAGCTTTTATTTAAGAAGAACAATGTCATCGAATGTGCGATTTATACCACTTTCTAATTCTAAGCTTATTAGCATAATTCGTGGGTGTGGATGATTAAACTTGAGACCTCGATCTGGCTCTAGCTAGAGGAACGTGTTAGATTGTACTAACTATATTATGGCTTGAGATGGGATTAAAAATTACATTTATTTTGACCTTAATCCTTAGCTTTTGGTTCTCGGTATTATTAGTGCTACAAGATTGTTCATGAGATACTACTATAGAAACTGTTTTTAGAGACGATTACAATTGGTTTCCAGAAAGTTTTAAAAACCTTCTCTGTTGAAGTGTCTCTAGAAAGACGGTATCGAACTTGTAAGGAAAATGGACCCTATGGGCAACTAAGTTGGATTTTGATGTTTGATGAATAACATGATCACTCGGAATAATGTAGCTTTCTAGTATACAAGGTATAGTTCAAATGGATGCAAGGTGGACTTCAACTTAGGCAAAGTGGTGATCCAGATTATCAACACTTGAAGCAAGACATGTTGAAGACCTACAAGTGATGCTAGGAATCAAGACATAAGATAGAAGAAGCCCGGAGTAAAACGGAGCACGGGATCAGTCCGGTGTTATAGCCAGGAAAGATCACCGGACTGTGTGTTCGCACTTGTTCCTGGGCAGCTGCAACAGGAGCACTGGATTGGTCCAGTGCAAGGAGAAGAAATGCACCGGACGTCAAGGTGCGGCCCGTGAAGGAAACAACTCACCGGAGCATTCTACTAGAGAGGGTTGCAGCAAGGTTGAAGTGAAGATCAACACACCGGATGAGTGTTGTGACCCACCGGATCATTCAATCTCCAACGGTCTACAACGACTAGTTTGCCTAACTGCTAGTCGACGTGGACGCATCAGGATTGCTTCGGTGCCACCACCAGACCAGTCTGGTGAGTGCATAGTGTTGTGGGACCGGGGTACCTTTGTAAACGTAGATCAGGGGTAAGTATCTTACTTAGATGGGGAAACTATTAATGTACCTCACCCTAGGTCATCATTCGGTCCATGGCACCGCAGCGGCTTAGACGCCGGTGTCGTGGCAGCTCGACGCAGTGGAGTCCAGCGTAGTGGTGGCGAGGTCCAGTGACGATGCAGAGATGACGGTGAGGTTGGTGGCGGCGAAGTAGTGGGTCTTTGTGTCACTGGCAGCACCCTCTTTAGATCGGGTTAGGTTTTCTGTTGGTGGGTCACTGTCACAGAACCGACCAATTTATAAGAGCACAAGTACAAAAACAATCGCCGAAACGATCAAATTCTCGAACTTGAGCCCATATAAACCCGGTAGTCAACCGAAATCTCAAAGGATTTCAAACCAACTTGCATACAACCAAGATCACAGTAATTCAACATAACATATCGTACGTTACAACATTCCGCATACGTTCGCAAATAGGTTACATCATCACAGATTCATTGTTATTACAAAACAAGTCTTGTAAACATGCGGAAGCAAATAGTTTACTCACACCCTGAGTTCAAATACACATACTGGTTTGCTGATCACAGCCTGCAAAAGCATTCAGATAAGAGAACGTAGATCATGCCCATGATCTAGTCTTCATCACCCGCCGGGTGGAGACAATACTTACAGAATCCCTGATATAGAAGGTCATCTGCAACAAGAGGGAATAAACCCTGAGTACGGGAATATACTCAGCTAGACTTACCCGTCGAAAACCAAACAAATGACACCAAGGATTATGCATAGCTTAATGTAGTGGAGCTGGCTGACACTTTCTTTTGTAGAAAAGCATAAGTAGTATGATCAACCCTTATCCTGACTAGCAGTGACTTTTTAACCATTAACCTATTAACTACATTAGCACCTATACTAAGCAATCATTTTATTAGGGTGCAAACATTAATAACCATATCAGGTATTCATTGTGGCAACCTTATCATCATCATCCATTTAACCATATCGTTAAATTAATTGAATCTATGTTGCCGCTGCTCAGTCAAGTTCTCACTATCCGGGAGAGACGGCGATTCAAATCGATTCCTATCCAGCTGGAGGGGTATTCCTAAACACAAACCCTGCTTCCCCCATCAGGGTCACAAACAAGTCACCTTTGGTACGATTCAGGAGTCGCGAGTCCGAACAGATCGACATTCTCAGAGAACCACTCTGCCAAGGTTGTTTGGGACTCTAACCTGCCTTGGACTTAAGCCAATGGCTCTCCGCACATCCTTACTACCTTCAGAATGTCGCCACTGCTCGCGTCCCCGGCCTGAGTCGAGCTACTAGGCTTTGCGGTCGGAACGACTTATCCGGCCAGCTAAGTGTTAGGCTGCGTTCAACATGACATGAGGACATACAGCGTATCGGTCCTTAAATGACTCAGACGGAGTCACTATGTCCAAACCTACATAAGACCCCGCCCGGTCTTAATTCATTATTCATATGGTTCTTTTCCACGATAGCAAATATAGTCAACCGTGATCCACCTCATCCCTAAGCTCGCAGGTGACAGGAAATCACCTGACTTCTACCGCACTAAGCATGGCTAAGCATTTAACCCGTCCTGAACTTAATTAGGATTCCAGTGCGATATCTGTACAAGGAAGGATATATAATGCAGCAATTGGTTCCGACCAATTCCTATACTTAATGCATCATCAATAATAAAAGATACTCAATATATTTATAAAAACATGGGAGGCTTAATATGCTCTGGGGCTTGCCTTTCAAGAACGAGGAAGGCTGGTGGTCAGGGCACTCGGGTAATTCCTCTGTGGCGACTGCTTCGTCGGCTTCCTGCACCTCGGGCTCCTCCTCCTGGTTGGCTCCCTCGAACTCTAGCAACGTCACTCCCTCCGGCACACCTATTGCATGATTGTGCAAGATAAATATCATGGATGCACATGAACGAATGTCAGGGATGCTCAGGGGAATGCACATGTTCGCTGTAGTTTGCATATTCCAACTTAAGCCCTATTCAAATCACTTTACTTACCAAGTTTATACAATCTAATGTATAATTGCTCATCTTCAGTTAATGACCTAGCACCTGCACCTAAGCATATTCTCAAGTTAGGCTAACCCCTAAACAATCAACGAGAACATTGCACAAGCATACACTCAAGCATTTGTATTTCAACCAAATGGAGACTATGTAGCGGTACAGTAAACTAGCCCTAACTAGAGATTTATAAATCCAAATGATATGCAACAAGACAATCTGGAAAGCTTATAAAATTGTCTACAATACATTTTTAGACCTCAAAGCATGATTCAAACTTTTATCAGATCGAATTCATCGATCAACAGAATTCTATCCTCACAAGGCAGAGAATAAGCAAAAACTGAAACCTAACTTTAAACAGCTGTAGCTTCTAAACTACTGGGCCAAATGCCCTCAAATTTTGATAGGAGCTAGATACATAAATTATCTACAACTCTTGTATTCATTACAAACACAGAAAACCAAAATATCATGGAGAACTTTCTAAAGTCCCCAGATCTGTCCAGAGGGACATAATGCAAACAAATAATTATTACCTTATGATTTAAACACTTACTTGGATAAAACTAACTTTACTCACATATCACACATATTACAAGAATACTAGAAAGTAGGGTGTTCATTCCCAAAACATTTCCTCTAATACCTTTCTTAATTTATTTAATTAATTAGAGGAAATAGTAAACATATATGAAAACTACACCATTAAATCTACAAAAATTACAGTAGACACTACATGCCCTAAGTAGACTACCATAAAAATTTCACACCATTTTAGTAAGTACAACAGCCTACACAAAAATGGTAAGGCAGAATGGCTTAAAATGGCATAATTAGGAAACCCTAATGAAAAGTGTCAAGCAACAGATTTCACCTTTTTCCTAGCATCATTCTAGGCTAAGAACCTTACTCACCAAATTTTACCTATACTGGATCTATAGAAAAATTATGAAAATTCACCCAAGATCCATCCATTGATAAAAGGAAAATCAATAACTCAAAAACTACTCATGCAATGACTCCCAAATTTTAACCAGAGATTCTACTAAGCAATAATAGATTACCCACAAAATTTCATCATTTTTGGACCACAGAAACTCAAGATAAAATTCAAACAAGTTTGCATATATCCAAAAACACATTTCAAAGTCCTATTTAATTTAGCTAGAATTTCTAAAACATGTGCTCATAAAATATTTTTATTAAATACTAGACATGACCAGGAACTTAACAAAATTGGAACCATCACATTTGGATCTACCAAACTTGAGTTAGACATTTTTTAATCTATACCCAAAACTGTGAAAAACAATTAAACAAAACAAAATGGAAAAACCTACACAGCTACTGGGCCAGCCCAAGGAAACGGCGGCCCACGAACACGCGCTGGCGCGGCCTAGACAACGGCGTGGCCCACGCTAGGCTCCCGCCTCAGCCGCGGCGCTGACAAGAGGGGCCCGCGCATCAGTGAGAGAAGCAGGGGAGAAGAACAGGGCGGCGACAAAGCTCATCGCCGATGACCTCTCCGGCGAAACCCTCGACGCTACTATGTTCGCCTTACTCGTGCGCATCTATTGGTGCCCTCAATCGCTTCTATGGCCGTGGCTACAGGGTTGGCGACGAGCACAGCAGAGCACGGTCGCGGCATGTCCGGCTCCGGCGGGCTACGGCGCTACGTCTCGAACGTGAGGCGCTACGAGCTTCAGTAGTGCACCTAGGATCTAGCGCGAGGCAGAGGAGGGGATGGGAGGGTCACGGTGGCGGTTGTTCGCGTGGAGCAACAACACCAGCGAGAACAGCCATGGCAGCGGTGGGACGAAGCTGTGATTTTGCCCTTACCACGGCGCAATCGGATCGACGGTGGGGTGGAGAAGATAGAGGAGACCACAGCGAGGCTACAGGCGGACAGGGCAACCCATTTTCACGGTGGCGAACGCGCACGATGACGGCGACATGCGGTCGGTAATGGCGGATGGCTGCTGTGGCTTGGCGCAGCGCGCGGGGAAGGAGAAAGGAAAAGCAAATGGCGCGGCGAGTGCGTCGGGCAGGCGCGCGGGGTGCTCTTGTCGCGGCCAGCAGCGCTAGGAGGCACGCGGCGTGTGGCAGCAAGCTCAGGTGACCGGCGACGCGCGGCACACATGCGTCGGGTGTTTTCTGAAATGGAGATCACTGTAGCTTGACTGAAACGCTGATTCAGTTAACCTTATCGAGCCTAACAGCGTTACTTGATGGCCCTCATCCTCCTAATCCATTGGTCATTAGCGAAAACATTCTAAATGAAAATTGTAGCCCTTCGTATAGTCTACAATTCTTATTAAAAGACCAAGACCTAATTCCCAAAGACTCATGAGTAAAATCATCCCCAAAGTCGAGCCAATGAAACTGAAAACTGGTTTTTGACTTAGAAATTTTTCTGAGTTTCCAAATAGCCCTCAAAACTGACTTGTGGGCCATTTTTGAGCATGTTTTGCACATTTTCATGAGATGGTCATAAAATAACTTTTGTCCCTTATATAATTCTCTACATCTTTGCTTTAGGTTGCTCAGACATGCAAACATCCTAAGCCACACTTTTTAAATAGTCAAACAAAAGGGTTCAGGGGTCAAATTTGGTCAAGCCATGACTTGAAAAACCTAACTAGTCAAAGTGACCAACATGAACAATGTTCCAAAAGATATTCTATGTGTAACTAAGTTACTTACAAGCAGTTTTAGCCACACCATGCATTGGTCACATAAGAATCAAGCAAGATATGTACTGAAACAATGAAAAACACAAGAAATGTTGCAAATGTTTCATAGTCATGTTTCGCACGTTTCATGATCTTGTTGCATAGTATTAACTAACCTTGTTTCACTAAGTGAGTGGCACATGTTGCACTTAAGTGTTGCACACTTTACATTTCATAAAAGAAACAACACACATGAAATATACAACATGTTGCACTGTTTCGAAATCATGTTTCATGTGATATAAGTTCACGAATGGATGCATGATGCTCATGTTCATGAAATGCAAGTGCAAATGTGGAAGCCAAACACCTAGGGTGTTATAGCCCTCCCCCCTTATAAAAATCTCATCCCGAGATTTGAAAAGTGTACCATTGTTGATAGAATTCCTTATAACCATCCCTCAAATAATCTTCCCTTTCCCACATTGCATCATGTTCACTACCCTGATTGCTCCACATGACTTTGTAGAACTTGACTACCCAACTTCGAGTCACTTGCTCACGAGTGTCAATCACTCGAACCGGCTTTTCTTCAAAGGTCAAATTAGATTTTAACTCGATATCCCCCAATGGAACTCTCTCTTCAGGGACGCGAAGACATTTCTTCAATTGGGATACATGAAAGACATTGAAGATAGCACTCATCTCAGGAGGTAATTGAATCTTGTATGCCACTTTACCACTTTGTCCAATGATTTCAAACGGACCAACATATCTCGACGCAAGCTTTTGCTTAACACCAAAGCGTTGGACACTCTTCATAGGTGAGACTTTCAGATAAACGAAGTCTCCAACCTCAAATTCAATAGGTTTTCTACGTCGATCAGCATAACTTTTCTGCCTAGCTTGAGCTGCGGCCATGTGGGTTTGGATAGTACAGACTTGTTCTTTGGCTTCTTGAACAAAATCAATTCCATAATATCTCCTTTCACCGGCTTCTACCCAGTTCAACAGGGTTCTACACTTCCGGCCATACAAAGCTTCAAACGGTGCCATCTTTATGCTCTCTTGATAACTATTATTGTATGAGAATTCAGCTAGGGGTAACCATTTTTCCCATGAGCCCTTAGCCGAGATGACACATGCTCTCAACATATCTTCTAAGATTTGATTCACTCGTTCCGTTTGCCCATTGGTTTGCGGATGATAGGCAGAACTTCTTACTAGCTTAGTCCCTAATAATCCGTGTAAGTGCTCCCAAAAGTGAGCAGTGAACTGTGGCCCTCTATCTGAGACAATAGTATGAGGGATCCCATGAAGTCGGACTATCTGGTTGAAGTACAACTCTGCATAGTCGGTTGGACGAAAGTCTATGCGGACCGGAATGAAGTGTGCCGATTTGGTCAGTCAGTCCACAATTACCCAAATTGAGTTAAAATTCCTCTGAGTAGTAGGGAGTCCAACTATAAAATCCATACTTATCTCTTCCCATTTCCAACCTAGAATAGAGAGTGGCTGAAGTAATCTAGCTTTCATGTGTACAGCCTTAACCCGACAACAAGTGTCACACCTAGCCACATTAGCGGCTATCTCTTTCTTTATTTTGGTCCACCAAAATCGAGGCTTCAAATCATGATACATTTTACTACTACCAGGATGAATAGATAGTTTAGAGGAATGAGCTTTGGATATGATTTGATTTCTAAGCTCTCTATCCTTCGGAACTACCAACCTATCCTTGAACCATAACACGCCTTCCTCATCTACTCGAAAATGTTTGGTTTCTTACTCTTTCATCTTGCGCTTGATGTGAAACACACCTGCATCTATCTTCTGTAGCTCAATAATTTGACTCTGTAGAGTACAACTAACAGTGATGTTGTGAAGGACTGTAGGATGAAGGAGCTTTGACAAATGGACATCACTCTCAATCAATGAGTGGCAATGAGACTTTCTGCTTAAGGCATCCGCGACGACGTTTGCCTTGCCAGGGTGATAGTGCACTTGGAGGTTATAATCCTTGATCAACTCGAGCCATCTTCTCTGATGCATATTTAACTCTGGTTGAGTGAAGATGTACTTGAGACTTTTATGATCAGTGTAGATGTTGCACACATTGCCAAGTAGATAATGTCTCTAGGCCTTCAAAGCATGAACAGCTGCAGTGAGTTCCAAGTCATGCGTTGGATAATTCAGTTCATGCTTCTGAAGTTGGCGAGAGGTATAAGCAATGACTCTACCCTCTTGCATAAGAACACCTCCTAACTCAATACCTGATGCATCACAGAACACATCAAAAGGTTTCTCGATATCCGGTTGTGCCAAAACCGGAGCCGATGTTAGAAGAGTTCGCAAGGTATGGAAAGCCGCATCACACTCAGGAGTCCAGACAAACTTCATGTCTTTTTGCAGCAATCGAGTCATAGGCTTTGCTATTTTAGAGAAATCCGGGATGAAGCGACGATAATAGCTAGCCAACCCCAAAAAACTCCAAACCTCGTGCACCGAGATGGGAGCCTTCTAGTTCAATACTTCTTGCACCTTGGTGGGATCAACCATAATTCCACCATCGGACAACACGTGTCCAAGAAAAGGTACCTCACGAAGCCAGAATTCACATTTGCTGAACTTTGCATACAGCTGATGTTCCCGCAATCTAGTGAGAACCACCCGTAAATGTTCAACATGATCTTCTTCATTCTCAGAATAGACCAGGATATCATCTATAAATACCACCACAAATTTGTCCAACTTGGGCATAAACACTGAATTCATCAGATACATAAAATGTGCGAGGGCATTGGTCAATCCAAAAGACATAACCAGATACTCATATAGACCATATCTTGTAGAGAATGCGGTTTTTGGGACATCCTCAGGCCGAATTTTGATTTAATGATACCCAGATCTCAAATCAATCTTGGAAAAGACTTTTGCTTTAGACAACTGATCAAACAAGATATCTATGTGTGGCAGAGGGTACTTATTCTTGATTGTAACTGCATTCAAGGGTCTATAATCTACACACATGCGTAGAGATTGATCCTTCTTCACAAAGATGGCTGGGCACCCCCACGGAGATGAACTAGGGCGGATAAGGCCTTTCTTTAGCAGTTCATTCAACTAGGTCTTAAGTTCGGCTAGTTCATTAGGAGGCATTCTATATGGCCTTCTAGAGATGGGAGCTGTACCAGGAAGCAACTCTATCTTGAATTCTACTTCTCGATCCGGGGGCAATCTAGGCAAACCATCGGGGAAAACATCCGGAAAGTCACACATGACGGGGATATCTGCCAGAGACTTTGCTTGCACCGCATTGGTTGTGCAAGAAAGATTGATGTCCCTGGGTAACTGTACTAGAAAACCCTCCTGATTGCCAGGATCTCTGAGCATAACTACCCTAGTCGATGTATCGATAAGTACTCCATGACGGCTCATCCAGTTCATTCCCAATATCACATCGATACCTAACCCCGATAAAACTACCAGATCAACCTGATAACTTCGCCCCTCTATCACAAATTATACATCCCCAACTACCAGCTTGGTTGGGATAATACCACTAGCAGCCCTAATACAATAACCCTCACCCTTAATAGTATATGTTTTCTGCATAAACTTGGATGCAAATGATGGACTAATGAAGGAATGTGAAGCACCTGAATCAAATGGTACAACTGCGGGGTGTTGGTCAATCAGAAACTTACCGGCAGTCACTACCTCTCCTGAAGGAATCTCAGTAATACTAGTGTGGTTCACTTGTCCCTGACGGCCACCCTAGTAATTATTCTTCTTAGGGTAAGGACACTCCCTTGCCCAGTGGCCTATCTTGTTGCAGTTCCAGCACGGCATGTTGCTTGGTGGAGCCCTGGAACTGCCCCGACTGGTCGTGCCCTTGGGAAGAGCAACTGTAAATGCCTTGCGAAACCCAGTCTTGATGGGATTCTTCTTCTGCGGTGGGTGAAACTTGGCGGCTGACGCTGGAGGACGGAATGGAGCCCTTTGTGTGACGGGAGCCTTAGATTGTGAGGCACCCGCCTTATAGGCCCTCTTACAACTTTTCGAAGCCGCATATACAGCATTGTTGTTCTCTCGCGATAAAGCATCACTCACAAACTCATTAAAATGAGCACACTTGCAATTTCCCATGGAGTTCATCAGTTTGGGGCTAAGTCCCCGCTTGAAGCTAGCAATCTTCTTAGCATCGGTGTCCACAAACTCGGTAGCGTACCTTGCAAGGTTGTTGAAAGCTTGCAGGTATTCATTTAGGCTCTTGTTCCCCTAAGTCAGCTTCATGAACTCTATATGTTTGATCGCCATAAGACCAGGAGGAATGTAATTTCCCCTGAAAGCAGACTTGAACTGATCCCAAGTGATTTGGGCATTAGCAGGCATAGTGGACCGATGATGACTCCACCAAATGCCAGCAGGCCCATGCAGTTGGTGCGATGCGTACTTAGTTTTTAGCACCTTAGTCAAGCAGAGCAGACAGAACTTCTGCTCAAGAGTATTCAACCACTCATCAGCTTGTAGAGGCTCCTTAGCCTCCTTGAAGATTGGGGGTTTCGTGTCAAAAAAATCCTTGAAATCACTGTATTGATTTGGATCCGGTCCTTGGCGTGGACCACGACCATCCCGATTCGCAATCGTACGAGGGCCTCGGCCATAGTGCGCTGTCCTTCCGCAAGCATTGCTATCAATTCCGTGGGTGTGGGTGGTGGTGGCGGTAGATCATCATCATCACTCGCACCGGTGGAACGAGTATGAGGCATCTGCACAATGCGCAACCAGTAATTATTGATGATGTCAGCACATTGGAGAGGAACAATATAATCATGCCAAACTATATTTACTGACGAGAATGAAAACTTCATACAATAAATAGAGGCAATAATTCATTCTCCAATCACCACATCATCAAGTAGATTACTAGCGTCATACGCAGTGCATTCCAACATGATAAGTTTTAAACTTCACCATAACATTACGCATCCCGAAGGGAGCAAATTACGTACATTACAAGTATGACTGTAAAAGCTTAACTAGTGAGACTTGCTAACAAACTACTCATCGAAGTGATCACTATCCACATCAGAGACACCTTGGACTTCTTCTGGGTATTCCTCTTCTTCTAACTCTAAAGAAGCATCTCAGTGATGGGTCACACGATCCAATTCTTGTGCAGCCTCATCTCTCACAATAGTGAGGTGCATCAGCTGGTTATGAAGCTCGTCTCTCTCGTGTGCGGTTTGACCCCACTATTGCAGACGATAATTTGCAATACTGCGAATCTCCTCAACTTCATGCTGAGAGATTGCACTTTAAACTTGGGATAAGCAATTATAAGGGAGGGAGTAATGCAATATGAATGACATGAGTGAATATGATGCATGCGCGTTCCGTATGTCCTCACAAACCTATGAAAAATGTAAGCTTTAGCGGGATATACGGTGGCATACATACGTTCTCTCAATTAGCGGTAACTAGTCAATCTACATGGTGCGTTGTTAGCGTACCTGCAGAAAACTTCATTGCAGCCCAGCCCAACAAGATATAATGCTAATTACACAAGTAGTAACTAAGATACTCTCCATATATACATCCCCCGATATATATACTTCGGTATCCAAACTACCCAACAAATGTACCCACAATTAAGTACCTTCATATATATATGTATGCAACATGTAAATACTCCAGTGACCACAACTAGCTCTCCCCTAGACCGACGGTTGGACGGTCATGCCCTCGCAACTCACACTTACTTTAGCGTAGAGGCAATTGATCCATACATTACCATTCAAACGAATGGCACCCATGCAATATCACGCCGCATGGACGACGAAATAGAAACAATCAATTCCCCCAAGTTAGTAATTATATATAAGCCACCTAGAAGTCCTTAAGTGGGCTATAAGGGATGTGATCACCAGTATACCATAAAAATTTTGATTTTTGAACACTTATATATAACTATAAGTTTGAAAACCATTTTTACAATAAAAACTTTTGTTTTAAATAGCCGTAAGACATGTTTAATGTTGAATCTAGCTCTGATACCAGCTGTCATAGAACCGACCAATTTATAAGAGCACAAGTACAAAAACAATCGCCGAAACGATCAAATTCTCGAACTTGAGCCCATATAAACCCGGTAGTCAACCGAAATCTCGAAGGATTTCAAACCAACTTGCATACAACAAAGATTACAGTAATTCAACATAACATATCGTATGTTACAACATTTCGCATACATTCGCAAATAGGTTACATCATCACAGAGTCATTGTTATTACAAAACAAGTCTTGTAAACATGCGGAAGCAAATAGTTTACTCACACCCCGAGTTCAAATACACATACTGGTTTGCTGATCACGGCCCACAAAAGCATTCAGATAAGTGAATGGAGATCATGACCATGATCTAGTCTTCATCACCCGCCGGGTGGAGACAATACTTACAGAATCCCTGATATAGAAGGTCATCTACAACAAGAGGGAATAAACCCTGAGTACGGGAATATACTCAGCTAGACTTACCCATCAAAAACCAAACAAATGACACCAAGGATTATGCATAGCTTAATGTAGTGGAGCTGGCTGACACTTTCTTTTGTAGAAAAGCATAAGTAGTATGATCAACTCTTATCCTGACTAGCAGTGACTTTTAACCATTAACCTGTTAACTACATTAGCACCTATACTAAGCAAACATTTTATTAGGGTGCAAACATTAATAACCATATCAGGTATTCATTGTGGCAACCTTATCATCATCATCCATTTAACCATATCGTTAAATTAATTGAATCTACGTTGCCGCTGCTCAGTCAAGTTCTCACTATCCGGGAGAGACAGCGATTCGAATCGATTCCTATCCAGCTGGAGGGGTATTCCTAAACACAAACCCTACTTCCCCCATCAGGGTCGTAAACAAGTCACCTTTGGTACGATTCAGGAGTCGCGAGTCCAAACAGATCGACATTCTCAGAGAACCACTCTGCTAAGGTTGTTCGGGACTCTAACCCGCCTTGGACTTAAGCCAATGGCTCTCCGCACATCCTTACTACCTCCAGAATGTCACCACTGCTCACGTCCCCGGCCTGAGTCAAGCTACTAGGCTTCATGGTCGGAACAACTTATCCGGCCAGCTAAGTGTTAGGCTGCGTTCAACATGACATGAGGACGTACAGCGTATCGGTCCTTAAACGACTCAGACGGAGTCACTATGTCCAAACCTACACAAGACCCCCGCCCGGTCTTAATTCATTATTCACATGGTTCTTTTCCATGATAGCAAACATAGCCAACCGTGATCCACCTCATCCTAAGCTCGCAGGTGACAGGAAATCACCTGACTTCTACCGCACTAAGCATGGCTAAGCATTTAACCCCGTCCTGAACTTAATTAGGATTCCAGTGCGATATCTGGACAAGGAAGGATATATAATGCAGCAATTGGTTCCGACCAATTCCTATACTTAATGCATCATCAACAATAAAAGATACTCGATAGATTTGTAAAAACATGGGAGGCTTAATATGCTCGGGGCTTGCCTTTCAGGAACGAGGAAGGCTGGTGGTCAGGGCACTCGGGCAATTCCTCCGCGGCGACTGCTTCGTAGGCTTCCTACACCTCGGGCTCCTCCCTCCTGGTGGCTCCCTCGAACTCCAGCAACGTCACTCCCTCCGGCACACCTATTGCATGATTGTGCAAGATAAATATCATGGATGCACATGAACGAATGTTAGGGATGCTCGGGGAATGCACATGTTCGCTGTAGTTTGCATATTCCAACTTAAGCCCTATTCAAATCACTTTACTTACCAAGTTTATACAACCTAATGTATAATTGCTCATCTTTAGTTAATGACCTAGCACCTGCACCTAAGCATATTCTCAAGTTAGGCTAACCCCTAAACAATCAACGAGAACATTGCACAAGCATACACTCAAGCATTTGTATTTCAACCAAATGGAGACTATGTAGCGGTACAGTAAACTGGCCCTAACTGGAGATTTATAAATCCAAATGATATGCAACAAGACAATCTGGAAAGCTTATAAAATTGTATACAATACATTTTCAGACCTCAAAGCATGATTCAAACATTTATTAGATCGAATTCATCGATCAACAGAATTCTATCCTCACAAGGTAGAGAATAAGCAAAAACTGAAACCTAACTTTAAACAGCTGTAGCTTCTAAACTACTGGGCCAAATGCCCTCAAATTTTGATAGAAGCTAGATACATAAATTATCTACAACTCTTGTATCATTACAAACACTGAAAACCAAAATATCATGGGGAGCTTTCTAAAGTCCCAGATCTGTCCAGAGGGACATAATGCAAACAAATAATTATTAACTTATGATTTAAACACTTACTTGGATAAAACTAACTTTTACTCACATATCACACGTATTACAAGAACACCAGAAAGTAGAGTGTTCATTCCCAAAACATTTCCTCTAATACCTTTCTTAATTTATTTAATTAATTAGAGGAAATAGTAAACATATATGAAAACTACACCATTAAATCTACAAAAATTACAGTAGACACTACATGCCCTAAGTAGACTACCATAAAAATTTCACACCATTTTAGTAAGTACAACAGCCTACACAAAAATGGTAAGGCAGAATGGCTTAAAATGGCATAATTAGGAAGCCCTAATGAAAAGTGTCAAGCAACAGATTTCACCTTTTTCCTAGCATCATTCTAGCCTAAGCACCTTACTCACCAAATTTTACCTATACTGGATCTATAGAAAAATTATGAAAATTCAACCCCAGATCCATCCATTGATAAAAGGAAAATCTATCACTCAAAAACTACTCATGCAATGACTCCCAAATTTTAACCAGAGATTCTACTAAGCAATAATAGATTACCCACAATATTTCCATCATTTTTGGACCACAGAAACTCAAGATAAAATTCAAACAAGTTTGCATGTATCCAAAACACATTTCAAAGTCCTATTTAATTTAGCCAGAATTTCCTAAAACATGTGCTCATAAAATATTTTTATTAAATACTAGACATGACCAGGAACTTAACAAAATTGGAACCATCACATTTGGATCTACCAAACTTGAGTTACATATTTTTGAATCTATACCCAAAACTGTGAAAACAATTAAAGAAAACAAAATGGAAAAACCTACACAGCTACTGGGGCCAGCCCAAGGAAACGGCAGCCCACGAACACAGCGCTGGCGCGGCCCAGACAACAGCGTGGCCCACGCTGGGCTCCCGCCTCAAGCCGCGGCGCTGACAAGAGGGGCCCGCGCATCAGCGAGAGAAGCAGGGGAGAAGAACAGGGCAGCGGTGAAGCTCATCGCCGATGACCTCTCCGGCGAAACCCTCGACGCTACTGTGTTCGCCTTACTCATGCGCATCTATTGGTGCCTTCAATCGCTTCTATGGCTGTGGCTACAGGGTTGGTGACGAGCACGGCGGAGCACGGTCGCGACATGTCCGGCTCCGGCGAGGCTACGGCGCTACGTCTCGAACATGAGGCACTACGAGCTTCAGTAGTGCACCTAGGATCTAGCGCAAGGCAGAGGAGGGGATGGGAGGGTCATGGTGGTGGTTGTTCACGTGGAGCAACAACGCCGGTGAGAACAGCCATGGCGGCGGTGGGACAAAGCTGCGATTTTGCCCTTACCACGGCGCAATCGGACCGACGGTGGGGTGGAGAAGATAGAGGAGACCACGGCGAGGCTATAGGCAGATGGGGCAACCCGTTTTCATGGTGGCGAACGCGCACGATGACGGCGACGCACGGTCGGTAATGGCGCTGTGGCTTGGCGCAGCGCGCGGGGAAGGAGAAAGGAAAAGCATATGGCGCGGCGAGTGCGTCGGGCAGGCGCGCGGGGTGCTCTTGTCGTGGCCAGCAGCGCTAGGAGCACGCGGCGCGTGGCAGCAAGCTCAGGCGACCGGCGACGTGCAGCACACACACGTCGGGCATTTTCTAAAACGGAGATCACTGTAGCTTGACTGAAACACTGATTCAGTTAACCTTATCGAGCCTGACAGCGTTACTTGATGGCCCTCATCCTCCTAATCCGTTGGTCATTAGCGAAAACATTCTAAATGAAAATTGTAGCCCTTCGTATAGTCTACAATTCTTATTAAAAGACCAAGACCTAATTCCCAAAGACTCATGAGTAAAATCATCCCCAAAGTCGAGCCAATGAAACTGAAAACTGCTGGTTTTTGACTTAGAACCGAGTTGTTTACACGACGCATATGAAAGCCAAACAAGAACTCGACAAATCAAGAAAGTTCGTTAAGACAACGGTCTACAAAAACTGAGTTGTTTACTTGGTGCATATGAAAGCCAGACAAGAACTCGACAAATCAAGAAAGTTCATCAAGACAACGGTCTACAAAAACCGAGTTGTTTACTTGGTGCATATGGAAGCCAGACAAGCACTCGACAAATCAAGAAAGTTTGTCAAGACAACGATCTACAAAAACCGAGTTGTTTACACAACTCATATGGAAGCCAGACAAGTACTCGACAAATCAAGAGAGTTTGTTAAGATAAAGGTCTACAAATACCGAGTTGTTTACACAGCGCAGTCAAAAGCATGACAAACACTTGACTAAATCAAAGACATCCAAGCAAAGAAGACATCAACAAAAAATAAAGGATCTTCACATTAAAAAGAAGTATAATATCCTTATTACAGAAGCTGAGTACTAAAGTCAAAATACATCAAGCATCACCATCACGAGAAGAAATATCAATATCAAGATTATCTACAATCCTACTAGCCAAATCTTCGACCTCAGGCTCCATCTTTTCAACAGCATCAAGATATTCTTAACTCTCGGCTTCCTCTGTAATCTTGGACAGGGGCATCTCCGGAGCAAGAACCCGGACCTGAGCAAGAACATTCCTGGTACATAGTCGGGCGCATCTCTTCACGAAACTCCTATAAACAGGGTCGGAACTTGGGGAATAAACTGAGCCCAAGATTGACCATCATCTGATCGAGTCCGGAGAAGATCGGCTACTGACCGAAATGACTTCCACAAAGCATTCTAGTTCTAGTAGCCAGTCGCCAACTTACCAGTCAAGACTTCAACTATTTTTTGGGCCTACACAAGATCCCTGTCAGCTCCTCGCCTAATCAACTTAGCAAGCGCGAGATTCTTCTTCAGCACAAATAATTACCTCTTCAGTCCTGTTGTGACTATTGCGAGCGAGCGTCTTCATTTCCTCAATACCCTCCGAAAGCTTTTGCTTTTCAACTCAGAGAGCTAAAACCAGGCACCAAAAACAAGTCATCAGAAAGGAAAATTCGAATACAAGAGGAAACAAAAGAACCCGCAATACCATTGCACTCATTCTTCATGGCCTCCATAGCTGCATCCCTCTGCTTTCCTACCTCAACCACCTAAGCACGGAGATCTTTCTCCTCCTTTTGGTGCGTTTGATGCTCAGTCTCCATCTTGTCCCGACAGAGATCAAGCTCTGTTTTTAGGGCGCTAACCTCAGAAGACAACTTTTTCTCAGTTTCAGACGAGAAAAAGAAGCCGGTATGATCCCGAGAAAAAGACTGAGCAAAAAGAGAAAGAGAAAAAACAAGACATGAGAAAAGAAGAAAGATGAACATCCAAAGAAAGAACTTCAGAAAAGACTTACCTGGAGTTTTTCACCAAAAGAAGCCATGAAGGTTCCCCTAGGCAGTGGTCAGCTCTGACACCGATGAGTGGCATCGAATTATTGCACCACATCATCATCCTAGACGCTGAACGCCACTAGGAAGAGGAGCAAGGGAGAAGTCAGGCTGAGGCAAAGAAGACAAGACTAGAGCCATACCCTGGGAAGCCCCAGCTACCTCCCCTAGATGGTCCCATCGTCCGCGGCCATGGTCACCTCCGGAGTAAGCAAATCAGGATCACCAGAGAACCCTAGTCGCCCTCACAAGCAACCTCGCCGATCGCACATTCTGAGTCTAGAGACTCAGAACATAGGGGCGCATCAGAAGATTGAAAAGAAGTCGACTGAGGGTTGAGGGAAGGCGAAGGCCTACAAAATGATAAAGAAAATCGATGATAAGAATATGAATCAGAGAAGAGGAAAAACAGAAGCAGAGAAACATAACCAGGATTCACTCACTTAGCTATCTTCTTCTTCATGAAACCCCCAAGACCAATAGAAGACCTTAGAGGGGGAACTATGGCAGCAAAAATATCACCACCACCTTGCAACTGGAGTGGCGTGGTCGGTACTAGAGCTCCAGAAGAACTCGAGGTCGACGACCGCTTACTGCAAGAGAACAAGGTCAAGGTCAGAACAAAAAGGAGTGTTCAACAGCGGAAAAATAGGAAAACAACTCATCGACGCGTAACAAGGACTGCATCATCATCCTCCTCTTCCTCACTCTCAAGCATGGCAACCACAGCGCCATCTGAAAAAGAAGAAAAGTACTCGGCCAGAGGCAAAAGCAAACAACAAAAAGACAAAACATATTAATATGCTCACCTAGAAGCATGCTACCTATAACTTGAGTACCTAGACGAGTACTCGATTGGCGAGGCTTCTTGGTGGAAGGCAAACCAGAAGAAGAACAATCCGCTCGCCCCCTTTTTCCACCACTGTGGGGAGCTCGAGGAACTGGACGAGGAACATACTCTTCATGGGTGCCAAGAACTACGGAAGAAACACCAGGAAACATTGCTGGTGGTTTGAAACTTACTGGTTAAAGATGCCCAAGCAAGATTCTCCCCAAGCTCCACAATGGCAGGGCAGTCATCAAGGGGGATAGGGTCAACGAAGTTACGCCCCAATTCCTATAAAAGAGTAAAACAACCAGACAAGAACTATTAAGCGAAAAGTAGGAGACAACAAAGGAAATACAAAAAGTACCAGAATAAGAAAAAACAACTCACAGCAGGAGGCAGGGTTGTTAGCACAGTACTCGGGGACAGTATGCGGGACGACTGCTCACTCCCTTCAACATCTTCTAGAGGCGCTCGAGCACCTCCTCACCGGTCAACTCAAGGGCAGGGACCATACGAGAAGGGTCCTCCGCTCCAGAGTATTCAAAACCATAGTTTTCTCGCTCCTTCAGAGGCTGAACACGGCGGCGAAGAAAACTAGGAGACGATACCAAAGCCAGTCAAGCCTTGCTGTTTCAGAGCACATATCCTCTCAAAAATGGCTTGATCGCCTAGAGCTCATCCGCCGTCATGGGATTCTTCTCCCATCGGTCATTAACCACGGGACTAGAAGAAGAATGGACAACAAGGGGAGGGATCATATTAGCGGCATAAAACCAGTCGGCACGCCAATCCCTCATAGAATCAACCAAATCATAATCAAAGAATCTACCCTTACAACCCTGACAAAACTAAATCCCACAGCCACCAAGAACATGGGTGTCATCGCTGCGGGGTTGGGGCTTAAGACGGAAGAAGTAACGAAAAAGAGAAAGAGAAGGAGGAATTCCAAGAAAAGTTTCACAAAGATGAACAAAAACAGAGAGATGAAGGACAACATTGAGAGTAAGATGGTTCAGGCTAATCCCAAAATAATTAAGAAAGCGATGAAGAAAGGCGGAGGCAGGAAGGCAAAGACCATCACGGATAAAGGAGACAAAAAGAACAATCTCACCAGAGCCTAGGGTTGGAACACGATGTTGGCCTGGACCTCTCCACTCAGCAATCTCCTTGTCCTAGATCAGGCAATCACTGACCAGCTCACACAACTGATCCTCAGTTGTAGTCGGGGCTGGCCAGACCTTCTGAGCAGCCCTCATGGCCATGAATTCTTGATTTTCAATCACAGAAAGTGATGCCTCCTCGTTTACAAAGCTGCCTAGGACTTGCTCAGCGGACTTCCTCCTACCCATATACTAGCGAAGGCGATAAGGCACTAAGAAATGACAGACGGTCAGGTGGCGGCGCTCAGATGACGGCGACAATGGCGACGGCGGAGCAAGAACTAGGGTTTCAAGGCAAAAGCAGAGCAGTAAAGAAAAAGAAGAAAAAAGGCCTTTAAGTAGATTTTTATGGCCCATTAGGCCCATTTTAATACGGCATGAGAACGCAACAGTTCGTTTCCCAACACAACTGATAAAGCTAAAATGACGGGCGGCACACTTCTACACAACGGTATAGTTCAACGGGTAGATTTCAGACTTATCCATCTAGCACCAAGGCAAAGTTAACATATCGCTACAAAAAAAACTCATCAACAACGAAGCAACAAAGCGTTGCCTCACAAGGAACATAAGAACTCGGTTCCTGTAGAAAGAACTTGGAAATCTCGCAAACAACCAGGACATCAGCAGAAAAAGGAATGACAACCCAGAAGACAAGATTCGTTCCATTATAAATGGCTTCAAAAAATACAAGATTACACATCTTACAAGACCCAACGAACTTGGTACTACGATGAACAAGGTAGCAAAAAGGAACCCGGATACAACTAGGCTCTGGAACGACTACGTGTTCCAAATGGCTACTCGGTAGAACAAACCGCACTCGGCTACACTATTTTCTTCAAAGGACGGACACAGTACATCCGAGGCGGAAGTTAGCAGCACGGCGGGACAACATGGAACAGGGAAGCCCAGCAGGCATCTATCTACCCAAGTCCGATGTGATAACGGATTATGTGTTGATCTGCACCGGACAGTCGCAGAACAGGCAAGGGGGATCCGCCCAGAACTACCGGATGAAGGAACGTATACTTCCTCCAACTACCACCATGTACCTCCTGGTACAATACCGCTACGAGATTAGTCTACCTCTAATCTCTATCACAAGACTCCCTCCAGCTACGACAAGATATACAAGAACTACAAGATACGCCCAGGGGCTGCTCTACTTCAGAAACTATCATATTCATGACTACGAAGATTTCAGACCACGTAGCAAAATGCCTGATGAATCAAAACAACACACCGAGAGCGTATTTATAGACCAAAGGAGCGGTGCACATGGACCAGGAGCACCAATGGAACAAATCTAACAAAGGACAAAGTAAAAAGACAGAACTCAGTAAAAGAGGACTCAGGCGTGAAGGAATAGTACTCAATGATAAGCATATTCGAAAGGATATACCAACACTATACAACTCATGAACAAACAACATTTATACTCAACCACCACCGTACAACTACATCTGACAACAGCAGATTACCGAAGAATATGCCAAGACCCTGCATTCGAGTTCTTTTAGAACAAAAGAACCCAGGATACATGCTCGGGGGCTACAACAGAAAGATTTTTAGTTTTTTGAACAACTCAGATTCAAGACCCTCCAACTTTTTGTTCCAAATAGCAAGAGGCTCGAGGGCTACACTTAGTGAGTGCACTTTTTTCTTTGAAAAAGCGCACGTCACCAAGAAGACTTCTTCAAGACAAACCACTTCGAGGACTCACGACAAAGAGAACCCGAACCTATCCGAGTTCTTTTTGACAAAGAACCCGGGTGTATGCTCGGAAGCCTTTCAATGAAGAGTCAGAGCAATTTGAAGACAAGACCCTCCAGCTCCTTGTTCCAAATAGCAAGAGGCTCAGGGGCTACACCCAGATGGGATTACTTTTTTCTTTAAAAAAGCACACACCACTCGAAGATCCCAAGAAGCGCTACACTGGTTTCACTCAAGAAAATACTCGGACGACGCTTGTTCCTGCTCGGCAAGACCTGAAGGAACAAGATGAGGCTTCTAGAGCTCAACTATGAAGTGCTTGGGGGCTTATCGACACGGGACCCACGGGATCCCTCACAAGGAAGGGAGAAGACCTAGTCTAACTAGGATTCTTCCCATGTAATCTTAGTAGTAGTAGTAGTATTATTCTGTAATCCTACTAGGAACTCTCATTGTAAACCGACTAGGATTCTGGCCTTCTGACTATATAAAGGAGGGCGGAATTCTTGGAGGACAAAAAAAAAAACACAACACAACGCAACACAACACTTCACAATCAATCCAACGCAAAGGCTAACGCCGACTGGATGTAGGGCTATTACTCGATCACGGTCGAGGGCCCGAACCAGGATAAATCGACTGTCTCTTGCATTTACCGTCGAGTTCTGCATACGCCGAAGCCCGAACAGACTGCCCTGGGTACCCCCATGGTAGGCTATCGATGGTGAAACATCGACAACGTCCTGCCAAAGAAGAGTGCATATCCGAAGAACAACAGGGAGGTGATGCCAAAACTCTGTCTCAAACCAGAGCAGACCATGGAAACTAACCCATCTACGCATCCGCAGGCTGTCCAAAAAACGTGGACAATCCGAAACAGATACGGTCATAGATATGCAAAGATCTGCATACCTCCAACCATATCTCTTTCGAACGGGAGACGTCTAACTGGGTTACGTGATCTACGACCATGATACAGAAAGAGGGGTTATACCTAGGGTGGCAACGGAGTTAGGCTAGCAGGGCTGTGGCGGGTCGGTGCAGTGGCGAGGCGACGCGGTGCAGGCAGACCAGCACGGTGACGGGAACTCCGACTTGGCTCCGACGGGCTCTTCTCTACAAAAATGGAACAAAATACTGTCATTTAAAAAAATCAACAGAACCTCCCCTGCACAGTGAGGTTTCCAAAACCTATAAAAAACAACGATATGATGGCCGACAAGCACATAAGTCTCAAGAGAAGCCATGTAGTTTGGATATCAATCCATGTAGAAGAATATATCCAAGTAGTACCACTACTTCTACTACTACTTACACTATTGCTACTACTACTACCACTAGTTCTACTACTACTACTACCACTATTGCTACTACTACTACCACTAGTTCTACTACTACTACTACTACTACCACTACTTCTACTACTACTACCACTAGTTCTACTACTACTACTACCACTAGTTCTACTACTACTACCACTACTTCTAATACTACTACTACCACTAGCACTACTACTACAACTATCACTGCCATGACAACAACAAGAGAGGGCATACCTGACGGGTGCTGGGGGTAGGGGCGGGCGGCGTCGGGGTTGGGGTCAGGATCATCGGAGTCGGGAACAGGGTCGGGCACGGGCGGCGTCGGGGCGGGCGGTCCACGGGGCACGGCCGAGGGCAGGGCCGACTCCTCCTCCTCCTCCTCCTCCTATGTGGAGGCTATGATAAAAATTTGAGAAGATTTCGTGCACGTTGTCACGTATGATGCTTACAAACAAGGACATCTCTACATGATGTCCTAGTTTGTAAGCATCGTACGTGACAACGTGCACAAAATCTTTTCAAATTTTTATCATAGCCTCCACATACGATATCACGACATCTCAACAAGTTTCATGATTTTTAGACTTCGTTTACTTTTTATAGAATTTAAAAACACTTCGCACGCAAGTTCGCGGTCATGTTTCGTGAACAAGATGTCCGAAATTTCGGGTCCGTTCCTGGATACGACCTCACACTACACTTAGTAACATGATTATCATTTTTTGAATCATTAAATTCCATTATTCGTACCACGTGCAGTTCAAATTTATATTTTTCGAAAAAAATCAAGTAAACGAAATTAAGTAACTAAATATATAAAAAAGCCACGAAAAATCCCCAAATTCTAACTAGGAGTTCCTGGTACTTTAAAAGGGCTGCACAAAAAATTTGGAGGCCAAAAACAAAAAAAAATTACCGAGCGCCGGGGCATGACACTCGGCAAAGGGGGTATTTGCTGAGTGCCAAGAATAAGGCGCTCGGCAAAGAGGTTTTTTTTTAAAAAAAATTAGAAATTTCCAATTTGGCGAGTGCCTTCACAGGGGCACTCGGCAAAGATATTTCAAAAAATATATAATTTTTTTAATTCCTCCCTTTGTCGAGTGTCGAAGCTGTTAGGCACCCGGCAAAGACATTTCAAAAAAAATATTGAATCTTTGCCGAGTGCCGTGTCAGGGGCACTCGGCAAAGTATTTTCCAAAAAAAGAAGGACGTGGCCAAACACCGTTACGCGGGGCAGCCTATGCCGAGTGCCGCGCTTTTGCCGAGAGATTGACACTCGGCAAAGAAGTCTCTTTTTTGCCGAGTACCCGGCACTCGACAAAGAATTCTTTGCCGAGTGCAATTCTTTGCCTAGTGCGGCACTTGGCAAAGAAGATCTTTGCCGAGTGCCCGATTTTTTACACTCGGCAAAGCAGTTTGCACTCGGCAAAGGCCCTGTTTCCAGTAGTGTTGGAAATGGCTAAGTATGAATCTTTTTTGAGTTTGTGAACCAAAATTCAAGACGATTGAAATCAAAATGAAAAGATTATGGAAAAAAGCTATCACCAACAAACAAATAAACAGACAAAACATACATTATCCTGCTTGTTAACCATGCAAAAACACTAGCTTGAGAATGGAAATACTAAGAGCTGATTATTCTAAGGTGAGGAAATCAGGGGTTGTACTAAACCAACGATGCAACGCTGCATTGACGCATGCATGGTCCCTACGTTCCTAGAGAATCTGCCCGTCCTCTATCTCCATGTCCATGTCTTCACCATCAGAAGCGACGGCCAGCGGTGGCAGCTGCTCCTCCTGGTCCTCCTCCTCGCCGCCGCCATCGGCCTTCAGGAAGACCCCCAGCTGCTGCAATATGCTGGGGCGACCGGGAGAGAAACGGAGGTCAACTTCATCGTTCACCTGGGGCTGCGCCGTGCGCGCGTCCCGCACGGTGCTCACGACGTGCTCGAACGCCGCGATGCCCAGCAGCTCCATGTCCAGCGGATGGATGCGCTCGTCGGGCAGCGCCGCCTTCTCCATCTCGAGAAGCTCCTGGCGGGCCTTGGCCATCGCACGCCTCTTCCCCTCCTGTCGCGCCATGGCGATCAGGTCGCTCGTCTGTGGCTGTGGCTGTGGCTGTGGCTGTGCCTGCTGCTCTGCAATCTGCGCCGCCACTGGCGCCGGCACCGGTGCATGCTGAGAAGAGGTGCCATTCTCGTTTGGAAGAACCGCAGGCGGAGGTGCGCTGCCGGTGATGGGGTGCACCGTAGCCCCGGGCGCCGCACACTTTTCCTTAAGCTCCTCTGGCTCTGCAATCTGGACAGTTTCCGGTGCCTGCTCTGGTGGCTGAGCAAGGGTGCCACATTCCCTGGGAAGAACCGTCAGCGCAGGTGGGCTTTTGGTGACCGCGAACACCGTCGCCGGGGCGCACTGGTTCTCCGGTTCTGCGATATGAATCGCCTCAGGCGCCGGCTCTGGTGGCTGCGTATTGTGTTTGCCTTGGATAGGATCAGCCTCAGGCGCCGGCACTGGTTCTCCGGCTCTGCAACATGAATGCTCCTTGGGAAGAGCCTCCGGCGAGCTGCTGCTTGAGTCGGAATCAGTGGATGTTGCATCGGAGTCACTGCTGGTGCTTAAGCTTGGGCTGCTGCTATCGCAGGTCTTGGCCGGGAACACGACAGGAGAGGCGTCGCCGCAGATGTCAACGTACCTGTCTTCCTCGGAGAGATCGACGTACTTGCGCTGGAGCGGCGACAGGAGCTGAACACCGATGTCGTTCACGAGCTCGCCGTACTCCTCGGCGATGTCCCGGATCGCTATGCGAGAGACGCCGCCAGAGATGTTGACGCCCTCCTCCTCTTCCTCTTGCACCGGGGGCATTCTGCCTCCTGCTTCTTGGTACTGCGCCTGCGACAGGCAGCTGATGCCGGAGGCAGCCAGTGGTGCGCGCCCTCCGCGACTCTTCGGCGTGCTCACCTCCGGCGCGAACTTGTCCACCAGCAACTTGTGCGTGCTCTCCGGCGCGAACTTGTCCAGCAACATCTTCAGCTGGAACAGAGCACCATCTTTCATGGACTGCACGTCGTCCATCTCGATGTCGCCGTCGTCGCCGTGGGAATCGGCATCCCCAACGCGTCGGTTCTGCAGGAACGCGACGACGTGATCCGGCAGCACCGCCGCCATCGAGGCCAGGCGGCCGGCCAGCTGCTCCCTATCATCTCGCTCCGACTCCCTTGCGCGCTCCGCCTCCGCGAAAGGAGATACCTTTCTGCTCTTCGCCGCTCTGCACCCATCATCATCCTCCACCGCCGCACCGGGGGCAAAGTGCCGGTCGTCCTTGCCGGCTGCGCCAGAAACGCAGGAATATAGCGCCGCCTTTCTGAGGAGATCGCGCACGGCGTCGAGCTCCGACCGCAGCCGCTTCCTGAGTTGCCGCCGATCAGGGACGGGCATCTCGGCGACCTGGAAGACCACCCTTTTGACGCCGAACACGTTCCTCCCGAGCGCGGAGGACTCATCGACGCCGACGCCACCGATGGCTAGGTCCATCTCGGTCGCCGTCGCGGACCTCGTGCCCGTCCAGAAACGGGCGCTCTGCGACGGCGGCTTGCTCTGTCCGCGACTTCGCACTGGATGCAGGCAAGGAACGAGAGCCAGAGAAGTAGAAGTGTAGTGAATGCTGGCGCTCGCCTCCCCTATTTGAGGAGGAGGAGAAGGGGGCGCCGCCGCGGCGGCCGACGTGGGAATTGCGTTCCGCGGCAGGGCTGAATTGGGAGATCGTAGGGCTGTCCGACTGCAGTGTGGGATGGAAACGTCAAGGAGGGGCATGCACCCCACGTGCCAGGATTTTTTTTTTCTTTTTGCCGTTTCTACGTGCTCTTACTGCTCTATAAAAGTTTTCTAGCAAATTACTGACAAGTTTGAATTCTTTTTACACTGGCAAATTACGTGCTCTATAAAAGTTTTGTCGACTGGAAGTTTGATTAAGCGTCCGATCGCCATAGGGATCATGTTGCCTTCACCCCGGTATCACGTCTTGCGTGAGGCTCACACAAGGGAATCAAGTTTGTGCAAGTACATTTTTACCAAAGAAAAAAATTCAAATGGCTGCTCTCATTCCACATGAATTTCTTTAGTTTTTTTAAACTTAAATATTACTTCTCAAGTTTACATGGTGGTTAGATCTACTGCGCCCAGAGTAAATGTGCCGTATCTACAAGATAATCTCTAGCAATTAACGAGTGGAAAGAGTTAAAACAACCTGTGCACGCAATAGAGCATCTATCTATAGTAGGAAAAGTCAAGACACAAAGTTCATGCCACGCTGCATTTCCGTCACGATATCTCTTCTCTTGTTTTGTCCTCCATATCATGAGTGACGTAATTATAGCCAACTAGTAACTCCTGCCTTTACGAGTGTCTTGTCATCTAGCACCTTCTTTTTTTCATATTTTTTATAGTTTATATTCGTAGTGTATTAAATCTAGTTAGCTACCTTCATTGTGCTACTATAGCAAGGCAAAAATAATTTCAGCTATGCGTAAGTTTTTAGCTAGGAACAATAAATAAGTAAGGATTTGGCGATCTGCATCAGTTATACCATATATCCTCTAAAGATCGCATATTTGAATATCGCATTATCGCCTATTTGAGAAGTTTGCATTTCCATATGACAAGGTAGTGTTACTCTAGGTTTAGCATTCTGAGGTTGATCCTGTCCTCTATAGTTAGTAGGATGAGAACAAGTGTATCCTGTGGATATGGTGATGCACAGGACTAATAAACTATAGAATAACTATAGAAGCACAACTTTTTAGCTATCTCGAGGCAATCAAGATACATGATAGAACTTTATGTATTTTTCAGGTGGAGCATGCTGTCGTCTGAATACAGGTACCATAGAAATCTTGTACAATAAATAGAAGATCGTACCACCATAACTCAACTCCTACTCCTACAGAAAATCTTTTGCACAGCGTTTCACTTTGGGGCTCCGAGGCGGTTGGCCTAGCTGCCCGCCTCGGTTATTCGAGGTAGGGCAACTAGGCCAGCAACCGTATCAGTTAATGCTTAACCGAAGCGGGCACGGTAACGAAACCGTCTCGGTTAATGCCTATTAACCGAGGCGGTTGCCCTAACAAAACCGCCTCGGTTAATACATTAACTAAGGCGGACGTCTTAAAACAACTGTCTCGGTTAATCGATATTAACCAAGGCGGTCGTCTTAAGCCAACCGCCTCCGTAAATGTATTTTTGGTGACGGGCAACTATAATTCCCGCCTCGGTTAATCATGGCCAGCCCACTAGGCCCATCTAGGCCCGAAAACGGCTTCACAGTATATATACGTTGAGCATAACTGAAATCCTAACTCTCTCCGTCTCCCTCAGGCGCCGCGCCCTCCAACCCTCTATCTCCGTCTTCCTTGGGCGTCGCTCCTCTCTCGCTCTCTCTCTCCCTCCCCCTTAGGCGCCACTCCATCCCTCTAGCTCTCCCTCATCCCGAGCACAACCGAGCAGCCACGGCCATGGCCAGGGCGTGCTCCATCCCTCTCCCTCAGGCTGCCACGGCGGCGCAAGAGGCGTGCATGGAGGCCAGGGCTGGCTCGCGTGCATGGAGACCACGACGACGCAGGGCGGGCTCGCGCGCATGGAGACCACGACGACGCAGGGCGGGCTCGCGCGGGTCGTGGGCACACGGATCCGTGCAACAACAGCTCATGCACCTTCCTCGGTAGCGGATCTAGCGCCACCACCTCCACGCCGGCGGCCGCGCGCATCGTCATCAACTCCGACAGCAGATCAGGCAGGAGTAGCTCCTCCCCCGTGCAGATCCGGCAGGCTCCCTCCTCCCTCCCTCTCCCTCGGTGGATCTGGCGACCCGACAGAGCTGGCAACTCCGGCGGCGGCCGGCCTCGGGCGGATCTGGTGGGCTCCCTCCCCCCTCTGCCCATGAGGATCCGGCGCATCTAGATCTCAGCGGTGGGCTCCCTCCCTCCCTCTGCTCGTGTGGATCCGGCGCATCTGGATCTCGGCGGTGGGCTCCCTCCCTCCCTCTGCTCGTGTGGATTCGGCGCATCTAGAGCCCGGCGACGGATAGAGCTCCCCTGTGGCGGCGGCGGTGCGCAGCCCAGATCCAGGCCCAGAGCCGGTTTGGGCTGCGGGCTTTTTTCATTTTTTTTAATTTGATTAACCGAGGCAGGCATTTTAACCGCCTCGGTAAAGATCTATTTACCGTGACCTTTTGACCAAGGCGGTTGCAATGCCCGCTTCGGTTAATATGTTTTGCCCGCATCGGTTAAAATTTCTGTAGTAGTGTCCATCTACTTCACCATCTTTTGCTTATTGTCATCAGGTCGCGGCCTGACATGTGTGACGCGCTCGATGGTCGTCGATGGTAGCTGTGCATGATTTATTTGAGAAGCAGGGGTCTTGTACTTCTCGCTTCTTTGGAGACAGAGAGATTTCATGGGTTCCAGGTATGGTTATCAAGTATGGATTGGACAGGGTATGACGGTGAACTTGTAGTTCTTCCAGCACATTCGTAGCTTGGCTTTCCTCCAGGTTTTATGTGATGACTTCACGTGGTTTCCCAACATGGTCTGGGACAGCCAACAAACGTGCAGTTCAGAGTGAACTAAAGATGATTATCTCCTATGCAAGTGATTGAAAATTAGCTTTCGTTTTCAGTTAGGTGCCGCAACATGAAAAATCTGAAATTGATCGTCGTCACTGCTGCACAAAGGGTCATCTCCCAGTATCTGAAATTCCTCATCTGCCACGGTTCTGTAGCCACGAGAGAAACTGAACTAGAGATGAGGATTCATCCACACTATACCACAACCTATCTTTAGCGTCGCCCGATGGGTCAAAGCCGTTTCAGCGACATACGGTCGATCGTTATATCTTTTTAACAAACCTTATATGTGTCATTGATACTGGCATCATTATAAATCTTTAACGACCGACCGACTTTTAATGACCGACCTGACGCTATGTAATAGATATAACGACCAACTGTCTGACGCCTATTATAAACTTATAACAACACACTGGCTGATGTTATATATTTACAACGACCACTGTCCAACCCTAGGCATACAAAAAATTAACCATATAATATCATTTCATTATACATTAACCATACAATCAACATTAACCATGTCAGACTTCAGATAATACACGTTTATGAAACACATAACTGGAACAAAAATCACAATTTATATTAAAGCCATTAATATCTGTCATATGCCATAATTCATGGCAAACAAGCCAAAATGAAATAAGGTTGGCCAGTATGATAGGCTAAAGTTGACGTCAAAAAATATGCTAGACTAAATATGTTTGGTTGCACAGCCCATATTTCATATGGTTTTCTTGCACTCTTTACAAAATGGTTCATCACTAGGAAGTCCTTACAAAAGTTTTCATCTCTAGCTAGGATGTCTAAAACAATCGTCTCTATGAGCACTTTGATCTAACCGCTTGTTGCAAGGTACCTCTAGCTATTACTTCCCACCTGAAAATAAACATCCATCAAGAATACAACCTCAGACTTGATATTTGAGAAAAAACAAATTCATCTCAGGGAGACTCTCAAGGCCACCGCTACTGAAGATGGTTTATTATTAGTAAGTTGTTAGCATGGCATATCTATATATATATGATAAGCCTAAAAAGTTACTTAAGAGTTAGAGAGTCAAAACTGAATTAACTAACTAAATCACTAAAAAAATTGAACTTGAAAACAAAAATGAATTTATGCGGTGAAACCAGAACAAAGTGCAAGCAATGCTAAGCTTTTATTTAAGAAGAACAATGTCATCGAATGTGCGATTTATACCACTTTCTAATTCTAAGCTTATTAGCATAATTCGTGGGTGTGGATGATTAAACTTGAGACCTCGATCTGGCTCTAGCTAGAGGAACGTGTTAGATTGTACTAACTATATTATGGCTTGAGATGGGATTAAAAATTACATTTATTTTGACCTTAATCCTTAGCTTTTGGTTCTCGGTATTATTAGTGCTACAAGATTGTTCATGAGATACTACTATAGAAACTGTTTTTAGAGACGATTACAATTGGTTTCCAGAAAGTTTTAAAAACCTTCTCTGTTGAAGTGTCTCTAGAAAGACGGTATCGAACTTGTAAGGAAAATGGACCCTATGGGCAACTAAGTTGGATTTTGATGTTTGATGAATAACATGATCACTCGGAATAATGTAGCTTTCTAGTATACAAGGTATAGTTCAAATGGATGCAAGGTGGACTTCAACTTAGGCAAAGTGGTGATCCAGATTATCAACACTTGAAGCAAGACATGTTGAAGACCTACAAGTGATGCTAGGAATCAAGACATAAGATAGAAGAAGCCCGGAGTAAAACGGAGCACGGGATCAGTCCGGTGTTATAGCCAGGAAAGATCACCGGACTGTGTGTTCGCACTTGTTCCTGGGCAGCTGCAACAGGAGCACTGGATTGGTCCAGTGCAAGGAGAAGAAATGCACCGGACGTCAAGGTGCGGCCCGTGAAGGAAACAACTCACCGGAGCATTCTACTAGAGAGGGTTGCAGCAAGGTTGAAGTGAAGATCAACACACCGGATGAGTGTTGTGACCCACCGGATCATTCAATCTCCAACGGTCTACAACGACTAGTTTGCCTAACTGCTAGTCGACGTGGACGCATCAGGATTGCTTCGGTGCCACCACCAGACCAGTCTGGTGAGTGCATAGTGTTGTGGGACCGGGGTACCTTTGTAAACGTAGATCAGGGGTAAGTATCTTACTTAGATGGGGAAACTATTAATGTACCTCACCCTAGGTCATCATTCGGTCCATGGCACCGCAGCGGCTTAGACGCCGGTGTCGTGGCAGCTCGACGCAGTGGAGTCCAGCGTAGTGGTGGCGAGGTCCAGTGACGATGCAGAGATGACGGTGAGGTTGGTGGCGGCGAAGTAGTGGGTCTTTGTGTCACTGGCAGCACCCTCTTTAGATCGGGTTAGGTTTTCTGTTGGTGGGTCACTGTCACAGAACCGACCAATTTATAAGAGCACAAGTACAAAAACAATCGCCGAAACGATCAAATTCTCGAACTTGAGCCCATATAAACCCGGTAGTCAACCGAAATCTCAAAGGATTTCAAACCAACTTGCATACAACCAAGATCACAGTAATTCAACATAACATATCGTACGTTACAACATTCCGCATACGTTCGCAAATAGGTTACATCATCACAGATTCATTGTTATTACAAAACAAGTCTTGTAAACATGCGGAAGCAAATAGTTTACTCACACCCTGAGTTCAAATACACATACTGGTTTGCTGATCACAGCCTGCAAAAGCATTCAGATAAGAGAACGTAGATCATGCCCATGATCTAGTCTTCATCACCCGCCGGGTGGAGACAATACTTACAGAATCCCTGATATAGAAGGTCATCTGCAACAAGAGGGAATAAACCCTGAGTACGGGAATATACTCAGCTAGACTTACCCGTCGAAAACCAAACAAATGACACCAAGGATTATGCATAGCTTAATGTAGTGGAGCTGGCTGACACTTTCTTTTGTAGAAAAGCATAAGTAGTATGATCAACCCTTATCCTGACTAGCAGTGACTTTTTAACCATTAACCTATTAACTACATTAGCACCTATACTAAGCAATCATTTTATTAGGGTGCAAACATTAATAACCATATCAGGTATTCATTGTGGCAACCTTATCATCATCATCCATTTAACCATATCGTTAAATTAATTGAATCTATGTTGCCGCTGCTCAGTCAAGTTCTCACTATCCGGGAGAGACGGCGATTCAAATCGATTCCTATCCAGCTGGAGGGGTATTCCTAAACACAAACCCTGCTTCCCCCATCAGGGTCACAAACAAGTCACCTTTGGTACGATTCAGGAGTCGCGAGTCCGAACAGATCGACATTCTCAGAGAACCACTCTGCCAAGGTTGTTTGGGACTCTAACCTGCCTTGGACTTAAGCCAATGGCTCTCCGCACATCCTTACTACCTTCAGAATGTCGCCACTGCTCGCGTCCCCGGCCTGAGTCGAGCTACTAGGCTTTGCGGTCGGAACGACTTATCCGGCCAGCTAAGTGTTAGGCTGCGTTCAACATGACATGAGGACATACAGCGTATCGGTCCTTAAATGACTCAGACGGAGTCACTATGTCCAAACCTACATAAGACCCCGCCCGGTCTTAATTCATTATTCATATGGTTCTTTTCCACGATAGCAAATATAGTCAACCGTGATCCACCTCATCCCTAAGCTCGCAGGTGACAGGAAATCACCTGACTTCTACCGCACTAAGCATGGCTAAGCATTTAACCCGTCCTGAACTTAATTAGGATTCCAGTGCGATATCTGTACAAGGAAGGATATATAATGCAGCAATTGGTTCCGACCAATTCCTATACTTAATGCATCATCAATAATAAAAGATACTCAATATATTTATAAAAACATGGGAGGCTTAATATGCTCTGGGGCTTGCCTTTCAAGAACGAGGAAGGCTGGTGGTCAGGGCACTCGGGTAATTCCTCTGTGGCGACTGCTTCGTCGGCTTCCTGCACCTCGGGCTCCTCCTCCTGGTTGGCTCCCTCGAACTCTAGCAACGTCACTCCCTCCGGCACACCTATTGCATGATTGTGCAAGATAAATATCATGGATGCACATGAACGAATGTCAGGGATGCTCAGGGAATGCACATGTTCGCTGTAGTTTGCATATTCCAACTTAAGCCCTATTCAAATCACTTTACTTACCAAGTTTATACAATCTAATGTATAATTGCTCATCTTCAGTTAATGACCTAGCACCTGCACCTAAGCATATTCTCAAGTTAGGCTAACCCCTAAACAATCAACGAGAACATTGCACAAGCATACACTCAAGCATTTGTATTTCAACCAAATGGAGACTATGTAGCGGTACAGTAAACTAGCCCTAACTAGAGATTTATAAATCCAAATGATATGCAACAAGACAATCTGGAAAGCTTATAAAATTGTCTACAATACATTTTAGACCTCAAAGCATGATTCAAACTTTATCAGATCGAATTCATCGATCAACAGAATTCTATCCTCACAAGGCAGAGAATAAGCAAAAACTGAAACCTAACTTTAAACAGCTGTAGCTTCTAAACTACTGGGCCAAATGCCCTCAAATTTTGATAGGAGCTAGATACATAAATTATCTACAACTCTTGTATTCATTACAATCACAGAAAACCAAAATATCATGGAGAACTTTCTAAAGTCCCCAGATCTGTCCAGAGGGACATAATGCAAACGAAATAATTATTACCTTATGATTTAAACACTTACTTGGATAAAACTAACTTACTCACATATCACACATATTACAAGAATACTAGAAAGTAGGGTGTTCATTCCCAAAACATTTCCTCTAATACCTTTCTTAATTTATTTAATTAATTAGAGGAAATAGTAAACATATATGAAAACTACACCATTAAATCTACAAAAATTACAGTAGACACTACATGCCCTAAGTAGACTACCATAAAAATTTCACACCATTTTAGTAAGTACAACAGCCTACACAAAAATGGTAAGGCAGAATGGCTTAAAATGGCATAATTAGGAAACCCTAATGAAAAGTGTCAAGCAACAGATTTCACCTTTTTCCTAGCATCATTCTAGGCTAAGAACCTTACTCACCAAATTTTACCTATACTGGATCTATAGAAAAATTATGAAAATTCACCCAAGATCCATCCATTGATAAAAGGAAAATCTATAACTCAAAAACTACTCATGCAATAGCTCCCAAATTTTAACCAGAGATTCTACTAAGCAATAATAGATTACCCACAAAATTTCATCATTTTTGGACCACAGAAACTCAAGATAAAATTCAAACAAGTTTGCATATATCCAAAAACACATTTCAAAGTCCTATTTAATTTAGCTAGAATTTCTAAAACATGTGCTCATATAATATTTTTATTAAATACTAGACATGACCAGGAACTTAACAAAATTGGAACCATCACATTTGGATCTACCAAACTTGAGTTAGACATTTTTTAATCTATACCCAAAACTGTGAAAAACAATTAAACAAAACAAAATGGAAAAACCTACACAGCTACTGGGCCAGCCCAAGGAAACGGCGGCCCACGAACACGCGCTGGCGCGGCCTAGACAACGGCGTGGCCCACGCTAGGCTCCCGCCTCAGCCGCGGCGCTGACAAGAGGGGCCCGCGCATCAGTGAGAGAAGCAGGGGAGAAGAACAGGGCGGCGACAAAGCTCATCGCCGATGACCTCTCCGGCGAAACCCTCGACGCTACTATGTTCGCCTTACTCGTGCGCATCTATTGGTGCCCTCAATCGCTTCTATGGCCGTGGCTACAGGGTTGGCGACGAGCACAGCAGAGCACGGTCGCGGCATGTCCGGCTCCGGCGGGCTACGGCGCTACGTCTCGAACGTGAGGCGCTACGAGCTTCAGTAGTGCACCTAGGATCTAGCGCGAGGCAGAGGAGGGGATGGGAGGGTCACGGTGGCGGTTGTTCGCGTGGAGCAACAACACCAGCGAGAACAGCCATGGCAGCGGTGGGACGAAGCTGTGATTTTGCCCTTACCACGGCGCAATCGGATCGACGGTGGGGTGGAGAAGATAGAGGAGACCACAGCGAGGCTACAGGCGGACAGGGCAACCCATTTTCACGGTGGCGAACGCGCACGATGACGGCGACATGCGGTCGGTAATGGCGGATGGCTGCTGTGGCTTGGCGCAGCGCGCGGGGAAGGAGAAAGGAAAAGCAAATGGCGCGGCGAGTGCGTCGGGCAGGCGCGCGGGGTGCTCTTGTCGCGGCCAGCAGCGCTAGGAGGCACGCGGCGTGTGGCAGCAAGCTCAGGTGACCGGCGACGCGCGGCACACATGCGTCGGGTGTTTTCTGAAATGGAGATCACTGTAGCTTGACTGAAACGCTGATTCAGTTAACCTTATCGAGCCTAACAGCGTTACTTGATGGCCCTCATCCTCCTAATCCATTGGTCATTAGCGAAAACATTCTAAATGAAAATTGTAGCCCTTCGTATAGTCTACAATTCTTATTAAAAGACCAAGACCTAATTCCCAAAGACTCATGAGTAAAATCATCCCCAAAGTCGAGCCAATGAAACTGAAAACTGGTTTTTGACTTAGAAATTTTTCTGAGTTTCCAAATAGCCCTCAAAACTGACTTGTGGGCCATTTTTGAGCATGTTTTGCACATTTTCATGAGATGGTCATAAAATAACTTTTGTCCCTTATATAATTCTCTACATCTTTGCTTTAGGTTGCTCAGACATGCAAACATCCTAAGCCACACTTTTTAAATAGTCAAACAAAAGGGTTCAGGGGTCAAATTTGGTCAAGCCATGACTTGAAAAACCTAACTAGTCAAAGTGACCAACATGAACAATGTTCCAAAAGATATTCTATGTGTAACTAAGTTACTTACAAGCAGTTTTAGCCACACCATGCATTGGTCACATAAGAATCAAGCAAGATATGTACTGAAACAATGAAAAACACAAGAAATGTTGCAAATGTTTCATAGTCATGTTTCGCACGTTTCATGATCTTGTTGCATAGTATTAACTAACCTTGTTTCACTAAGTGAGTGGCACATGTTGCACTTAAGTGTTGCACACTTTACATTTCATAAAAGAAACAACACACATGAAATATACAACATGTTGCACTGTTTCGAAATCATGTTTCATGTGATATAAGTTCACGAATGGATGCATGATGCTCATGTTCATGAAATGCAAGTGCAAATGTGGAAGGCCAAACACCTAGGGTGTTATAGCCCTCCCCCCTTATAAAAATCTCATCCCGAGATTTGAAAAGTGTACCATTGTTGATAGAATTCCTTATAACCATCCCTCAAATAATCTTCCCTTTCCCACATTGCATCATGTTCACTACCCTGATTGCTCCACATGACTTTGTAGAACTTGACTACCCAGACTTCGAGTCACTCGCTCACGAGTGTCAATCACTCGAACCGGCTTTTCTTCAAAGGTCAAATCAGATTTTAACTCGATATCCCCCAATGGAACTCTCTCTTCAGGGACGCGAAGACATTTCTTCAATTGGGATACATGAAAGACATTGAAGATAGCACTCATCTCAGGAGGTAATTGAATCTTGTATGCCACTTTACCACTTTGTCCAATGATTTCAAACGGACCAACATATCTCGACGCAAGCTTTCGCTTCACACCAAAGCGTTGGACACTCTTCATAGGTGAGACTTTCAGATAAACGAAGTCTCCAACCTCAAATTCAATAGGTTTTCTACGTCGATCAGCATAACTTTTCTGCCTAGCTTGAGCTGCGGCCATGTGGGTTTGGATAGTACAGACTTGTTCTTTGGCTTCTTGAACAAAATCAATTCCATAATATCTCCTTTCACCGGCTTCTACCCAGTTCAACAGGGGTTCTACACTTCCGGCCATACAAAGCTTCAAACGGTGCCATCTTTATGCTCTCTTGATAACTATTATTGTATGAGAATTCAGCTAGGGGTAACCATTTTTCCCATGAGCCCTTAGCCGAGATGACACATGCTCTCAACATATCTTCTAAGATTTGATTCACTCGTTCAGTTTGCCCATTGGTTTGCGGATGATAGGCAGAACTTCTTACTAGCTTAGTCCCTAATAATCCGTGTAAGTGCTCCCAAAAGCGAGCAGTGAACTGTGGTCCTCTATCTGAGACAATAGTATGAGGGATCCCATGAAGTCGGACTATCTGGTTGAAGTACAACTCTGCATAGTCGGTTGGACGAAAGTCTATGCGGACCGGAATGAAGTGTGCCGACTTGGTCAGTCGGTCCACAATTACCCAAATTGAGTTAAAATTCCTCTGAGTAGTAGGGAGTCCAACTATAAAATCCATACTTATCTCTTCCCATTTCCAACCTAGAATAGAGAGTGGCTGAAGTAATCCAGCTTTCATGTGTACAGCCTTGACCCGACAACAAGTGTCACACCTAGCCACATTAAGCGGCTATCTCTTTCTTCATTTTGGTCCACCAAAATCGAGGCTTCAAATCATGATACATTTTACTACTACCAGGATGAATAGATAGTTTAGAGGAATGAGCTTCGGATATGATTTGATTTCTAAGCTCTCTATCCTTCGGAACTACCAACCTATCCTTGAACCATAACACGCCTTCCTCATCTACTCGAAAATGTTTGGTTTCTTGCTCTTTCATCTTGCGCTTGATGTGAAACACACCTGCATCTATCTTCTGTAGCTCAATAATTCGACTCTGTAGAGTACAACTGACAGTGATGTTGTGAAGGACTGTAGGATGAAGGAGCTTTGACAAATGGACATCACTCTCAATCAATGAGTGGCAATGAGACTTTCTGCTTAAGGCATCCGCGACGACGTTTGCCTTGCCAGGGTGATAGTGCACTTGGAGGTTATAATCCTTGATCAACTCGAGCCATCTTCTCTGACTGCATATTTAACTCTGGTTGAGTGAAGATGTACTTGAGACTTTTATGATCAGTGTAGATGTTGCACACATTGCCAAGTAGATAATGTCTCTAGGCCTTCAAAGCATGAACAACTGCAGCGAGTTCCAAGTCATGCGTTGGATAATTCACTTCATGCTTCTGAAGTTGGCGAGAGGTATAAGCAATGACTCTACCCTCTTGCATAAGAACACCTCCTAACCCAATACCTGATGCATCACAGAACACATCAAAAGGTTTCTCGATATCCGGTTGTGCCAAAACCGGAGCCGATGTTAGAAGAGTTCGCAGGGTATGGAAAGCCGCATCACACTCAGGAGTCCAGACAAACTTCATGTCTTTTTGCAGCAATCGAGTCATAGGCTTGGCTATTTTAGAGAAATCCGGGATGAAGCGACGATAATAGCCAGCCAACCCCAGAAAACTCCAAACCTCGTGCACCGAGATGGGAGCCTTCTAGTTCAATACTTCTTGCACCTTGGTGGGATCAACCATAATTCCACCATCGGACAACACGTGTCCAAGAAAAGGTACCTCACGAAGCCAGAATTCACATTTGCTGAACTTTGCATACAGCTGAGTGTTCCCGCAATCTAGTGAGAACCACCCGTAAATGTTCAACATGATCTTCTTCATTCTCAGAATAGACCAGGATATCATCTATAAATACCACCACAAATTTGTCCAACTCGGGCATAAACACTGAATTCATCAGATACATAAAATGTGCGGGGGCATTGGTCAATCCAAAAGACATAACCAGGTACTCATATAGACCATATCTTGTAGAGAATGCGGTTTTTGGGACATCCTCAGGCCGAATTTTGATTTGATGATACCCAGATCTCAAATCAATCTTGGAAAAGACTTTTGCTTTAGACAACTGATCAAACAAGATATCTATGCTGTGGCAGAGGGTACTTATTCTTGATTGTAACTGCATTCAAGGGTCTATAATCTACACACATGCAGTAGAGATTGATCCTTCTTCTTCACAAAGATGGCTGGGCACCCCCACGGAGATGAACTAGGGCGGATAAGGCCTTTCTTTAGCAGTTCATTCAACTAGGGTCTTAAGTTCGGCTAGTTCATTAGGAGGCATTCTATATGGCCTTCTAGAGATGGGAGCTGTACCAGGAAGCAACTCTATCTTGAATTCTACTTCTCGATCCGGGGGCAATCTAGGCAAATCATCGGGGAAAACATCCGGAAAGTCACACACGACGGGGATATCTGCCAGAGACTTTGCTTGCACCGCATTGGTTGTGCAAGAAAGATTGATGTCCCTGGGTAACTGTACTAGAAAACCCTCCTGATTGCCAGGATCTCTGAGCATAACTACCCTAGTCGATGTATCAATAAGCACTCCATGACGGCTCATCCAGTTCATTCCCAATATCACATCGATACCTAGCCCCGAGTAAAACTACCAGATCAACCTGATAACTTCGCCCCTCTATCACAAATTGTACATCCCCAACTACCAGCTTGGTTGGGATAATACCACTAGCAGCCCTAATACAATAACCCTCACCCTCAATAGTATATGTTTTCTGCATAAACTTGGATGCAAATGATGGACTAATGAAGGAATGTGAAGCACCTGAATCAAATAGTACAACTGCGGGGTGTTGGTCAATCAGAAACTTACCGGCAGTCACTACCTCTCCTGAAGGAATCTCAGTAATATTAGTGTGGTTCACTTGTCCCTGACGGCCACCCTAGGTAATTATTCTTCTTAGGGTAAGGGCACTCCCTTGCCCAGTGGCCTGTCTTGTTGCAGTTCCAGCACGGCATGTTGCTTGGTGGAGCCCTGGAACTGCCCTGACTGGTCGTGCCCTTGGGAAGAGCAACTGTAAATGCCTTGCGAAACCCAGTCTTGGATGGGATTCTTCTTCTGCGGTGGGCGAAACTTGGCGGCTGACGCTGGAGGACGGAATGGAGCCCTTTGTGTGACGGGAGCCTTAGATTGTGAGGCACCCGCCTCATAGGCCCTCTTACAACTTTTTCGAAGCCGCATATACAGCATTGTTGTTCTCTTGCGATAAAGCATCACTCACAAACTCATTAAAATGAGCACACTTGCAATTTCCCATGGTCTTCATCAGTTTGGGGCTAAGTCCCCGCTTGAAGCTAGCAATCTTCTTAGCATCGGTGTCCACAAACTCGGTAGCGTACCTTGCAAGGTTGTTGAAAGCTTGCAGGTATTCATTCAGGCTCTTGTTCCCCTGAGTCAGCTTCATGAACTCTATATGTTTGATCGCCATAAGACCAGGAGGAATGTAATTTCCCCTGAAAGCAGACTTGAACTGATCCCAAGTGATTTGGGCATTAGCAGGCATAGTGGACCGATGATGACTCCACCAAATGCCAGCAGGCCCATGCAGTTGGTGCGATGCGTACTTAGTTTTTAGCACCTCAGTCAAGCAGAGCAGACAGGAACTTCTGCTCAAGAGTATTCAACCACTCATCAGCTTGTAGAGGCTCCTCAGCCTCCTTGAAGATTGGGGGTTTCGTGTCAAGGAAATCCTTGAAATCACTGTATTGATTTGGATCCGGTCCTTGGCGTGGACCACGGCCATCACGATTCGCAATCGTACGGAGGGCCTCGGCCATAGTGCGCTGTCCTTCCGCAAGCATTGCTATTAGTTCCGTTGGTGTGGGTGGTGGTGGCGGAAGATCATCATCATCACTCGCACCGGTGGAACGAGTATGAGGCATCTGCACAATGCGCAACCAGTAATTATTGATGATGTCAGCACATTGGAGAGGAACAATATAATCATGCCAAACTGATATTTACTGACGAGAATGAAAACTTCATACAATAAATAGAGGCAATAATTCATTCTCCAATCACCACATCATCAAGTAGATTACTAGCGCCATACGCAGTGCATTCCAACATGACAAGTTTTAAACTTCACCATTACGATACGCATCCCGAAGGGAGCGAATTAAGTACATTACAAGTATGACTGCAAAAGCTTAACTAGTGAGACTTGCTAACGAACTACTCATCGAAGTGATCACTGTCCACATCGGAGACACCTTGGACTTCTTCTGGGTATTCCTCTTCTTCTAACTCTAAAGAAGCATCTCTAGTGATGGGTCACACGATCCAATTCTTGTGCAGCCTCATCTCTCGCAATAGTGAGGTGCATCAGCTGGTTATGAAGCTCGTCTCTCTCGCGTGCGGTTTGACACCACTGTTGCAGACGATAATTTGCAATACCGCGAATCTCCTCAACTTCATGCTGAGAGATTACACTTTATACTTGGGATAAGCAATTATAAGGGAGGGAGTAATGCAATATGAATGTACATGAGTGAATATGATGCATGCTCGTTCCGTACGTCCTCACAAACCTATGAAAATGTAAGCTTTAGCGGAATATACGGTGGCATACATACGTTCTCTCAATTAGCGGTAACTAGTCGATCTACACGGTGCGTTGTTAGCGTACCTGTAGAAAACTTCATTGCAGCCCAACCCAACAAGATATAATGCTAATTACACAAGTAGTACTAAGATACTCTCCATATATACATCCCCCGATATATATACTTCGGTATCCAAACTACCCGACAAATGTACCCACAATTAAGTACCTTCATATATACATGTATGCAACATGTAAATACTCCAGTAACCACAACTAGCTCTCCCCTAGACCGACGGTTGGACGGTCATGCTCTCGCAACTCACACTTACCTTAGCGTAGAGGCAATTGATCCATACATTACCATTCTAACGAATGGCACCCATGCAATATCACGCCGCATGGACGACGAAATAGAAACAATCAATTCCCCCAAGTTAGTAATTATATATAAGCCACCTAGAAGTCCTTAAGTGGGCTATAAGGGATGTGATCACCAGTATACCATAAAAATTTTGATTTTTGAACACTTATATATAACTATAAGTTTGAAAACCATTTTAACAATAAAAGCTTTTGTTTTAAATAGCCGTAAGACATGTTTAATGTTGAATCTAGCTCTGATACCAGCTGTCACAGAACCGACCAATTTATAAGAGCACAAGTACAAAAACAATCGCCGAAACGATCAAATTCTCGAACTTGAGCCCATATAAACCCGGTAGTCAACCGAAATCTCGAAGGATTTCAAACCAACTTGCATACAACCAAGATCACAGTAATTCAACATAACATATCGTACGTTACAACATTTCGCATACGTTCGCAAATAGGTTACATCATCACAGAGTCATTGTTATTACAAAACAAGTCTTGTAAACATGCGGAAGCAAATAGTTTACTCACACCCCGAGTTCAAATACACATACTGGTTTGCTGATCACGGCCCGCAAAAGCATTCAGATAAGAGAACGGAGATCATGCCCATGATCTAGTCTTCATCACCCGCCGGGTGGAGACAATACTTGCAGAATCCCTGATATAGAAGGTCATCTGCAACAAGAGGGAATAAACCCTGAGTACGGGAATGTACTCAGCTAGACTTACCCGTCGAAAACCAAACAAATGACACCAAGGATTATGCATAGCTTAATGTAGTGGAGCTGGCTGACACTTTCTTTTGCAGAAAAGCATAAGTAGTATGATCAACTCTTGTCCTGACTAGCAGTGACTTTTTAACCATTAACCTGTTAACTACATTAGCACCTATACTAAGCAATCATTTTATTAGGGTGCAAACATTAATAACCATATCAGGTATTCATTGTGGCAACCTTATCATCATCATCCATTTAACCATATCGTTAAATTAATTGAATCTACTGTTGCCGCTGCTCAGTCAAGTTCTCACTATCCGGGAGAGATGGCGATTCGAATCGATTCCTATCCAGCTGGAGGGGTATTCCTAAACACAAACCCTACTTCCCCCAGTCAGGGTCGCAACAAGTCACCTTTGGTACGATTCAGGAGTCGCGAGTCCAAACAGATCGACATTCTCAGAGAACCACTCTGCCAAGGTTGTTCGGGACTCTAACCCGCCTTGGACTTATGCCAATGGCTCTCCGCACATCCTTACTACCTCCAGAGTGCTGCCACTGCTCGCGTTCCCGGCCTAAGTCGAGCTACTAGGCTTTGCGGTCGGAACGACTTATCCGGCCAGCTAAGTGTTAGGCTACGTTCAACATGACATGAGGACGTACAGCGTATCGGTCCTTAAACGACTACAGACGGAGTCACTATGTTCAAACCTACACAAGACCCCGCCCGGTCTTAATTCATTATTCACCTGGTTCTTTTCCACGATAGCAAATATAGCCAACCGTGATCCACCTCATCCTAAAGCTCGCAGGTGACAGGAAATCACCTGACTTCTACCGCACTAAGCATGGCTAAGCATTTAACCCGTTCCTGAACTTAAATAGGATTCCAGTGCGATATCTGGACAAGGAAGGATATATAATGCAGCAATTGGTTCCAACCAATTCCTATACTTAATGCATCATCAACAATAAAAGATACTCAATGTATTTGTAAAAACATGGGAGGCTTAATATGCTCCAGGGCTTGCCTTTCAGGAACGAGGAAGGCTGGTGGTCAGGGCACTCGGGCAATTCCTCCGCGGCGACTGCTTCGTCGGCTTCCTGCACCTCGGGCTCCTCCTCCTGGTTGGCTCCCTCGAACTCCAGCAACGTCACTCCCTCCGGCACACCTATTGCATGATTGTGCAAGATAAATATCATGGATGCACATGAACGAATGTTAGGGATGCTCGGGGAATGCACATGTTCGCTGTAGTTTGCATATTCCAACTTAAGCCCTATTCAAATCACTTTACTTACCAAGTTTATACAACCTAATGTATAATTGCTCATCTTCAGTTAATGACCTAGCACCTGCACCTAAGCATATTCTCAAGTTAGGCTAACCCCTAAACAATCAACGAGAACATTGCACAAGCATACACTCAAGCATTTGTATTTCAACAAAATGGAGACTATGTAGCGGTACAGTAAACTAGCCATAACTGGAGATTTATAAATCCAATGATATGCAACAAGACAATCTGGAAAGCTTATGAAATTGTCTACAATTATTTTCAGACCTCAGAGCATGATTCAAACCTTTACTAGGTCGAATTCATCAATCAACAGAGTTCTACCCTCACAAGGCAGAGAATAAGCAAAAACTGAAACCTAACTTTAAACAGCTGTAGTTTCTAAACTACTGGGCCAAATGCCCTCAAATTTTTAGAGGAGCTAGATACATAAATTATCTACAACTCTTGTATTCATTACAATCACAGAAAACCAAAATATCATGGGGAGCTTTCTAAAGTCCCCAGATCTGTCCAGAGGGACATAATGCAAACGAAATAATTAGTAACTCATGATGTAAACATATAATTGGACAAAACTAAATCTACTCACATGTCACACATATTACAAGAACACCAGAAAGTAGGGTGTTCATTCCCAAAACATTTCCTCTAATACCTTTCTTAATTTATTTAATTAATTAGAGGAAATAGTAAACATATATGAAAACTACACCATTAAATCTACAAAAATTACAGTAGACACTACATGCCCTAAGTAGACTACCATAAAAATTTCACACCATTTTAGTAAGTACAACAGCCTACACAAAAATGGTAAGGCAGAATGGCTTAAAATGGCATAATTAGGAAGCCCTAATGAAAAGTGTCAAGCAACAGATTTCACCTTTTTCCTAGCATCATTCTAGCCTAAGAACCTTACTCACCAAATTTTACCTATACTGGATCTATAGAAAAATTATGAAAATTCACACCAGATCCATCCATTGATAAAAGGAAATTCTATAACTCAAAAACTACTCATGCACTAGACTCCTAAATTTTAACCAGAGATTCTACTAAGCAATAATAGATTACCCACAATATTTCATCATTTTTGGACCACAGAAACTCAAGATAAAATTCAAACAAGTTTGCATGTATCCAAAAACACATTTCAAAGTCCTATTTAATTTAGCCAGAATTTCTAAAACATGTGCTCATATAATATTTTTATTAAATACTAGACATGACCAGGAACTTAACAAAATTGGAACCATCACATTTGGATCTACCAAACTTGAGTTACATATTTTTGAATCTATACCCAAAACTGTGAAAAACAATTAAAGAAAACAAAATGGAAAAACCTACACAGCTACTGGGCCAGCCCAAGGAAACGGCAGCCCACGAACACGCGCTGGCGCGGCCCAGACAACAGCGTGGCCCACGCTGGGCTCCCGCCTCAGCCGCGGCGCTGACAAGAGGGGCCCGCGCATCAGCGAGAGAAGCAGGGGAGAAGAACAGGGCAGCGGTGAAGCTCATCGCCGATGACCTCTCCGGCGAAACCCTCGACGCTACTGTGTTCGCCTTACTCATGCGCATCTATTGGTGCCTTCAATCGCTTCTATGGCTGTGGCTACAGGGTTGGTGACGAGCACGGCGGAGCACGGTCGCGACATGTCCGGCTCCGGCGAGGCTACGGCGCTACGTCTCGAACATGAGGCACTACGAGCTTCAGTAGTGCACCTAGGATCTAGCGCAAGGCAGAGGAGGGGATGGGAGGGTCATGGTGGTGGTTGTTCACGTGGAGCAACAACGCCGGTGAGAACAGCCATGGCGGCGGTGGGACAAAGCTGCGATTTTGCCCTTACCACGGCGCAATCGGACCGACGGTGGGGTGGAGAAGATAGAGGAGACCACGGCGAGGCTATAGGCAGATGGGGCAACCCGTTTTCATGGTGGCGAACGCGCACGATGACGGCGACGCACGGTCGGTAATGGCGGACGGCTGCTGTGGCTTGGCGCAGCGCGCGGGGAAGGAGAAAGGAAAAGCATATGGCGCGGCGAGTGCGTCGGGCAGGCGCGCGGGGTGCTCTTGTCGTGGCCAGCAGCGCTAGGAGGCACGCGGCGCGTGGCAGCAAGCTCAGGCGACCGGCGACGTGCAGCACACACACGTCGGGCATTTTCTAAAACGGAGATCACTGTAGCTTGACTGAAACACTGATTCAGTTAACCTTATCGAGCCTGACAGCGTTACTTGATGGCCCTCATCCTCCTAATCCGTTGGTCATTAGCGAAAACATTCTAAATGAAAATTGTAGCCCTTCGTATAGTCTACAATTCTTATTAAAAGACCAAGACCTAATTCCCAAAGACTCATGAGTAAAATCATCCCCAAAGTCGAGCCAATGAAACTGAAAACTGGTTTTTGACGTAGAAATTTTCTGAGTTTCCAAATAGCCCTCAAAACTGACTTGTGGGCCATTTTTGAGCATGTTCTGCACATTTTCATGAGATGGTCATAAAATAACTTTTGTCCCTTATATAATTCTCTACATCTTTGCTTTAGGTTGCTCAGACATGCAAACATCCTAAGCCACACTTTTTAAATAGTCAAACAAAAGGGTTCAGGGGTCAAATTTGGTCAAGCCATGACTTGAAAAACCTAATTAGTCAAAGTGACCAACATGAACAATGTTCCAAAAGACATTCTATGTGTAACTAAGTTACTTACAAGCATTTTTAGCCACACCATGCATTGGTCACACAAGAATCAAGCAAGATATGTACTGAAACAATGAAAAACACAAGAAATGTTGCAAATGATTCATAGTCATGTTTCAGCATGTTTCATGATCTTGTTGCATAGTATTAACTAACCTTGTTTCACTAAGTGAGTGGCACATGTTGCACTTAAGTGTTGCACACTTTACATTTCATAAAAGAAACAACACACATGAAATATACAACATGTTGCAATGTTTCAAAGATCATGTTTCATGTGATATAAGCTTCACGAATGGATGCATGATGCTCATGTTCATGAAATGCAAGTGCAAATGTGGAAGCCAAACACCTAGGGGTGTTACAGCCCTCCCCCCTTATAAAAATCTCGTCCCTGAGATTTGAAAAGCGTACCATTGTTGATAGAATTCCTTATAACCATCCCTTCAAATAATCTTCCCTTTCCCACGTTGCATCGCGTTCACTACCCTGATTGCTCCACATGACTTTGTAGAACTTGACTACCCGACTCCGAGTCACTCGCTCACGAGTGTCAATCACTCGAACTGGCTTTTCTTCAAAGGTCAAATCAGATTTTAACTCGATATCCCCCAATGGAACTCTCTCTTCAGGGACGCGAAGACATTTCTTCAATTGGGATACATGAAAGACATTGAAGATAGCACTCATCTCAGGAGGTAATTGAATCTTGTACTGCCACTTTACCACTTTGTCCAATGATTTCAAACGGACCAACATATCTCGGCGCAAGCTTTCGCTTCACACCAAAGCGTTGGACACTTCTTCATAGGTGAGACTTTCAGATAAACGAAGTCTCCAACCTCAAATTCAATAGGTTTTCTACGTCGATCAGCATAACTTTTCTGCCTAGCTTGAGCTGCGGCCATGTGGGTTTGGATAGTACGGACTTGTTCTTTGGCTTCTTGAACAAAATCAATTCCATAATATCTCCTTTCACCGGCTTCTACCCAGTTCAATGGGGTTCTACACTTCCGGCCATACAAAGCTTCAAACGGTGCCATCTTTATGCTCTCTTGATAACTATTATTGTACGAGAATTCAGCTAGGGGTAACCATTTTTCCCATGAGCCCTTAGCTGAGATGACACATGCTCTCAACATATCTTCTAAGATTTGATTCACTCGTTCCGTTTGCCCATTGGTTTGCGGATGATAGGCAGAACTTCTTACTAGCTTAGTCCCTAATAATCCGTGTAAGTGCTCCCAAAAGCGAGCAGTGAACTGTGGTCCTCTATCTGAGACAATAGTATGAGGGATCCCATGAAGTCGGACTATCTGGTTGAAGTACAACTCCGCATAGTTGGTTGGACAAAAGTCTATGCGGACCGGAATGAAGTGTGCCGACTTGGTCAGTCAGGTCCACAATTACCCAAATTGAGTTAAAATTCCTCTGAGTAGTAGGGAGTCCAACTATAAAATCCATACTTATCTCTTCCCATTTCCAACCTGGAATAGAGAGTGGCTGAAGTAATCCAGCTTTCATGTGTACAGCCTTGACCCGACAACAAGTGTCACACCTAGCCACATAAGCGGCTATCTCTTTCTTCATTTTGGTCCACCAAAATCGAGGCTTCAAATCATGATACATTTTACTACTACCAGGATGAATAGATAGTTTAGAGGAATGAGCTTCGGATATGATTTGATTTCTAAGCTCTCTATCCTTCGGAACTACCAACCTATCCTTGAACCATAACACGCCTTCCTCATCTACTCGAAAATGTTTGGTTTCTTGCTCTTTCATCTTGCGCTTGATGTGAAACACACCTGCATCTGTCTTCTGTAGCTCGATAATTCGACTCTGTAGAGTACAACTGACAGTGATGTTGTGAAGGACTGCAGGATGAAGGAGCTTTGACAAATGGACATCACTCTCAATCAATGAGTGGCAATGAGACTTTCTGCTTAAGGCATCCGCTGACGATGTTTGCCTTGCCAGGGTGATAGTGCACTTGGAGGTTATAATCCTTGATCAACTCGAGCCATCTTCTGACGCATATTTAACTCTGGTTGAGTGAAGATGTACTTGAGACTTTTATGATCAGTGTAGATGTTGCACACATTGCCTAAGTAGATAATGTCTCTAGGCCTTCAAAGCATGAACAACTATAGCGAGTTCCAAGTCATGCGTTGGATAATTCACTTCATGCTTCCGAAGTTGGTGAGAGGTATAAGCAATGACTCTACCCTCTTGCATAAGAACACCTCCTAACCCAATACCTGATGCATCACAGAACACATCAAAAGGTTTCTCGATATCCGATTGTGCCAAAACCGGAGCCGATGTTAGAAGAGTTCGCAGGGTATGGAAAGCCGCATCACACTCAGGAGTCTAGACAAACTTCATGTCTTTTTGCAGCAATCGAGTCATAGGCTTGGCTATTTTAGAGAAATCCGGGATGAAGCGACGATAATAGCCAGCCAACCCCAGAAAACTCCGAACCTCGTGCACCAAGATGGGAGCCTTCTAGTTCAATACTTTCTTGCACCTTGGTGGGATCAACCATAACTCCACCATCGAACAACACGTGTCCAAGAAAAGGTACCTCACAAAGCCAGAATTCATATTTGCTAAACTTTGCATATAGCTGATGTTCTTGTAATCTAGTGAAAACCACCCGTAAATGTTCAACATGATCTTCTTCATTCTCAGAATAGACCAGGATATCATCTATAAATACCACCACAAATTTGTCCAACTCGGGCATAAACACTGAATTCATCAGATACATAAAATGTGCAGGGGCATTGGTCAATCCAAAAGACATAACCAGATACTTATATAGACCATATCTTGTAGAGAATGTGGTTTTTGGGACATCCTCAGGCCAAATTTTGATTTGATGATACCCAGATCTCAAATCAATCTTGGAAAAGACTTTTGCTTTAGACAACTGATCAAACAAGATATCTATGCATGGTAGAGGGTACTTATTCTTGATTGTAACTGCATTTAAGGGTCTATAATCTACACACATGCGTAGAGATTGATCCTTCTTCTTCACAAAGATGGCTGGGCACCCCCACGGAGATGAACTAGGGCGGATAAGGCCTTTCTTTAGTAGTTCATTCAACTGGGTCTTAAGTTCGGCTAGTTCATTAGGAGGCATTCTATATGGCCTTCTAGAGATGGGAGCTGTACCAGGAAGCAACTCTATCTTGAATTCTACTTCTCGATCCGAGGGCAATCCAGGCAAATCATCGGGGAAAACATCCGGAAAGTCACACACGACGGGGATATCTGCTAGAGACTTTGCTTGCACCGCATTGGTTGTGCAAGAAAGATTGATGTCCCTGGGTAACTGTACTAGAAAACCATCCTAATTGCTAGGATCTCTGAGCATAACTACCCTAGTCGATGTATCGATAAGTACTCCATGACGGCTCATCCAGTTCATTCCCAATATCACATCGATACCTAGCCCCGGTAAAACTACCAGATCAACCTAATAACTTCGCCCCTCTATCACAAATTGTACATCCCCAACTACCAGCTTGGTTGGGATAATACCACAGGCAGCCCTAATATAATAACCCTCACCCTCAATAGTATATGTTTTCTGCATAAACTTGGATGCAAATGATGGACTAATGAAGAAATGCGAAGCACCTGAATCAAATAGTACAACTGCGGGGTGTTGGTCAATCAAAAACTTACCGGCAGTCACTACCTCTCCTAAAGGAATCTCAGTAATACTAGTGTGGTTCACTTGTCCCTGACGGCCACCCTGGTAATTATTCTTCTTAGGGTAAGGGCACTCCCTTGCCCAGTGGCCTGTCTTGTTGCAGTTCCAACATGGCATGTTGCTTGGTGGAGACCTGGAACTACCCTGACTGGTCGTGCCCTTGGGAAGAGCAACTGTAAATGCCTTGCGAAACCCAGTCTTGACAAGATTCTTCTTCTACGGTGGGCAAAACTTGGTGGCTGACGCTGGAGGACGGAATGGAGCCCTTTGTGCGACGGGAGCCTTAGATTGTGAGGCACCCGCCTCATAGGCCCTCTTATGAGTTTTCGAAGCCGCATATACAGCATTGTTGTTCTCTTGCGATAAAGCATCACTCACAAACTCATTAAAATGAGCACACTTGCAATTTCCCATGGTCTTCATCAGTTTGGGGCTAAGTCCCCGCTTGAAGCTAGCAATCTTCTTAGCATCGGTGTCCACAAACTCGGTAGCCTACCTTGCAAGGTTGTTGAAAGCTTGCAGGTATTCATTCAGGCTCTTGTTCCCCTGAGTCATCTTCATGAACTCTGTATGTTTGATCGCCATAAGACCAGGAGGAATGTAATTTCCCCTTAAAGCAGACTTGAACTGACCCCAAGTGATTTGGGCATTAGCAGGCATAGTGGACCGATGATGACTCCACCAAATGCCAGTAGGCCCATGCAGTTGGTGCAATGCGTACTTAGTTTTTAGCACCTCAGTCAAGCGGAGCAGACGGAACTTCTGCTCAAGAGTATTCAACCACTCATCAGCTTGTAGAGGCTCCTCAGCCTCCTTGAAGATTGGGGGTTTCGTGTCAAGGAAATCCTTGAAATCACTGTATTGATTTGGATCCAGTCCTTGGCATGGACCACGACCATCCCGATTCACAATCGTATGGAGGGCCTTGGCCATAGTGCGCTGTCCTTCCACAAGCATCGCTATCAATTCCGTGGGTGTGGGTGGTGGTGGCGGTAGATCATCATCATCACTCGCACCGGTGGAACGAGTATGAGGCATCTGCACAATGCGCAACCAGTAATTATTGATGATGTCAGCACATTGGAGAGGAACAATATAATCGTGCCAAACTGTATTTACTGACGAGAATGAAAACTTCATACAATAAATAGAGGCAATAATTCATTCTCCAATCACCACATCATCAAGTAGATTACTAGCGCCATACGCAGTGCATTCCAACATGACAAGTTTTAAACTTCACCATAACGTTACACATCCCGAAGGGAGCGAATTACGTACATTACAAGTATGACTGTAAAAGCTTAACTAGTGAGACTTGCTAACGAACTACTCATCGAAGTGATCACTGTCCACATCGGAGACACCTTGGACTTCTTCTAGGTATTCCTCTTCTTCTAACTCTAAAGAAGCATCTCAGTGATGGGTCACACGATCCAATTCTTGTGTAGCCTCATCTCTCGCAATAGTGAGGTGCATCAGCTGGTTATGAAGCTCATCTCTCTCGCGTGCGGTTTGACCCCACTGTTGCAGACGATAATTTGCAATACCGCGAATCTCCTCAACTTCATGCTGAGAGATTGCACTTTAAACTTGGGATAAGCAATTATAAGGGAGGGAGTAATGCAATATGAATGACATGAGTGAATATGATGCATGCGCGTTCCATACGTCCTCACAAACCTATGAAAAATGTAAGCTTTAGCGGGATATACGGTGGCATGCATACATTCTCTCAATTAGCGGTAACTAGTCGATCTACATGGTGCGTTGTTAGCGTACCTATAGAAAACTTCATTGCAGCCCAGCCCAACAAGATATAATGCTAATTACACAAGTAGTAACTAAGATACTCTCCATATATACATCCCTCGATATATATACTTCGGTATCCAAACTACCCAACAAATGTACCCATAATTAAGTACCTTCATATATACATGTATGCAACATGTAAATACTCCAGTGACCACAACTAGCTCTCCCCTAGACCGACGGTTGGACGGTCATGCCCTCGCAACTCACACTTACTTTAGCATAGAGGCAATTGATCCATACATTACCATTCAAACGAATGGCACCCATGCAATATCACGCCGCATGGACGACGAAATAGAAACAATCAATTCCCCCAAGTTAGTAATTATCCGGGAGAGACGGCGATTCGACTCGATTCCTATCCAGCTGGAGGGGTATTCCTAAACACAAACCTTGCTTCCCCCGTCAGGGTCGCAAACAAGTCACCTTTGGTACGATTCAGGAGTCGCGAGTCCGAACAGATTGACATTCTCAGAGAACCACTCTGCCAAGGTTGTTTGGGACTCTAACCCGCCTTGGACTTAAGCCAATGGCTCTCCGCACATCCTTACTACCTCCAGAATGTCGCCACTGCTCGCGTCCCCGGCCAGAGTCGAGCTACTTGGCTTCACGGTCGGAACGACTTATCCAGCCAGCTAAGTGTTAGGCTACGTTCAACATGACATGAGGACGTACAGCGTATCGGTCCTTAAACGACTCAGACGGAGTCACTATGTCCAAACCTACACAAGACCCCGCCTGGTCTTAATTCATTATTCACATGGTTCTTTTCCACGATAGCAAATATAGCCAACCGTGATCCACCTCATCCCTAAGCTCGCAGGTGATAGGAAATCACCTAACTTCTACCGCACTAAGCATGGCTAAGCATTTAACCCGTCCTGAACTTAATTAGGATTCCAGTGCGATATCTGGACAAGGAAGGATATATAATGCAGCAATTGGTTCCGACCAATTCCTATACTTAATGCATCATCAACAATAAAAGATACTCAATATATTTGTAAAAACATGGGAGGCTTAATATGTTCCAGGGCTTGCCTTTCAGGAACGAGGAAGGCTGGTGGTCAGGGCACTCAGGCAATTCCTCCGTGGTGACTGCTTCGTCGGCTTCCTGCACCTCGGGCTCCTCCTCCTGGTTGGCTCCCTCGAACTCCAGCAACGTCACTCCCTCCGGCACACCTATTGCATGATTGTGCAAGATAAATATCATGGATGCACATGAACGAATGTCAGGGATGCTCGGGGAATGCACATGTTCGCTGTAGTTTGCATATTCCAACTTAAGCCCTATTCAAATCACTTTACTTACCAAGTTTATACAACCTAATGTATAATTGCTCATCTTCAGTTAATGACCTAGCACCTGCACCTAAGCATATTCTCAAGTTAGGCTAACCCCTAAACAATCAACGAGAACATTGCACAAGCATACACTCAAGCATTTGTATTTCAACCAAATGGAGACTATGTAGCGGTACAGTAAACTAGCCCTAACTAGAGATTTATAAATCCAAATGATATGCAACAAGACAATCTGGAAAGCTTATAAAATTGTCTACAATACATTTTTAGACCTCAAAGCATGATTCAAACTTTTATCAGATCGAATTCATTGATCAACAGAATTCTATCCTCACAAGGCAGAGAATAAGCAAAAACTGAAACCTAACTTTAAACAGCTATAGTTTCTAAACTACTGGGCCAAATGCCCTCAAATTTTGACAGGAGCTAGATACATAAATTATCTACAACTCTTGTATTCATTACAAACACAGAAAACCAAAATATCATGGGGAACTTTCTAAAGTCCCCAGATCTGTCCAGAGGGACATAATGCAAACAAATAATTATTAACTTATGATTTAAACACTTACTTGGATAAAACTAACTTTACTCACATATCACACATATTACAAGAACACCAGAAAGTAGGGTGTTCATTCCCAAAACATTTCCTCTAATACCTTTCTTAATTTATTTAATTAATTAGAGGAAATAGTAAACATATATGAAAACTACACCATTAAATCTACAAACATTACAGTAGACACTACATGCCCTAAGTAGATTACCATAAAAATTTCACACCATTTTAGTAAGTACAACAGCCTACACAAAAATGGTAAGCCAGAATGGCTTAAAATGGCATAATTAGGAAACCCTAATGAAAAGTGTCAAGCAACAGATTTCACCTTTTTCCTAGCATCATTCTAGCCTAAGAACCTTACTCACCAAATTTTACCTATACTGGATCTATAGAAAAATTATGAAAATTCACCCAAGATCCATCCATTGATAAAAGGAAAATCTATAACTCAAAAACTACTCATGCAATGACTCCCAAATTTTAACCAGAGATTCTACTAAGCAATAATAGATTACCCACAAAATTTCATCATTTTTAGACCACAGAAACTCAAGATAAAATTCAAACAAGTTTGCATGTATCCAAAAACACATTTCAAAGTCCTATTTAATTTAGCCAGAATTTCTAAAACATGTGCTCATAAAATATTTTTATTAAATACTAGACATGACCAGGAACTTAACAAAATTGGAACCATCACATTTGGATCTACCAAACTTGAGTTACACATTTTTGAATCTATACCCAAAACTGTGAAAAACAATTAAACAAAACAAAATGGAAAAACCTACACAGCTACTGGGCCAGCCCAAGGAAACGGCGGCCCACGAACACGCGCTGGCGCGGCCCAGACAACGGCGCGGCCCACACTGGGTTCCCGCCTCAGCCACGGTGCTGACAAGAGGGGCCCGCACGTCAGCAAGAGAAGCAGGGGAGAAGAACAGGGCGGCGGCGAAGCTCATCGCCGATGACCTCTCCGGCGAAACCCTCGACGCTACTGTGTTCGCCTTACTCGTGCGCATCTATTGGTGCTCTCAATCACTTCTATGGCCATGGCTACAGGGTTGGCGACGAGCACGACGGAGCACGGTCGCGGCATGTCTGGCTCCGGCGAGGCTACGGCGCTACGTCTCGAACGTGAGGCGCTACGAGCTTCAGTAGTGCACCTAGGATCTAGCGCAAGGCAGAGGAGGGGATGGGAGGGTCACGGTGGCGGTTGTTCATGTGGAGCAACAACGTCAGTGAGAACAGCCATGGTGGTGGTGGGACGAAGCTGCAATTTTGCCCTTACCATGGCGCAATCGGACCAACGGTGCGGTGGAGAAGATAGAGGAGACCACGGCGAGGCTACATGCGGACGGGGCAACCCGTTTTTGCGGTGGCGAACACGCACGATGACGGCGACGCATGGTCGGTAATGGTGGACGGCTGCTGTGGCTTGGCGCAGCGCGCGGGGAAGGAGAAAGGAAAAGCATATGGCGCGGCGAGTGCGTTGGGCAGGCGCGCAGGGTGCTCTTGTCACGGCCAGCAGCGCCAGGAGGCACGCGGCACATGACAGCAAGCTCAGGCGACCGGCGATGAGCGGCACACATGCGTCGGGCATTTTCTGAAACGGAGATCACTGTAGCTTGACTGAAATGCTGATTCAGTTAACCTTATCGAGCCTGACAGCGTTACTTGATGGCCCTCATCCTCCTAATCCGTTGGTCATTAGCGAAAACATTCTAAATGAAAATTGTAGCCCTTCGTATAGTCTACAATTCTTATTAAATGACCAAGACCTAATTCCCAAAGACTCATGAGTAAAATCATCCCCAAAGTCGAGCCAATGAAACTGAAAACTGGTTTTTGACTTAGAAATTTTTCTGAGTTTCCAAATAGCCCTCAAAACTGACTTGTGGGCCATTTTTGAGCATGTTCTGCACATTTTCATGAGATGGTCATAAAATAACTTTTGTCCCTTATATAATTCTCTACATCTTTGCTTTAGGTTGCTCAGACATGCAAACATCCTAAGCCACACTTTTTAAACAGTCAAACAAAAGGGTTCAGGGGTCAAATTTGGTCAAGCCATGACTTGAAAAACCTAATTAGTCAAAGTGACCAACATGAACAATGTTCCAAAAGACATTCTATGTGTAACTAAGTTACTTACAAGCATTTTTAGCCACACCATGCATTGGTCACACAAGAATCAAGCAAGATATGTACTGAAACAATGAAAAACACAAGAAATGTTGCAAATGTTTCATAGTCATGTTTCGCACGTTTCATGATCTTGTTGCATAGTTTTAACTAACCTTGTTTCACTAAGTGAGTGGCACATGTTGCACTTAAGTGTTGCACACTTTACATTTCATAAAAGAAACAACACACATGAAATATACAACATGTTGCACTGTTTTGAAATCATGTTTCATGTGATATAAGTTCACGAATGGATGCATGATGCTCATGTTCATGAAATGCAAGTGCAAATGTGGAAGCCAAACACCTGGGGTGTTATAGTCACGGCGGCTCTGGTCAACCTCGTTGTTAGAGCCCTGATCCCCACCTCTTTATAGTGTTGTGTGATAGGGGCTCACCAACCATATTAGGGTCGGGCGTCCCTAATCAGGGCGCAGATCCAAGGGCCCAATAGGCCGTTGGGCCTATTGGTGGAGATCAATTAACATTCTCCCCTCTTGATCTCACTACCATCTTTCAATTTCATATCATTTACTTTTGTTCATTCTATTACAGACTAGCGCATAGAGCATGTTTCATCGTCACGGTCAATTGACGATAGATTTAACAACTACAACACACCACTCTGTTCTGAAATAGATACTTAACTTTGGGCCTTCTTTTGTCTAGGAATTTTAGGCTTTCCCTTAAACCCATGCTAGCTACATGTTCTCTGAACACGTTGGGTGGTAAGCCTTTTGTAAGCGGATCTGTGAGCATCTTTTTGGTACTTATATGCTCAAGACTTATGACATGATCCCGGACTTTATCTTTCACAACATAGTACGTTATGTCAATGTGTTTGGTAGCACCACTTGACTTATTGTTGTGAGCATACTGTACTGTCAGATTATTATCGCAGTATAACTTAAGTGGTCTATAGATGTCGTCAACCACCTTCAAATCGGATATGAACTTCTTTAGCCAGTTCACCTGCCCCGCTGCCTCATAACATGCTACAAACTCGGCATACATTGTGGATGATGTAGTGATGGTTTGCTTTGAGCTTTTCCATGAAATAGCTCCCCCTGCGAGAGTGAATACATATTCAAACGTGGATTTTCTATCATCTCTCACATAGTCAGAATCAGAATATCCCACTATATGGAGTGAATATGATCTTTTATACATCATCATGAGGCTTTTCGTTCCTTGCAAATAATGCAAGACTTTCTTTACCAATTTCCAATGTTCTATTCTAGGATTGCTCTAGAATCTACCAAGTAACTCGGTAACAAATGCCAAGTCAAGGCACGTACATACTTGAGCATATTGCAAGCTTCCAACAGCTAAAGCATATGGAACCATTTTCATTTGATCGATCTCATACTAGTTCCTGGGGCATTGAAAATCCCCATATCTACCGCCCTTGACTATAGGAGCAGGTGAGGGACTATATTTGTACATACTAAATTTTTTAAGATCTTTTCTATGTATGCCTTTTATGACAGTCCTAATACCCCTTTACTTCTATCTCGGTGAATCTCGATCCCTAGAACGAATGAAACTTCACGAAGATCTTTCATATCAAATTTTGAGGACAAAAACTTCTTTGTTTCCAGTAGTAGACTGACATCACTACTAGCAAGTAAGATATCATCCACATACAGGACAATGAAGGTAAACTTTCCATTTTTAAACTTTGCATAGACACAATTGTCCTCTACATTCTCTTTAAACCCAAAATTCCTTATTGTCTAATCAAACTTCAAGTACCACTGTCTTGAAGCTTGTTTTAATCCATAAATGGATTTCTTTAGGCGGCATCCCATTCGTTCTTTTCCTTCCATGACAAAAACTTTCGGTTGTGCCATGTAAACATTTTCCTCCAAGTCCCCGTTGAGAAATGTCGTCTTTACATCCATCTGATGTAATTCTAAATCGTAATGTGTCACTAATGCCATTATGATTATGAAGGAATCCTTACATGAGACTGGAGAAAAGGTCTCATTGTAATCAATGCCTTCTCTTTGCATAAAGCCTTTTGTCACAAGTCACGCTTTATATCTCTCTATATTTCCTTGAGAGTCAAGTTTTGTTTTATAGACCCATTTACAACCTACTGTTTTGGCTCCTTTAGGAATTATTTCCAAGTTCCAAACTTTATTGGCATTCATAGATTTCATTTCATCTTCTATGGCCTCAAGCCACTTTGATGAATGATAATTTCTCATGGCTTCTTCAAATGAGGTGGGATCATCCTCCATTTGAAATTTCTCAGTGTTGTATACTTCATAGTCAGTAGAAATAGCTGATTTTCTAACTCTTTGAGACCTTCTAGGGGCCTCCACATTTGGCACATCTTCTGTTTGAGGCTGTTGTTGCTCTCCCTCATGTGTGGCAATAGGTTCTATAGGATCCTAAAGAAAAAGGTTCCTCATTGTCATTCATTGTTGCCACAGGCAGAATAACAAGTGCTGGCACCATAGTATCTTGCACTATCGGTGCAGCGACAACAGATAGTAAGAAAAAAATGGCTTATGAATCATCGGAGTGGGCGCATACACCCGCTTCTCATCAAGGTCAATTTCTCGAACTACCATGCTCCCCCTCATCATTTCATCCTCTAGGAAGACAACATGTCTTATTTTTATAAACTTTGTATGTCTCTCTGGACAGTAGAAACAAAAACATTTTAACTTTTTTGGGTAGCCAATAAAATGACAACTTACTGTTTTGGGATCTAGCTTCCCAATGTTTGGGTTAAATACTTTATCCTCAGTAGGACTCCCCCACACACGTAAGTGGTTTAGTGAGGGTACTCTTCCTGTCCATAACTCATACGGTGTTTTGGGCACCGACTTACTTGGTACTCTATTGAGAATATGAATGGAAGTTTTTAACACCTCCATCCATAGGCTCAACGATAAGGTGGAGTAACTTATCATACTGCCCATCATATCCATCAGGATATGATTGCGTCTTTCAGCTACTCCATTCTGCTGAGGTTCGCCCGGTGTAGAATACTGGGCTACTATGCTATTCTCGTATAAGAACCTTGCAAAAGGTCTAGGAACTTGGCCATATGGGGTATGCCGACCGTAGTACTCCCCCCACGGTCGGACCTGACTATCTTAATCTTTAAATTGTGTTGGCTTTCAACTTCTGCCTTAAATATCTTAAATTTATCCAATGTTTCTGTTCTTTCTTTGATTGAATAAATGTAGCCATAACGGAAATGATCATTTGTGAATGTTATGAACAAATTATAACCATCCACACTCTTTACAGGAAACGGACCACAAATGTCTGTGTGAATAATCTATAAAATTCCTACGCTTCGTTTGGCATCTTTCTTAATTTTCTTTACATACTTTTCTTTTATGCATTCTCTGCATTGTTCTAAATCTGAGAACTCTAATGGAGGAAGAATATCATTCTTAACTAGTCTTTCTATTCAAAATCTCTCTCTTTAGTTGCCCAAGCGGTATCGGCCTTGTTTGTCTCCCTCACCGGTGCCACAGGATCAGTGGGACATGGTGAGGTGACTACCCAATCCACCTCAGCCAAGATGAAGGCCAGATCAATCTTTTTCTTAACATAAAAAATAACAACAATTGCATGTCTTGATTTCAACATTGGTCAAAATTAAAATATACAACTATTCTTATACACTAATTCTACATCACCGTTGGGCAGAAATAGAATTAATGCATAAAATCATTAAAATTACGATACTGTTATTAACAACTTTGGTCAGAAAATAACAATATCATAATCATATCTAAATCTCTTTTTCTCCAATTAAATATCACGTTGGTTCAAAATAACTGGAGAATAAATAATTTCTTTAGCAGCGGAATTATAAAAAAATTCATTATCTATTTTTCAGAAGCATTAAACTTTTCTCAAATATTCTCTAAAAAATTATCCCGTTGGTTCAAATTTTAACAGAGATATTAAAGTAGACAAATATCATCAAAAATTACTTCTGAAAAAAAATAAAACTTAAACTCGTATAGAACACTATTCATTTGGCCCAAACCAGCTGAAACAGTGAATTCTGGCCCTGCCTGTTTCTGTTCATGCGGGTGCTGCAACTTCCCAGGACGCAACCTGGGCCTGGGCCAGCAAACTCGTCCGCCACGCGCGCCCCGCCTGGGCTGAATGTTGGCCCGTTCTCTGTCGTTCGTTGATCTGTATCGGACGGTCGAGCGCGCGCGTCGGTCGAACAAAACCCCCGGCGCGGCATCCTCCCCCTAAGCCCTAACGCATTTTGTGCCTCCCTTCCTCTCTCTTCGCCGCTCTCCTCTTCCCTCTCAGCGCAGCAACAACGAGCGACCGAGAGCGAGACGCGACACGGGGATGGCGGCTCCGCCGTGGCACCCCTTGCCGGCACACGCATGCGGCCAGAGCCACGTGCGGCGCCATCGAGCGGCACCATGGTGGTGCCCTTTGGCCCGAGCCTGAGGTGGAGATCGTGCGGCGGCGCTTCTCCCGCCCCGACGGCTGAGGTTGACTTCCCGCACGGTGTCCTCGCGACGGCCGGTGGTGGAGACAGAGCAGGTGGACCCCCAGGTAGGAGCTCCTGACCCTTGTCCGTTCACTCTCTTCCCCTTTCTCATCGTGAGTTAGGGTTAGGGTTTCATTAGGGTTTGGATTAACCCGATTCGGTTTCTCTCTCGGTTTTGATTCGAGATCTGCGAGATAAGCCTCTTCCCCTTCTCTTTTGGATCTTCTTTCTTTTTTTGGAGTTGAACCGATTTGGGGTTGGGGTTAGGTTTAGGGTTACTATTCTTCTTCCCCGACGGGTTAGGGTTCGGTTGAACTCTCTGCATCTCAATTTCTTTCCCGATTAGAGTTAGGGTTTGACTCACTAGAGTCACTATTCATCTTCCCCAGCGAGTGCTTCATGGGTTAGGGTTCGGCTTCGCGTGCCAAGACCCCTTTCTCTTCTCTTCTTAGATCCGAACGGGGCTCTGTTCTTTTCTTGCCGCGCGCCGACGAAGACGGCGGTGTGGCTCCTTCCCCGCGTGGTGGCGGTGGTGACCAGCAGTTGAGTGACGCCCGCCACCTTTCCGGTCTCTTTTTATTTTCTTTTACCTAGTTAGGGTTTCAATCCAAACCGAATCGAACCCTTTGATCTTTTCTTCAATTTCTTTTCAATTCTCTACCCCATACTAGATCTACACACTGTTAACCTGGCTCCGATACCATTGTTGTGGGATTGGGGTACCTCTGTAAACGTAGATTAGGGGTAAGCATCTTACTTAGATGGAGAAACTGTCGATATACTTCGTCCTAGGTCATCATTCGGTCCATGGCGCCGCAGCGGCTTGGATGTCGGTGTCGTGGCAGCCCGGCGCAGTGGAGTCCAGCATAGTGGTAGCGAGGTCCAGTGGCGATGTAGAAGCGACGGTGAGGTTGGTGGCAGCGAAGTCAGTGGGTCTTCCCGTCGTTGGCAGCACCCTTTTTAGATCGGGTTAGGTTTTCTGTTGGTGGGTCACGACGGCTGCGGTCAACCTCGTTGTTAGAGCCCTGATCCCCACCTCTCTTTATAGTGCTGTGTGGCAGGGGCCCACCAACCATATTAGGGTTGGACGTCCTCGATCAGGGCGCAGATTCAAGGGCCCAATAGGCCGTTGGTGGAGATCAACTAACACGTAGAAGCAGGAATCTACCTCCAACTGCTAGTTTTGAATTACAGGCTATATATATACTCTCTTTGACCGGCCATTTGGTGTGTGTGGGTGTGTGTATGTGTATGGGAGGGGGGGGGGGGGGTTGAGGAACATTAATCTTAATCATAAATGAATATGAGCTGATATTGTTCGACCTCGGAGTGGCCTAAGAAAATTCAAAATGTTTAATGAATTGTTATGCAATTATGCAAATATCATAATTGCCTGTCTAATATCTACATCTCCATTTATATATTCACAATGGACCGGTCTATCAGGCCGCGGTTTAACCGCCTGAGACCCATTTTAAACCAGCTACACATATTCTCCTTCTGCACAATTCACGTGCTAATTACCCTTCCACCCAATTGCAAATTGGAAATCGGCAGTCACTTTCTAATTATCCTTCCGCACACTAGAAATCAGCAATGTGCTAATTAGGTAATTAAATTTCCCATCATGCCGAGCTAAGGAGATCACATACACCACTACCTTCCTTCTCCCATACCATCACTTGCTTTTCCCTCATTTCCCATCACAACACTTACTCTTCAAGTATACATCATTCTCATCGTGCTACATCCACCAGTCTACAGTCACAAACGGAAAATACGATCGTGGGTTCTTTGTCCGTGACGCTGACCAGGGTCTCAAGGTCAGGAATCGCTTGGTCTGTTTCAAGATCGTTGTAAATTATTGATGATTGATTATACAAACGGAATTGCAAGCAGCACGCTCAGACTATCGCTTTTTAGCTAAAGTATAGCACGTTCAAACTTGATTATCATGATATAATTTTTCTAGTTGCAACGCACAAGCATAATCTTCTGTTCGGCTAGGGTGAAACAATCGTAAACGATCGTAAATTTTCAGCCGGAATAGTATTTTTCTCTCATATAAATCAGCCAGCGGTACTTCTTCATGAACCAGCAACGAACCAGCCCAGCCAAACGAACATGCTGTTAGCGTCCAATAAATTTTGGATTCTGTAGACCCCATTTAAAGCAACTAGAGTCTAATTAGACTTTACTCCATTATCTAAATCCAAAGCACCTCTACCTACAGCTACGATCGGGTAATGTAACAACTATCATTTTTATTGCCGAGAAAAACGTACATCACAGTCATGAATCCAGGCAACCAGGCAACGGCTATAGATAAACCAAGTGCTCAAGAAACATAGCATCTCACGGTCTCACCCTCTCCTTAATCCTTATGCAGCGGAGGGATGGTCCTTGAGGAAGCCGAGGAGCAGGTCGTTGACCTGCTCTGGGAACTGCTCCTGCACGAAGTGGCTCCCCTCCGGGATGTAGGTGATCTTCAGGTCCGGCATGAAGTTGTCCATGATGCCGCCGCGCATGGCGGTCTCGAACCCCGGGAACTTGAAGCAGTAGTCCTTCTCCCCCATCACCATGAACACCGGCACCTGGAACTTGGCGTCCAGCCGGTTCGGGATCTTGTGTAGAGCTCTGCATGCCCAATCAATTTTAATTCCATGGAAGCAAAAGCAACGAACATCATCAGAGTCTTTAGGGTCTGTTTGGCTGGCGATACGAGAGACGAGAGCAGTGCGAGCGGTGGCTACCTGTACGGCATCTGGAGTGGGTATCGGAAGCCGGACTTCTCGTAGAGCTTGGCGTAGGCGTCCAGGTCGTCCTCGGTGAACCACTCCGGCAGGGGCGTGGACAGGTCGGCCAGGTCCATGATCTCCTGTCCTTCCTTGGCAATCGGGATCTCGGCGCGTGAGAAGAGCACGTAGACGGTGCGCACCACGCGCCTCACGTCGAACCGGCCGAAGTCGGCCTCCGCCCTGCCCGGCTCCTGCAGAAGAAGGAACACCAGCTGCAGAGTGTCGACCGGAGAGCTGAGAGGTGATGCATGCAGTCAGTGGAGTGGTACGCACGCGCCAGCGCAGGACGTAGAAGCCTTCGGGCAAGGCGTCGATGGCTATGGGTACCGGGTTGAAGGGGATGCCCAGGCACACCACGCCGCGGGTGCGGTCCGGGTGCTGCAGCGCGAACTCGTACGCCGGAAAGCCGCCGAAATCTTTGCCCACCAGGAACGCCTGCAAATGTGGCATGGCAACGCTCACTGTCAGTGGGTCACGGCATGCATATATTTTCCGTTTGGTGGTGAGCTGTTGCTTACCTTTGGGACGCCGAGGGCGTCGAGGATGCCGAGCACGTCGGCGACGAGGTCGTCAAAGGAGACCTCCTCGTGCTCCGGCGGCAGGTCGGACAGCCCGTACCCACGGCAGTCCGGCGCGATGGCACGGTACCCCGCCGCGGCCACGGCCAGCATCTGGTGGCGCCACGTGTACCATATCTCCGGGAAGCCGTGCAGGAACACCACCGTGCCCAGGTCACCTGCAATGCAACACACAAACCAACAGCACAGCCACAGACCGTGGCCCATCATCGATACTCTGCTTTCTCCGCTGGGAATGGGATCCTGCAACTCAAGCAACGATGATGGCAGAGCTCACCTTTGCCTACTTGTGCGACGTGGAGGTTGAGCCCTCGGATGGGGAGGTGGGTGTGCTCGATCTCCTGCGCCATTGCTGCTTGCTCTTCAAGGCCGAACGGCGAGCGAGATATTTCATCAGTTTTATAGGGAGACTAGGGAGAGCAAATGGACGCACATCAATGTACAGTCAGTCTGCCGTCTTAAAAACGAAAAAAGAAGGCTAATCAATCTCCCGCGTGTCTGCTCTGCCTTGGACTTGTCGTTTGGGTCCTTCCGCAGGTCCGCTACGGGAACATGGTCTTTTCCGAAGACGAGCACAAACACTAGACAGGGTGGAATCATAGAATCGATGGATCAGGTATCTCTGCACCAGCAGTCCAGTACCCAGGGCCGGAGCCAAAGGGAGGACGGAAGGGGCCATGCCCCCTAACATCACAATAAATTTTTTATTTAATATAAAACTCATTTAATAATCTATATTTATATTAGGAAAAAATGATAAAAGTTTTTCAGCCTGTTCGCTGGTTGGTTTCTAGGTTGATAAGCCTGACTAGTGCTGGTTTGTTATGAGAAGAAAACCCTGTTGGCTGACTGATAAGTTCTGGCTGAAACCAGCAAACGAACAGGCTGTTTGACATATATAGAATTTTGCTATTTATCTGTTGATAGATTTTGTTGTCATTTATCTATCAGATTCTAGGCCGTTTGATGTGTTTGGAGATTCATGTAGCTGTGTGGTTCATTGACGGGCCCGCCATGCTGACGGTCGAACATTTGAAACCCGAAGCCCATTATTTTTGAAATCCGCACCCACCCTTATTTTTTCGGTCCTTATCTTCTAATCCGTACTTTTTAGCTTGTTTTTTCAGCCGGAATAGTGTTTCTCTCTCACAACGAATCATCCGGAACAGTGTTTTGGCTTGTTTTTTCAGCAGAGCGAACAGGGCCGATCTCCCACCCGTTTCATCAGTTTTCCCCTTTGCGCCTCGTGCAGCCGCTTCGCCTGCGCCGCGCCGCTGACGCGCTCCGTCCTCCTAGAGCCGTCCCTCACCACGCGCTTCACCACCCCCGGCGGCGCGCCCTCCAGCATCCACGGCGGTGCGTCCTCCTCCACCCCTGGCAGCGCTCCCTCCCCAATCCGACATGGCTTCCTCTCCACTCCGGCGCGGCTTCCTTCCTCCCCTTTGGGAGCCTTATGCTAAGTTGGGGCGGAGCTGCTGGGGTGGGGGTGTTGCCCTCGCGTGCTGCTCGCCCTGTGCCGCGGCCATCGCCGCCGTTTCTCATGTCCTTGCGGCGGGGTGTGTTGGGGCACGACCCCTCGCGGCGCGCTTCCGCTGTTGCTGTTGCTGATTGGAGGAGCAGTCGCTGTTCTTCGTAAGTTCCTTGTTCCTGTACTTTTGCCGCTGATTTGAGGAGCTATATGCCGTTTGTGTACCTGTCCGTGCCACTTTTCGGCCCGGGCCCTGGAAGGGAAGGGAGATTAGGGGGTGTCGGGTGTGTGTGTGAGGGGGTGTTGTGGGGGCGGGAGGTGGCGAAGGCTAAGGGGATCGAAGCCGACCTTGTTCTGTGCGGTCATTGTTTGGGTAATTTTGGTTTAGTAGACGTTCTGGCTTGTAGCAGTGAGCATACCCTGATCGGAGTTGTAGCCGATTTTGGTGCATCTGCTCTGAATTTGATGTGTGGAGGATTGGATCTGTAGAATTTGTGCAAGGCTTCTAGGTGATGAATAGGTCATATCATAATTGTGGTTGTTAGAAAATGCATGTTTCAGTTGTGTCCTAGAAAAGAGATTGCAGAGTGATTTTATCTTGTTCGTTTACGTTGATATCATATACTAGCAAAATTTGCATAAGCTTGCTAGCTGTTACAGCCTTACAGGTTTGGACCTTTCTTACTATCATATATGTGTGTAATGTTTGATCAATATATAGTGTTCAATGTTTTAAGTCTCTCCAATTCTCTAGATAGCCGATGTTATCTGTTACAATAATCTGATTAGTTTGATGTCTTTAAAACCTTGTGCATTTTATAAATTTACAAGGTTACCAGCATACTATCTGCTCTCCTACTTTTGATGCAGTGTTTATATGTGTAATCCTTTAGCTATTTTTAAGTTACTTTTAGTTGATGCTGAGTGGTTAGTATCAAGCTGTTATCAGTTGATCTCTGTGCTAACTAGTATGCATATTTGATTCTAAATGGTGACCGTAGTCTGTATGCATATCACTTCTCGACACCTACCCTATGAACCTATTTGTGAAGATTTTATAGGTTCTAGGATTTGTTGTATTTTTGGTTTGAGTCCATGGAGGATGGAGTCGGCTTGCTTTTGCCTCACCTGGACAGGCGTCATTTCGTCGGAGATTTTGTCTTTTTGTGTGTTGGATTTTCGTTGATTGCCGCCGCTTTCTTCGCGGTCGTGGCAAACGGGGATGATGTCAGGCAAGGTGGAGGAGGGGTGATGTGGGGATGTCTTTGTACACATGACGAAGGAGATGGGGCGAGGTTGCATGTTGCCTGTTTTTTCAGAAAACTACATAATGTGAGCTTTTATCTATGCTTTTTTTTTCTTTTTTGATCTACCTGTATGGAGCTACTTAACTTATCTGCCATTATGATGTATGGGTACTTAGCTTTTTATCTACCCAATTGGTGGGGGGCAGTGGATATATCTCCTTCAACTTGTATGTGCATTCTCAGAACATGATTGCAACTCTATATTTTTTGTTTATAATCTGCACTGCATCTTCAGTATAAATATGGGTTCCTAAAAGTTGTGCATCATTGAAGATAGCTAACTGTCCCTGATCCTAGCTACATCAGAACTGCATCCTTTTGTCTATTTTACTTCTGATTTTAGAGGAAATAATTCTAGATTCATCAATAAGCTATATATTTTTAAGTTGTGTCTATATCTCTGTGTATGTGTGTCTCTCTGTCTTTCTCTTTGTGTGCACTGTTTTTGACAACGGCTCCTTTTTTCGAGATCTCCACTGTTGCTTAGAGTTGATTTGTTAAGTTTTAGATTTGTTGATTTCTTTTTATTTTTCTTTTGTCTTTAGTTGTAATTTTTAGAGTTTTGTCTAGTATATTTTAGTTGAGCTATCTTTTATATTTTTAGCTGCTCTTTGGGTTTTTTTATATTTGACTTTTTTGTTGAGTTGATTTTTTTAGTTTTTTGTTCAGAGTTTTTTTTCTAGCTTTGCCATGTTTGCTAGCTGATTTTTTTTCGGGGCTTTGGTTTGTGTCTTTTTCTCTGTCTGTTTGTATTGCTGTGGGTTTTGTTTTTTTCTTTTGCCTTTAGCTGTAATTTTTAGAGTTTTGTCTATATTGTAGTTGAGCTGTCTTTTATATTTTTAGCTGCTCTTTGGGTTTTTTTATATTTGACTTTTTTGTTGAGTTGATTTGGTCACAAGGGACGTACAAGGGGACATCCCTTGGTGTATGCTTTTTGCGAACGATGTAGTGCTAGTTGATAAAAGCCGAATAAGAATGAATCAGAAACTGGAGTTATGGCGAGAGACTTTGGAGTCCAAAGGTTTTAGACTCAGTAGAACTAAAACTGAGTATATGAGATGTGACTTTGGCACTACTACTCGGAAGGAGGAAGATATTAGTTTAGAAGGTCAAGTAGTGTATAGGAAGGATACCTTTCGATATTTAGGATCAATGCTACAGAGAGACGGAGATATTGATGAAGATGTTAGCCATAGAATCAAAGCAGGGTGGATGAAGTGGCGCCAAGCATCTGGTGTCCTATGTGACAAAAGGGTACCACAGAAGCTAAAAGGCAAGTTTTATAGGACGACGATTATACCTGCTATGTTGTATGGTGCATAATGTTGGCCTACGAAAAGACGACATGTTCAACAGATAAGTGTCGCGGAAATACGTATGTTGCGTTGGATTTACGGTCATACGAGAAGGGATCGAGTTTAGAACGATGATATACGTGATAGATTAGGGGTAGCACCAATTGAAGAAAAGCTTGTCCAACACCGGTTGAGATGGTTTGGATATGTCCAACGGAGACCTCTAGAGGCACCAGTGCGTAGTGAAATCCTAAGCCAGGATAGTAACATAAAGAGAGGCAGAGGAAGACCAAAGTTGACTTGGGTAGAGACAATAAAAGAAGACTTAAAAGGATGAAATATACCCAAAGACTTAGTCTTAGATAGGAGTGCATGGAAAACAGCTATTCACGTGCCTGAACCTTAATTGCTTCTGCTGGGTTTCAACTCTAGCCTACCCCAACTTGTTTGGGACTTAAAGGCTTGGTTATTGTTGTTGTTGATTTTTTTTAGTTTTTTTCAGAGGTTTTTTTCTAGCTTTGCCATATTTGCTAGCTGATTTTTTTCAAAGCTTTGGTGTGTGTGTGTGTGTTTTTCTCTGCCTGTTTGTATTGATGTGGGTTTTGTCTTTTTTTTCTTTTACCTTTAACTGTAATTTTTAGAGTTTTGTCTAGTATATTTTAGTTGAGCTGTCTTTTATATTTTTAGCTGCTCTTTGGGTTTTTTTATATTTGACTTTTTTGTTGAGTTAATTTTTTTTAGTTTTTTTGTTCAGAGGTTTTTTGCTAGCGTTGCCGTGTTTGCTAGCTGATTTTTTTCAAAGCTTTGGTGTGTGTCTTTTTCTCTGTATGTTTGTATTGCCGTAGGTTTTGTCTGCCTTTTTTCTGTTTTTTTTGAGCTGTTGCTGTCTTTTTTTTATGTGTGTGTCTAGGTGTGTCTTTGTGTCTGGATGTGTGTTTGTTCTCTCTCTATGTGTGTGAGTGTGATTCTAAGTGTGAGTGTGTGTGTGCGTGTTTGTTGCTACTAATGGAAAGAGAGTGTGAGTGTGTGTGCGCACACGAGTTAATGATTGTGTTTATTATTTTGCATTTGATTTTGTGTAGTTGTTTTTGGAATGTATAATGCTGGATTTAAGGATGCTGATCTTTGTTATCTTTGGCTCAATGTGTCTTTTTTTATTTGTATGAGATTTGTTAGAATTTTTTCGAGTATTCTGCCATATTTCTTTGTTCCTAGGTATCTTTTGTTATTAGAGTGTTGCTTTTTTCTATATTTGTCTAGGTTGTTTTGAGGAATTTTTTCTGATAATTGAATGTCATTAGCTCCAAATGTGTAAGAGTAGAGGATTTTTCTAAATTTATAGGATGTATGAGATTGGTTGTTGTTTTAGGGATTTTTGTGCTCATGTTTCTCTAGTTTTTCTTGCTACCTCCTGTTGTCGTTGCTTTGAATCTGAGTCAGTTCGGTTATCTCTAGACTATTTTTGTGTGTTTTTTTGGAATTTCGGGCTAGATTTGACATTTTTGTCCTGCATTTTTTTGTTGCGTTTTGTGGTTGGATTTTTGGGGGAAATTAGTGCTAGGACATGTGAGAATACTTGTTGGTCATCAATTGATTCATTCCTCTCAGGAGCACCTCTGGTTTTGATTTCTCCCAATTTCGCCCCTTTTTCTAGGATTCTTTGTGTTTCTAATTTCCGCAAGGTGGTGCTAATCTTTTTAGGTGCTTCTTTTTGCATTTGGTTTCCCATGATGATGTGATGTTGTGCCTCAATTTTTAGCCTTTCTGGATGTCTCGATGAGAATTGGCGCAGATCAGTTTGTTGTCTGTGTATACTCTGTAGTAGTTCTGAAAAGTTGATTTTTCGAAATAGCAACAGTGTTGCCTCAATGTGATTTAGGGTTTCAGCACATCTCATTTTTTTTGTAAGCTTGAGCTCAGCCCTTTTTGTGATTTATTCAGGACCAAGTTAATTTCTCAGTCATAGGTTCCTGAAAGAGCAGCAAGCTGTTTGAACTGTCTGCAATTTGGTTTGCACTTTTCTGTCAGTACAGTTCCATCTCATTTCTGCCTAAAACCTCTCTGATTTGTTGCAGTGGTTGTCTCTAAAATTTTCTTCCATCAACTCACGTTCTTGACTGCTAATAGGTGCATATCTTTGTTTGAGGCTTAGATTTTCAGTTTGGGCCACTTTTCATGTATCTTTTCAGTGTGGTGTTGTTTGCTTTTTTTGCAGTTTTATGGACCAAAAGAGTAGGGAGGATGTGTATTTTTGATGACTTGATGAGCTAATGAATGTTTGGCTTTGTGGTTTCAAGGTCAGCTTTAGTTTGGTCCATTTTCTTTTAGCTTCTTTTTGCCTTACTATTTGCCTGTTTTAGGTTTTTTTGCCTTTTTGAGGGTCCTATGTGTCTTTGTGTGTGTGTGTTTCTTTGTCAGATTGATTTATGCCTAGTGTGCTGCTTTGTTCAGTAGTGTGGATTTTTGTGTGTGTCTATGTGTGTCTCTCCCTCTTATCTCTTTGTGTGTCTTTGTGTGTGTGCCCATCTTTCTCTCTCTCTCCCTCTGTTTGTGTGTGTGTCTCTGTGTGTGTTTTTATGTGGTTGTGGTTGTTATTGTTTAATGGGTGTGTGTTTATATTTGAGTTGGGTGGGTGCTAGCTTTGGTGAGAGTGTGAGTGCGCCTGTGTGTGTGGGTGCATGTGTTTTTGGGGCTGATTTTTCTTTTTGTCTATGTATCTCTCTCTATGTGTTTGGTAGACTCTTAATTGGTCTGTGATTCTTCTGTATGTGAAGAACAGAAGAAGCTCATGCCCTGTTAAAATAGATTTTGCTATGTCTGCTGCTTGTTCCTTAGTTTATTGTTAGAACCTACAATGCTATCACTCTGTTTTATATGATAAAAGAACGAGTGAGTTTATTTTTAAAAATTTATCACATTCATAACTCCTAATATTCACCTTTAATTTTCTTTTCAGGAAGATGATACTGAGATGGATGTCAGCTGCGGCTCTGGCAACTTAGATTTCAATCAAACATGGTCTCCCTGAGATTGAAATATATTGCTACTTGCTTGTACTGATTTTTCTTATTGATCAGAAGAAATACGATGAGGTACATCTGGAACCGCTGATTTTCCTTATGTTTGATTTGTGAAACATAATAATTTGAAATTCTGCTTTCGAATTAAGGCTAAAGCATGTGCAAGTGTGAGCATTGCTCACCTGAAGAACCTAAACCGGAGAACTGTTGATGTCTTGGCATCTTGTCTGTACTTTTATTACTCTTATGTGTATGAGCTTACCAACAACAACAACAACAAAGCCTAAGAGGGGGAGAGAATTGGGCTAATTCTAAAATTCTTTGCAATAATTAAACTCTACGGTTAGCCCAATTAACCCCTTGTGCCTAGAAAGTGTTTCTATTGATCTACCGCACAAAAGTTTAGCAACCTATGTTCCAATCCTACTCTAGCATGGCAATTCTATGAATGTAAATGACAAGAATTGAATTGCTGAAAGTAAATGCTCAAAGTAAAGAGAGAAGGAGGAATACGGCGATGTTTTGCCGAGGTATCGGAGAGTCACCACTCCCCACAAGTCCTCGTTGGAGCACCCGCGCAAGGGTGTAGTTCCCCCTTGATCCGCGCAAGGATGAAGTGCTCTCTATGGGTTGATTCTTTGACACTCCGTCGTGGTGAATCACCCACAACCGCTCACAACTTGAGTTGGATCATCCACAAGCTCCATTGGATGATCACCAAACTCCCAATCACCACCAAGCCGTCTAGGTGATGGCGATCACCAAGAGTAACAAGCATGAACTCTCACTTGACCACAACAAGCCTAATGAGAAGGGTGGATGCACACTTTGCTACTCTTGCTTTCACTAATGAGGGCTCTCTTTGGGATTCTCAAATCTCAATCACCTCACTAGGACATTGCTCTTCTTGGCACTCTCAAAGGTGTTTCTCAGCTGTTGGAATGAGCAAAAGTACCCCCTCACACGAATGGAGGAAGTATTTATACACCCGTGTTCAAAACGAACCGTTATGTGCCTCTGCAGGGTGACTAGACACTCCGGTCAAGTTGACCGGACACTCCAGTCAGTTCTCCCCGACTTCCCGTGTTTAAGTTGTGATCGAACGCGTCCGGTCATGATTTTCCCTCTCTGGAACCCTACTAGAGTCGACCGGATGCTGGCACCCAGCGTCCAGTCACTCACCTCTCAGCATTTGGTCATGCCAGACGATTTCACCTTGATCAAATTAACTGATCGGACTCTGCGCCAGCGTCCGGTCACACCGGAACCAACGTTCGGTCAATGTTTGACCCTCCATTCACTTCCAACTCTCAATCATATGTGAATGAAGTTTGCTCCAATACATCTAAGGGCTTTTTAGGAGCTACCTAGTGCTAGTTTTAGCAAGTGTGCACCACACCTAACCCACTAGACTTACCTAGGTCAAGCTACCCGTCCATACCCCCCTTAATAGTATGGCCAAAAAAAACAAAGTCCTAAACTACTCTAAGTGTCCCTTCAACTCCAAACGACACTTAGAACTAGTCCATCATTAACCTTGTCGTCCATCCTTTGAAAACCGAAACGATTTCCATTGTAGGAGCATGACCACCATGATAGCCCAATCGATCTCCATTACCATGACCTAACTTAATTGCCTCTACAAAACACATGTTAGTCATAGTAATCACATATTATCATTAATCACTGAAACCCAACTAGGGGCCCAGATGATTTCAATCTCCACCTTTTTGGTAATTGATGATAATACCACCTAGAGTATGTGAAAGAGATGAGGTTTTTAACATGTTTGGATCATATAAGCTTTTGACAATAAGAACAAAAGAGTTAGGCAAGCTTATATGACCCAAGCCAACATGATGTACTCAATAGATATGAAATAAGCATGAGTACAAGTAATAAAGCTCATTTGCATCGAAGTAAAATGTGGAAGCAAAACAAATGAGCACTGACAATCTCTGAGGTGGAGTAAAGCCCGTATGAAGAGGTGTGAACTGTGGGGCTAGCACTGGCGAAGCAAACCACTAGGACATCTGCTCTGTAGGTGAAGGAAACTATGGCTCTGGCGGTCCCTGACTCTAAAGCCCACTGGGCTAGAAAGCTGGAGTCATCGAAGCGGTGGCAGGCTGACCAAGCTGGGGTGAAGGCTGTGGCGGTGGAGCCCCAATAGCTATCACAACATGCTGCATAAACCCAAATAGTTGCTGCTGCATGAGAAGCTGCTAATGATGCATGGCCTGCTGCTGCTGCTACTGTCGCTGAAACTCATCCTGCCTAGTTTGAAATTATGCAAATGTAGCAGCGGTCTCTAAAGCCTGGCGAGCCTGATCCTAGCTCATCCACTTAAGTATAGCAAGTAGAGCGGGATCTGTCTATGGTGCAGGTGGAGCTGAACTGGAGCTACCGGCCTCATGGTCATGTCATCGAGGAGGCATCTAAAGAATATCTCGGTAGTCATCATCTGAGCTATCACTGGGGTCGCTCGCAACCATCCCCTCCTGCTAAGCATCTAACTACTCCTCCTCTTTAGCTGCTATGCCCCTAATGGTCTCATCCTACTAAGCTGCAGTCTCTGGCACCTCTAGGCGATGGCACGACTGGCCAGGTGTCCACACTACACTGTGGCGGAGCATCTGAGTCATGTTGTATATAGGGAACTCTATAGTAGCACCACTATACTCTGCTAGCATCTCTGGAGACCTCACTATCACTGCCCTATGAATCAAGAATGTAATCTAGTGAGCATAGGGCAACTACCGGTGACCACTGAACCCCTCTGTAATAGTATCCTCCATCTCTGATAGAAGGAGATCACAAATGTCAAACACAGTCTACTGCATTAGAGAGTTCAGTAGCCATAGCTGTATGCTAGTCAGGCACTCACAATATCCCATCCTTAGAAGCAGGGTCCTCCTCATAATAGCATCAAGCACTCTAGCAGTAGGAGTGAGATCACTGGGTGTCCTGCTCAACCCCTCTCTAAAAGGCTTTGTGAAGCAATGGCGGACCAAATCTATAGGAGGTACCAAACTGCCATGAGGGCATCTGGGAGGTGTTGTCTGTCCATAGCAAACCTCATGTAGCCGGATGGGCTGCTCCTGAAGCCTGAGTATCTCTCTAACCCTAGAGCTCATTAGCCTGTAATCTCTGCCCCTAAATGCAAAGTGTATAAATCTGTGCTACTAGTCAATCTAGAGTGTAGCATAGAACTCATGGACCCAAGATGAAACATATAAGCCTATCCGTCCGAGTAAGTCTGTCAACCCTGACAAGTAAGATAGGTAAGGGTGAATATGCTCTCCTGCTGCTGCTACAATGGAGCCAATATTGCACACCCTCTAAGATCTTAATACTGCCCCACTATTAAGATATGCATTATAAAAATCTTTCTGCAGTGGTGTGTAGAAACCCTCTGAAGCTCGGTCATCTCTTCTCAGCAGGAACCACTACTCAAAGTTCACAAATTTGAGCTGCTACACCTGCTTAGCCATGGCGGCCCTCAAATCTAGATGAGTCATTAGAGGCGGACCCTATGGTCTAGGAGGTAGACGAGAACCCCTCCGCTGTGTCTTTGGCCTTGGTGTGACTAGAGCTTGGGTACGACCAGAGCGGCATAACTATGGCTAAGGTGCCTGCTCTGTCTCTTTGGCCTACTCTCCCTCCTGAGTCTGCTCTCCTAGCTGTGCCTGCTGCTGCGGCACCCCGTGAGACTGACTCTCATCAATAGTGACACGTCGTCCTCCAACCATGACAGTCCTAGCTAGACCACCATGATGACACTCAACCTGCTCAAGTGTAGCCCTCTGTGTTGGTGAAAGCTAATCTATAATAACAACACCACTCCTAGCACCTCCTCGCTCTACGCGCTTTGCGGCCTCTATAACTGTGGCTGCTCTCGTTGTATCTGCATCAGGGTACTTGTGTTTCTTTATCGCTAGCTTCTTCGTCGCCTTGCCTTTTGCATCTATAGGCTGGCGAGGCGGGGGCCTCAGATCCTCATCACTAGGACCTCCTCCGACATTCTTGACATGAGTCATCTGATGAAGCTAAAAAGAACAACTGCCCAGACAAGAATCAACTACCAACTATCACTTCCAAGGCTTGGCCTCGATCTGTACTCACGAGCTTGGCCTCGAGTTAACTGTCAACTACCAAAGTGACCTCAGAAACACCGACTCGCTGCATGTTAGAATAGATTGGATATATAAATAATTACAATATATCTAGAGATGTGAAACCCTAAGAAGCAAGCAATAGGTATGAAATTAGAATCAAGGTCTTGCTACCAGGTGAACCAGTGATCCAAAAAGAAGAGGAATGATAATTGGGGCACCACCGGAAAGCACTATGAAGCTAGGGTTCCGGCAAGGCAATGCGGCGTGGATCGGTAGTGCACTGCGGTGAAGCGGCACAGTGAGCAGTGGCTAGGGCACCAGCGGTGCTTCTTGCTGGCGTAGAGGCTCGGGCACAGTGGCGCTGCTGCTTGGCACAGCGATGGCGCTGGAGCACGGCGTGGGCGTGGTGACACATGGGGCATGCGGCGATGTGCGGGCACGGGAAGGCGCGGTGCAGCGGTGCTAGAGACGAGCGGTGGTGCAGAAGTAGCGGGGAGGCGCAATGCAGCATGGTGGCTCAGCTTGGGAGCGACGAAGTCAGTGCGGGGGCGGCAGATTCACGGCGGATGTAGATTAGGTCAACCGGTGATGGCGTTATATGGGGTGCCCCGACGGATTGGATTAGGAAAGAAGAAAGAGTCCTGAACCTACATGATTTCTACTGATCAGACGCTCTGGTGGCAACAACCAGATGCAACCAGAGTTCGGTCCTCACTACCATGATCGCCTTCACTTGATCAGATGTTGAATGACCATCTGACCGGACACTGAACAACAGAGTCCAGTCACTCCATCATAGCAGGTTCAACTCCTATGAACTGATCGGACGCTGGACTTCAAAGTCCGATGCGGTGTCTGGTCACTCCTTTTCTAGCAAATCTTCAACGTCCTTCATGCTGCCTGTTCCCAATCAAGTCCCAACTTCAATAAGATCCAAATAAACACCAATTGAGACTGATGTGAGTGACCTCTCTCAAACCCTCAAAATTTTCAAAATATTTTACCTTAGGCTATAATTCTTTTTAAGAAAATAGCCAATAAGAGGGCAATTGAAGATAAATGATAAAGCAACATTAATGCATATGCAATGCAATACTTGAAAGTAAATCTAGTTGCTTGTCAAGTTTGATCCAAGGTTAAGCTTCTTCACACGCTTTACGGCGGTTATCTTAACCATGTTAGACAAGCCCTAAGTGCATTACCATAAAGTAAGCATGTTGTATATTACAACATAATGCAAGGGACAACACAAGCTCATTTTCTAGAGAAGTTGCTAAAATCAAGAACATTGAGCTCATTTCGCAATCAACAAAAGTCGCCTTATCTAGCAGTTTAGTAAAGATATCCGCCAATTGATCCTTAGTCCTTACACCTTCTAATGAAATATCATTCTTTGCAACATGATCTCTAAGAAAGTGATGGCGGATATCTATGTGCTTAGTGCGAGAGTATTGAACCAGATTATTTACAAGTTTTACCGCACTTTCATTGTCGCACAAAAGAGGTACTTTTTCTAGAACTACACCATAGTCTAGAAAAGTTTGTTTCATGTAAAGTATTTGTGCACAACAAGCACCCATGGCAATGTATTCCGCTTCGGTGGTGGACAAAGCCACACTATTTTATTTCTTGGAGGACCACACACTAGTGATCTACCAAGCAAATGGCACCCTCCGGATGTGCTTTTTCTTTCAACTTTGCAATCGGCATAATCCAAATCGGAATAGCCAACTAATTCAAATATAGTTCCTTTAGGATACCATAGGCCAATGCTTGGTGTGTTCTTAAGATACCTAAGGATTCTTTTAACGACAATCAAATGAGTTTCCTTAGAATTAGCTTGAAATCAAGCACACATACACACACTAAACATGATGTCGGGCCTAGATGCGGTTAGATATAACAAGCTACCAATCATAGAGTGGTAGAGAGTTTGATCAACCGTATTACGTCCGTCATCTAGGTTGAGATGTCTATTAGTTGGCATTGGTGTCTTGATTGGCTTACATTCACCCATCTTGAATCTCTTGAGAAGATCATTTGTATATTTCTCTTGATGAAAATCACTTCTCTCATTTGCTTGACTTGAAAACCAAGAAAGAATGTAAGCTCTCTAATCATTGACATCTCGAACTCCTTCGACATCAATTCACTAAACTCTTTGCAAGAATCTTCATTTGATGATCCAAAGATGATATCATCAACATACACTTAGCAAATGAAGATATGTCCCTCAAGCTTCTTGGTGAATAGTGTGGTGTCGACCTTCCCAATGGTGAAGCCCTTCTCAATGAGGAAGTTCTGAAGGTGCTCATACCAAGCTCTTGGGGCTTGCTTAAGCCTATATAACGCCTTGGACAACCTATAAACATGATTAGGATATCTAGGGTCTTCAAATCCAGGAGGTTGATCAACATAGACTAGTTCATTAATAAAGCCATTTAAAAATGCACTTTTTCACATCCATTTGATATAGTTTCATTTCATGATGTGATGTATATGCAAGGAGGATACAAATGGCTTCTAGTCTTGCAACTGGTGCAAAGGTCTCTCCAAAATCCAAACCTTCAACTTGAGAGAACCCCTTTGCAACTAGTCTTACCTTGTTCCTCACAACAACGCCTTGATCATCTTGTTTATTGTGGAACACCCACTTTGTTCCAATGACTCTTGCGCCTTGTGGTCGCTCTTCAAGAGTCCAAACTTCATTGCGGGTGAAGTTGTTCAACTCTTCATGCATGGCATTTATCCAATCCAGATCTTAAAGAGCTTCTTCTACCTTAGTAGGCTCAAAGCAAGAGACAAAAGAGTAATGTTCAATAAATGAAGCAAGCTTTTGAGATCGAGTCATTACTCCCTTTGATGGACTCCCTATGATGAGATCTTGTGGATGAGCTTGTAGTAGAGGTGAATTTCTTCTATCAGCCACTTGAGGGGGAGGATGTGGAGCATCAACATCTTGTGCTTGTACCACCATTTGCACATGGGAGACATGAGTGTCTTCATTTTCTACTCTTCCATCATTTTCACCATCTTGTGGCACACTTGATGAAGAAGGTGGATTGATCACTTGTACATCATCTTCATCATCATTAGGTTTGATGTCTCCAACTGGAATATTTTTCGTGGCCTCCCTCAATGGTTCATCACCTACATCATCAAGATTCTCATGTGCTCCTTGGGAGCCGTTAGATTCATCAAATTCCACATCATATGTTTCTTCAACCAAGCCAGTGACATGATTAAATACTCTATATGCTTTGGACTTTGATGAGTAACCAACAAGAAAACCAATATCACAACATCTTTGAAACTTCCCTAGGTGTTGCCGCTTCTTGTAGATGTAGCATTTGCAACCAAACATCCTAAAGAAGAAGATGTCCATCTTCTTCCCATTGAGCAACTCATAAGGTGTCTTGCTAAGAAACTTTTGAACGAATAGGCGGTTGGATGCATAGCATGCAGTGTTGATAGTTTCTACCCATAGAGCTTCGGGAGTGTTGTACTCATCAAGCATTGTTCTTGCTAGTGTGATCAATGTCTAGTTCTTTCTCTCAACTACACCATTTTGTTGAGGAGTATATGTTGCGGAGACCTCATGCTTGATCCCAACTTCATCACAATAGGCTTCTATGTTTGTGTTATCAAATTCTTTCCCATTGTCGCTTCTTATCTTCTTGAGCTTCACTTCAAACTCATTTTATGCTCTCTTGGCAAACTTCTTGAAGCATGATGCAACTTCGGATTTGTCATGAAGGAAGAATACCCATGTATATCTTGAATAGTCATCAACAATCACAAGACAATAAAGATTTCCTCCCAAACTCTTATATGTTGTTGGTCCAAATAAGTCCATGTGAAGGAGTTCTAGCACTCTTGTGGTTGACATGAAAGCTTTTGTTGGATGAGTATTTGCAACTTGCTTGCTAGCTTGACATGCACTACAATACTTATCCTTCTCAAACTTCACATCCTTCAACTCTCTCACCAAATCATTCTTCATTAGCTTCTTGAGTGAGCTCATCCCAACATGAGCAAGTCTTCTATGCCATAGACACCCAAGTGTTGTTTTGGTGAATAGGCAAGTCTTCAAATTAGCATCTTCGAAGGTGAAGTCCACTAGATATAGATTGTTGTATCAAAATCCTTTGAACATCACTTGATCATCATCCTTCTTAGATACAACAACTTCCTTCTCAGTAAACAAGCATTGGAAGCCAAGATCACATAATTGTCCAACGGATAGCAAGTTGAAGCTCAATGAATCAACATATAGCACATTTGAGATAGAATGATCATTTGATATTGCCACTTTGCCCAATCCTTTAACCTTGCCCTTTGAATTATCTCTAAATGTGATTCTTTCTTGTCCATCTACTTTTTCATCTAGTGAGGTGAACATACGAGGATCACCGGTCATATGTTGTGTGCAACCACTATCAATAATCCAATGACTTCCACCAGTCTTGTAGTTCACCTACACACAAGAGATTAAGCTTTAGGAACCCAAACTTGTTGAGGGCCCTTCACCTTCTCAACAAGTGACTTTGCTACCCAAATTTTCTTAGGCCTATTCTTGTTGGGAGGTCCTAAGAACATGACTTTCATCTTTCCACTAGAATCCTTTCTAAGCATGTAATGAGCATTGAAAGCAAAAGGTCTAGCATGCTTGGGCAAGGGTTGTGGTGGTGGAGTTTGACACTCATGGGCAAAGTGGCATTCTTGTCCACACTCAAAACATCTCTTTGGCTTTGGTTTTGACTTGTGCTGTTGTTGAGCTTGAGCCTTCTTCTCTTGGTTTTATAAGTACCCAATATCACTTCTATCCATCTTCATGACGGTGTTCATTAGTAGCTCACTTTGAAGATGCTTGCCTCTTGTGAATTTCTTCAATCCAATCTTAAGATGCTCTTTCTCCAATTTGAGCTTCTTGTTCTCTTCCTTGAGTGCATTATTGTTTTTCTCTTCCTTGAGTTTCTTGTTCTCTTCTTTGAGCTTCTCATTCTCAAGAATTAAGTCACCATCATGATCAAGAGTTTCTAGCACTATAGTGTTGGTGGTTTTGAGCTCTTCAAGATCTTTCTTTAGCTTTTCATTGTTATTCTTGAGCTTGACATACTCATCATAATTATCGGTCTCAACCACTTGCTTGCCCTTGCTACTAGAACTTTGCTCAATGCTCTCAATGATCAAATCATCACATGATGTAGCTATATCAATCTTAACAACATTGTTAGTAGCATCATGTGGCTCATTGGATAAATATTCTTGAGCAATGATAAGATTATCATGATTAATCTTAAGAGTAGTATATTCTTCTTTTAGCATGTTATGGCTAGTGATGAGCTCATTATGTATCCTCTCAAGTTTATCATGTTTTTCTTTAAGCTCTTTCTTAGAAGATTTGAGCTCCTTGAGTTTGGATGTTATAGCATCATTTGCTTCTCTAAGCTCAACACTAGCCTTTTCGGCTACATCACATTTAGCTAAAAAGGAATCATTCTTAGCTTCTAGCTTGTCATTCTTAGCTCTAGTCTTTCTAATGATCCTAGTATATTTGTTTAACAATTTGACAAGTTCATCATATGAAGGTGATTCAAATTCATCATCATCACTATCACTATCACAATCATCATTGTTAGCATGATCATCACTACTACTATCATCATCATTTGATACCTTTCGTTCACCCTTGGCCATAAGGCATAGGTGTGTAGAGGATGATAGCGGTGGTGTTGGATAAGATGATGAAGAGTCAATCATAATGGCGGCCACCTTCTCATTATCACTATCATCATCGGATGAGCAACTTGATGAATCAATGTCCGTGAGCCAATCACCGATGATGTAGGCCTTCCCATTCTTCTTCTTCTTGTGGAAGTCCTTCTTCTTGCCATCTTTATTCTTGTATGGCTTGTTTTTCTTCTTCTCATCTTCTTCTTCATTACTTGAGTCATCTTTCTTGCCCCTGTACTTGTTCTTGTACTTGTCTTTCTTGGGCTTTGTGCATTGGTGTGCTAGATGACCAAGTTCTCCATAATTGTAGCAATCCATCTCCAAGATTGGCTTCCTTCTAGAGCTAGTGAAGAACTTCTTTTTCTTCCCATCAAATCTGATGCCACTCTTGTTGAGCTTCTTTAGCATCTTGGCGGTTCTTCTCACCATGAGAGCAAGACTAGCATCATCAACTTTATCATCACTTGAGCTCCCATACTCAAGCCTTGCTTTGCCCTTCTCTTGGCTAGCTTTGAATGCTAAGTCTTTTTCTTTCTTTTTTGTAGAGGATGAGCCATCTTGAGGTGTGATGTGCATGTACATCTCATGAGCATTGATCTTTCCCAAGATTTGTGTCGGTGTAGCGGTGGAAAGATCACCTTGATAAAGCACGATCATAATATGCCCATATTTGTCAATGGGGAGGACACTCAAAATCTTTCTTACAACGTCGGATGGTTGCATTTGAGTAAGTCCAAGCCCATTGACTTCCTCTACAAGAATATTCAAATATGAGTATATTTTATTAGCACTCTCTTTGGGAAGCATCTCAAATGAATTTAGCTTTTTCATGATAAGATGATAGCGTTCCTGATGCTCGCTCTTTGTTCCCTCATGGAGCACACAAATATCTGACCATAGTGCATGGGTGTCTTTGTGGTTCCTCATCTGGTTAAACACATCTTTGCAAATGCCTCTAAAGATGGTGTTTCAAGCCTTTGTATTCTATTTCTCATAATTCACCTCATCACCTTGTAGGTGTATAGCATCCTGAGGTTTTTAGAAGCCTTGTGAGGCGGCTCTAAGTATTCCAACATCTAGAGCTTCTAAATACGCCTCCATGCAGATTTTCCAATAAGGAAAATCATCCTCCTCAAAGATAGGAGGAGGACCATCCCCGTGAGACATCTTTCTCTAGACGGTTAAGTCTAAAAACATGAGCACAAGGCTTTGATACCAATTGAAAGGATCAAGATGCCCAAGAGGGGGGTGAATTGGGCTAATTCTAAAATTCTTTGCAATAATTAAACTCTACGGTTAGCCCAATTAACCCCTTATGCCTAGAAAGTGTTTCTATTGATCTACCGCACAAAAGTTTAGCAACCTATGTTCCAATCCTACTCTAGCATGGTAATTCTATGAATGTAAATGACAAGAATTGAATTGCTCAAAGTAAATGCTCAAAGTAAAGAGAGAAGGAAGAACATGGCGATATTTTTCCGAGGTATCAGAGAGTCGCCACTCCCCACTAGTCCTCATTAGAGCCCCCGCGCAAGGGTTTAGCTCTCCATTGATCCGCGCAAGGATCAAGTGCTCTCTACAGGTTGATTCTTTGACACTCCGTTGTGGCGAATCACTCACAACCACTCACAACTCGAGTTGGGTCATCCACAAGCTCCATCGGATGATCACCAAACTCCCAATCACCACCAAGCCATCTAGGTGATGGCGATCACCAAGAGTAACAAGCACGAACTCTCACATGACCACAACAAGCCTAATAAGAAGGGTGGATGCACATTTTGCTACTCTTGCTTTCACTAATGAGGGCTCTCTTTGGGATTCTCAAATCTCAATCACCTCACTAGGACCTTGCTCTTCTTGGCACTCTCAAAGGTGTTTCTCAGCTGTTGGAATGAGTAAAAGTATCCCCTCACATGAATGGAGGAAGTATTTATACACCCGTGTTCAAAATGAACCGTTATGTGCCTCTGTGGGGTGACCGGACGCTCCGGTCAGTTCCCCCCGACTTCCAGTGTTTAAGTTGTGACCGGACGTTGGACAGCGTCCGGTCACGATTTTCCCTCTCTGGAACCTTATTGGAGTCGACCGGACGCTGACACCTAGCATTCGGTCACTCATCTCTTAGCGTCCAGTCGCACCAGACGATTTCACCTTGATCAAATGAACTGACCGGACTCTACGCTAGCGTCCGGTCACACCAGAACCAGCGTTCGGTCAGTATTTGACCCTCCATTCACTTCCAACTATCAATCATATGTGAATGAAGTTTGCTCCAATGGATCTAAGGGCTTTTTAGGAGCTACCTAGTGCTAGTTTTAGCAAGTGTGCACCACACCTAACCCACTAGACTCACCTAGGTCAAGCTACCCGTCCGTACCCCCCTTAATAGTATGGCCAAAGGAAAAACAAAGTCCTAAACTACTCTAAGTGTCTCTTCAACTCCAAACAACACTTAGAACTAGTCCATCCTTAACCTTGTCGTCCATCATTTGAAAACCAAAACGATTTCCATCGTAGGGGCATGACCACCATGATAGCCCAATCGATCTCCATTACCGTGACCTAACTTAATTGCCTCTGCAAAACACATGTTAGTCACAGTAATCATATATTGTCATTAATCACCAAAACCCAACTAGGGGCCTAGATGCTTTCATGGCTAAAGTGTTGTCCGCTACTGAAGGTCACTAGATGAGATTCTCTCTTTCTAAAGAAAGTGTTGGCTATCATCAGGTCAAAAGCTACCACGAAGTCCAGAACTTCCTCCCCCTCCTGATTCCTACTACCATATCCAAAACCTCCATGAACTGCCTCGAAACCTGCGCTTATAGTACCTACATGCCCATTAAGATCTCCTCCTATAAAAAGCTTCTCACTACTAGGTACAGCTCTAATCAGGCCATCTAAGTCTTTCTAGAACTGTGTCTTAGCAATCTCGTCTAGGCCTACTTGGGGGGCATACGCACTAATTATGTTCAAGACCATATCACCAACGACAAGCTTGACTAAGATAATCCTATCTCCCTGTCTTCTCACTCCCACCACACCATTCTTGATGCTCTTATCAATCAAAACTCTTACTTCATTTCTATTCACGACTGTCCCTGTGTACCAAAGCTTGAAACCTGTATTATCCACCTCCTTCGCCTTTTGACCCTTCCATTTAGTCTCTTGAATGCATAATATATTTACACGCCTCCTAGTCGTGGTATCAACTAATTCTCTTAACTTACCTAGAAGCGACCCTACATTCCAACTACCTAAATAGATCCTAGTTGGTTCGACTAGCTTCCTTACCCTTCGCACTTGTCGACTCAGATGTGAAGACCCTTGCTCATTTTTTACTACACCCGGGGGCCGATGTAGCACGCCACTAAGGAAGCGACGACCCGATCCTTGCTCACTTGACGCCATGTCCAGATCACGACACGGCGCGTCACCGAGGGGGTTCCGACCTGGCCCTTGCCCATTTAACACCATACCCAGGTTCCGATATGACGCGTTGCTAAGAGGGTTACGCCCCAATGATTTTCTTTCGGGTTTCATCTTCATTAGAATAGCTAGATTTAACGTTGGCTCGCCACGCCTATCACAACCCCCCTCCTTTACCGGGGCTTGGGACCTCAGCCTTGCTGAAATCCGTGGGTAAGTCAAATGTTCCATTCTTGCTCAATATTCACTCCCAGAACCAACCCTAGCTTCTTTTGTTTTCACTTTTTCTGTTTACTCTCAATCTCTTCTATATTTGTTTTTGTTTTTCTTTTCAGGAATCTGCTTGCTCTACACTGAATGGCAACTTTGCACCGAGATGAGCTTTGGCCATGTAATGCTGATTTTCTTGTCGCCACTGATCTATTTTTATGTTGTGGAATTCTGCATTCTGATTATGTATTTGGTTCTTTGATTTCAGGAAACACTGCTCAATCTCCTCCTTCGCAATTACCTTCACTACAACTTGTATGATCAGGCAGAAAAGCTTTAGATCAAAGGCACCTCGTTTTGAAGCACATTCCAATCAACAAGTAATTCACTTGTTTATTCCATTTGTTGTGACGCAGCTTTTTGGATTTACTCTGTTTTAGATTTAGCACTTGCAAACCATGTATGTAACTATTTCTGTTAAGAAACTTTTAGTTGTAGCCTGTTGGTAATTGAAGTATTATATCTTTCTTCAGAAAATTGGTTTTGTAGGAAAGCTTTCTAAACAAATGCTACAAATTCCTTTTGTTGCAGTTCTGCCCATACTTGTTCTAGTTGGGCAAAATTAGGACAATTCAGTTGGAGTACACTGATGCTAAAGAAAGTCTCCTGCAAGCTGCTCGTAAGGCGCCAACAACAGCCTGTGGTTTTCGGATTCAGTGCAACAAATGGGCTATCATGGCTGTATTTAGTTCGCGAATTTTAGGAATTTGGCTACTCTAGTATTTTCGTTTTTATTTAGCAATTATTGTTTAATCATGGACTAATTAGGCTCAAAACGTTCGTCTCGCAATTTCCAACCAAACTGTGCAATTAGTTTTTTTCGTCTACATTGAATGCTCCACGCACGTATCGTAAGATTCGATGTGATGGCTACTATAACATTTTTTGGGAAAGTTTTTGAGAACTAAACAAGCACATAGTGAGGCTGCTGCTTGGAGAGATTCCAGAGGACTGTTTTCATGCAGAAAGGAATGAAGAAAGCTCTGAGCCTCTGACACCTTATTTCGAGCTCACAAATGTAAGGAACTGGTCATGCATAAACTCTGGTACAATAGGTGAAATACTTTGAACTTAAATTATACATTTGTGTCCTCCAGGCTGTCAGGGTTGTGGACCTTGAACTGTTCAGGGCCGTTGCAGACAAATTTACAAGCACATTCAGCGCAGACAGTATCTTCTGTATTTTGTTAACGGGTTGTGGATCTTTTGTTGGATATGTCTTGTGTAATAAAATCTGACAGATTTTTTGTTGTAGCATCTGTCAGTTTTTTCCTGCTGATGTGTCAGCTTTTCATTTGTCTAAAATTTGACAGATTTTTTGTGTCAAAATCTGTCAACAAATATGTGTCTTCTGGACAACAAAATAACACAAAAAATTATAAAAATCAAATATTTTAATTCATCAAAACTTGTTTGCCTATCATATTACGACATATTTAGTGAAATTTTAGGTTTTACTAAATGCATACTTATATTTTACTGGACACATGCTTAACTAGTAATGATAATTTGGTGGTCCTTGGTACTTTATCGTTATCAAGCTTATTGAATGACACTATTATTATATGTCGACTCTCTTTCTACTTTGAATCACAATATAAATATGGATGTTCATGTACATGCACACACCCTTATGAACAAAAACAAATCCTACCCCACTATGAGTACATCTGAAATACTAAGCCGGTAGGTTTCGAGATCCATGAGTCACCTCATGCATCTCGCTGTCAAAAAGCACGGTCACCAACCATGAGACAAATAACATTGTTAAATCGTCAAATACTGGAATAAATCCATAAAAATATACGAGCAGTTGCATCGATGACTAACCCGAGCGGTCAAATTCCACCATAAAAACAACGTAAATAGATGAGCTATGCTCAGTGATGCTCAGTTCGTATATACCAAATCTCTTTGACCGCCCCTATGTATATTTTTGGGCTCCACCACTACCAGCACTAGTGCCGTGCAAGACCATTTTGGGGTGTAGACATGCATGAAAGACCCCTAAACTAGTTAAGGGGTATCACTTAGGGCCATAAAATGCATTTCTGGTCCCTAAACTTGTTAAGTGATACATTACAAGTCCATATCGAATCAGGTGGCCGTTTTCTCCGACGTGGCATTGCGACCAGCATCTAACGTGGCTCTCAGAGCACCTGAGTTGCACGTGGGGGCTGGTGAATGACCCGAGTTTGGTTTTGGTAATTGGGTGACAAGCTAGGAGGATTAATATTTGTTTGATGTGAAATACATAGGTGATTAGTCGACGTGTACACTAGTGTGAGCTATACATGAAGCCATGGAGAAGTGGCTTGGTAATATTGCTAGTGCTTTGGAGGAAATTATTGCATGTGTGACATGACATGATGTTATGTGGTTATGTGGAGAAGATCAAGAGACATGGCTTGTCTACGATGGACCAGGTTGCAAGCGTGAAGGAAAGCTAGAGGCTTAGGGGCAACGGACTATCGAGGCGGCGAGTAGAGAGCTTGGTGCCGATGGACTAAGGCAACGGTGAAGAACAAGCGAAGTTGCGACCGATGAACCAATAAGGCCATGTGATGACATGAAGTGGATCATATCAGTCAAAAGAGATCAAGCCAAGTGTTGACTGGTGTTGATTATCAAGTGGCTTGATGAAGAGTGATGGAGGAACTTCATGCTATGGGCAATGATCAAAGGTAGTGTGGTTGGATACATCTACGGATGATCATTGTTCATCATTTGATGAAGATGGAGGTTGGATGCTTGTGTGGCATCACCAACATGGAAATGAAATGGAATGCACAAGGCAAAGGTATATTTGTAGGAAATTTCATTTTACCTATCTAAGATTGAGTACAGAAATGATTCACAGGTAAGGGCACCGCTGAGCCACCATGGCTGCGACCGAGCACGAGCTGAACCCTAATCTACCGTTTTGACCCCTAGATCGATGAGCTAGACCATGGGAGCACATTGATGACCTCCTCGTCACCGCAATCTCGCTACCATCGAGTTCCGCGGCATACCCGCCGGCCGACCGACAGTCAAGGCCAGTGTGGGTCAAGTTGAGCCCGGTCCTGCCTGTCAGTGGCAGTGGGTAGCTGAAGGGTGAGTGAGAAGAGTTTCCACGCCGGTTTTTGTTTTAATATTTTTGAGAAAATGTTAACTATGTGCAGTTTATTGTAAAATACATATAATTTGGTAGAAAAATGCTAAAAATGTGAAACTTATTTTGATGGCTTTGTTATGATGAGCTCTATGTGATAAAAATATGTGTTAGTCAGAAAAGGCACTTTTTGTATGCTTAAAAATGCATAAATGGTTATTAATGAATATCTGTTGTTTATTTTCTGTAGCTCAAAGTATAACTCCAAAAAATATGAAACTTTTTGTGAGTGTTATCTATGCTTATATCTGTTACCAAAAATAGTTTGGCACTGTTTTGAGTTATTTAACTTGCTTAATTAATTTAAGTATGTTTATTCCTTTTATAGGTTTAATAAATACTTTGGAACATGAAAAATGCTTAATGTTTATTCCTATAAATATGCGTTGGGGCCTTAAGCAATGTTTGTGAACCTTGGAACATGAAAAGCCCCCTTGTTCATTGGGAAGTTAATTTCTTTCTTAATAATCAAATAATCAACTTGTATGTTAATAACTTAAAAATGTTTTTTGGTGGTTTTTTAAACTCTAGTTGTATTGTGAAGGAAAGTTGTTCTCAAGGTTGTTAGCTTTTCCTGGGAGTCACGCTGAAGTCCTTCTATGGCAATAGCAGCATTCATCATAGCACCAAAAGTCTGATTGTTCCCGGTGTACAGCTCCTTCTGCAGACTACAAGAGTGGCCGCGATAGAAATGGTCCCTCTTTTTCTCATCAGTATTGACATGGATCCCAGCATATTGTGCTAGATGGTTGAACTTATTCACATAATCTATAACAGACATGCTCCCTTACTTCAGGTCTAGGAACTCCATCAACTTCCTGTTCAGCACACCAGCAGGAATGTAGTACTCTCTGAAAGCAGCAGTAAACTCCTGCCAAGTCACACGGTGGTCCATCGACTGTATTGCATTGAACGTGTCCCACCATGCACTGGTAGAACCCAACAGTTGCTGCGCTACAAAGCGCACCTTCTGTTCCTCAGTCACAGTGAGCAGCTAAAACTTCTGCTCCAGAATACGAAGCCAATGCTCTGCATCTAGAGGCACAACAGTCGGAATGAACGTGGGTAGGTGTGTCTTCAAGAAATCATGGTAAGAATAGGGACCCTCGGGACCACGGTCACCACCCCCATTCCCGCCATTGCCTCCATGGCCCCCATGGGCGAAGCCACCAATAGCCTCACGTCGAGCAGCCAGCATCTTCGCCATCATCTCCGCATGGGTCATCGGAGGTGGTGGTGGCAGAGGAGGAGGAGCCAGAAGTGGGGCCTCGTGGCTATCCCTATTGGTGTGGCTCACGATGGCAACGGGGAATTCCCAGTCAAGGATCGTCCTCCCTCCTCGTCCCTGCAAAAGCTCATGGGGGACATTCTGTCCCCATCCTCGAAATCGAGCAGGGAATGTATCCCCGATGGGGTCCTCGTCCCCGTGATATAAGCTTGGAAAAGAATTCCTCAAATCAACAATCTAGAAGAAGAAATGTTCACCACAGACGCATCTTGAATCAATATGAAATGAGATCTTTTCGTTTTACAACTCATAGCTCCTTTGCTGCCAAAATACGAGGTCTAGGCTGGGTTCGGCATGAGGCGAGTGCGTGTGCCACCCCTCACCTCCCACACCCCCTCCCCGTGTCATCTCCAGAGTTGCTGAGGGCCTCAGCGAGTGTGGACGCGGCGCAGGACTGGAGGAGCAGGAACAGGAGGAGGAACTCCAGGTGGAGGGCCTAGAGCCACCGCCGCCCCCACCTGTCGCTGGGGTTAGGAGAATCCATTCCTCTCCTGCCATTGCCTCCACTTCCTCCATCGCTGCCGCTGGAGTCACCATAACTGCAGAAGCCGTTGGGACGACTATGGGATGCCGTGAGGAGTGGCGGGGAAAGCTTGGCGTTGACACGGTGGAATCTAAGGGCAGTGAGGGATGGTGGTGGCGGCGGCCACGAGGCGACACGAATGAGGGAAGCTGGGGGTAAAAAGGAGGGGAGGAGGAGGAAGGATTGCGGCATGGTATTGATGGGCGAGCAGCTGGGTGTGGCCTCCGTGACCACTAGCATGTGAGAGCGAGAGTGTGAGATGCTGAGTGAGATAGGGGCGGCGTGATGGCTGGAGGATAGGGTTGGCTAGATAGGGATTGAAGAACGAATTAGGGTTGGAATGGTGCATTATATACTCCGTGACTTATTGGGCCTTTTACATGGGCCTAGCGAGTGACGACCTAGCCGTCTGGTGCCTTCTTCGTGGGGCGGGGCGGCGGGGATCGGGGTTGGGGATCAGCGAACCATCCCCATCCCTGCTATCCCCGACGGGGACAACTTTCCTACCAAATTCGTCCCCGTGGGGATTAATTTTCCTCTATCCCCATCCCCTAATGGAAGAATTCCCCACGGGGAATCAGAGATTGGGTCCCCGTTGTCATCTTTAGGTGTGGCCATTATCCTCACCGCGACCGTTTTCACCCTGGTCTGCCCCAGCGCTGGTACTCCCCCGACCAAACCTTAGGTTCATCTATAAGCAAATAAGAACCAACCATTAGGAACAACCCTCTAGATTAGGAACAAGAGATTAGAGAAATGATAAGGCTTTTAGATGAAGCATTCTTTTTAGTTATTAGATTAACTCACTAACCAAAATTATACATGTGGGGGATTTAGTTTAAGCAAGATTCTCTTTTCATGGTGCATGCATCGACCTATACGTTCACTCAAGCCAGAATATAGCGGCATTCACAAATTTTTTTAGCACATCGCACACTCACTTTTTGCTTGCTAAACAATTCTTACGCAGCATAAGTTAGTGTACCTATAGAAAATTGATTAGATAAAACCAGTGCCGCTAACCTAGATAGACCATATTGCTAGGGCTTATACTTATTTATATAATTTTATCACATCCTACTTTTCGTAAAACTTTTGTTGGTCAAATTTTAGGTTTTGAAAAGAGTTATGAAACTCGTAGACTTATTATTGGCTCTGATACCACCAATGGGCCCAAAATAGCATGCTTCCAGAGGCGCTCATCTTCTACCAGACACTAAGCACCCCGACAACTGGCTACATCAGATGGTTCCTTCGAGCACACCCCAAGGGAGAACTAGAATAATCCATGTTTTTCCTCTAGGATCTAATAATGAGAATGAGTTTACAATATTTAGTCCATTTCATACAACAAGAGTTCTTAGAAATATATTATTACAACACCAAGTTTAGAGTGCGGAATTTAAACAGCGGAATTAAAATAAACATCTAGCGATAAGATACAAGGATCCGTCTGTGCCCACCAGAAGAATCCTCTACACAATAGCTACTCCTCAAGCTGCACCTGCAATAGGGGTAAATAAACCCTAAGTACACAATGTACTCGCAAGACTTACCCAACTAGTGGGAATAGCTTCTCGACTCCAAAGGATATGATAGGCCTTATGGTATGTTGGGCTTCCTTTTTGCAAAAAGTATTACTAGTAGTGAATCCTTATATATGTATTTTATTAGCAATCATGATTAGTTCGTTAGCTAACCATTCTATGTAAGCACTTGTTCTACTTTCAAGAAAGAGTTGAGCAATCATATCCATTCATTCCCTTTCATCTTCTAGTTCTTACTACGGTGCTAGATCATAGACAAGTCATACCGTATTGCACGTCGATTCATGAACCAATGTAGCCCAGCTAGGTACCTCGAAACACATGCCCCACTTGTACCTAGGCACAAATAGGACCAACCCACCACTCTCATGTCAAGGGGTTTAGGTTCCCGTCCAAACTTGGACTCCAAGCCCCCACACCTGAGTCTTGGACTCAGTGTGGTGCTTAGACCTCCACCATCCCTGCCTCCAATCAGTCGGTCTCAAAAGAGCCAGAACCCATGACAAGAGAGCAACGAGCCTTCCCGCTCCCATCAGCAAGTATGTGCTCAGGATAATAAGTTTGTGACCTGACTAGAATCTAATGCAACGGCCGGTCCTTAACCGACATGGACAGGGAAAACAGTGTAACCAAGCTATGTCCCATTGGCCGTGTGACACAACCTCTTACACCCACCAATACCCATACCATATCCCTGCTCGATCTCTATTTCTTTTCACCATTTTGTCATGAGAGTGATAATAGTAATCACCTATTGTGAGTAACGACAGGTTACTCATGCTACCGATAGCCTAAGCATAGCAGCTACTCGACCTATGCTAGTAGGACTCATAGGTAGGTTATTTATGCATGTAGTTTCAATATAAATCCTATAACATAAATGCACATCACATATACTTATCCAGTGATTATTCAAAATAAGGGTTATGCATCGGGACTTTTCTTGGGTAGGCGGGGTGTCAGCTCAGTCAGTTAGTGGTGGCTCTGGAACCTCCTCCTGCATGAGGATCTCCTCCTCATACTCCTCGATCACCTCCTCAAACTCGTGGTCTTCGATGGTCATGATCTCTGCCAACACGTTCTCTACATGCATGCGATGATGATACAACACTTAGTATTTTAGCAACAATAGCTCCTAAAATAAGAATACACATGGTAAACTACTAAGCTAGCTCTAATGACTAAGATACTAAGCTAACTATCATCTTCATCAAGTAAAGTGTTGGGTTCAACTAACAAACACCTAGCTTTACAAATGAAGGATATATCTTTATTTCCACTAATGATTTAATGTATATTTGAAATAAAGAGCATTTAATTACCTTATGTTAAGTCTATTCTAAAGCTACAAAATTACAGTGAGCACATAATAATACCATGAAGTTACTGTAAAATTTCCAAAGCTATAGCTATCACCTTTTGCCATAAAAAATACCTATAATATTTAACCTAATTATATTAAGCACTCTCAAATGATTTTAATAGCTCCTAGTATCAACAAGCACATATATGAACTAAATACACTAACGGATAGAACACAATTTTAGGAACTTAACAAAATTTGTTTCACAATTTTTGGATACCAACATTTTTTTATATTAATTACCAAAGTTTAGCTCATAATTAAAATGAAAAGCTATTTCTATTCTCCACGAAAAAACTAAACTGATTTTGGCCTAATGCGGCCCACACGCGACACAGCGTGCATGCGCGTGAGCACACGGCGGCCCACATGCATGGCCCACGCGAGGCCGCCCTGCAGCGCGAGGCGACCCACGACAAGGAAGCCCACGCGCACTAGCATTCTTGCAAAAACGGCCCTAGACTATGAGCAAAACAACCCGCAGTCCATATTACTATTTCTATAGACAATGACTTTGCAACGAAACCCTTGGAATTTTCTCCCCTTTACAATGACAAGGTCCTCAACCATTTCTACGTGCGCTGGCGTGGCGAGCGGTGGCACTGGCACTTACACTGGCCACATGGGGCCCACGCTGACCTATCCACGAGGCCGACGCTCACCTAGGGTTCAACACGAGACGATGGGTGGTGGTTGCATGAGCTAGGAATAGCCTATTTAAAATCTACAAATCAACTAGAGCAATTTGACTAGTATAACAAATAGCGAAATGCAAACTTGCTCTAGCTCTATAAGGGTTGCAAGCCACCTATTCAATAATTCTAGTTGTTATGATCACTAGGCACACAATACAATAGGCCACTACTCACAAAGAGCTCTCACAAATGCTACACTAAAGAGCTCCACTAGATGAACTTAATCCACAAAGCAAGCTCTCAATTCTAGCTACACTAAAGAGCTTGATATAGCTAGTTTGCGGGAATGTAAATGAGTAAGTGAGGTGATTATACCGCCGCGTAGAGGAGTGAACCAATCACAAGATGAATACTTTATCAATCACCGAGAGAATACCAAAGGGCAAGAGACAACCAATTTTCTCCCAAGGTTCACGTGCTTGCCAACACGCTACGTCCCCATTATGTTGATCAACACTTGGTGGTTCAGCGTCTAAGAGGTCTTGCATGAACCTCGTCCACACAATTGGACACCGCAAGAACCTACCCATAAGTGAGGTAACTCAATGACACGAGCAATCTACTAGAGTTACCATTCAGTGCTCCACCGGGGAATGTACAAATCCCCTCACAATCACTGGAGATGGCCACGAACAATCACCAACTCATGCCAATCCTCCTCTACTGCTCCAAGCCATCTAGGTGGTGGCAACCACCAAGATCAACAAGCGAATCCCACAGCAAAAACATAAACACCAAGTGCCTCTAGATGCAATCACTCAAGTAATGCACTTGAATTCTCTCCCAATCTCACAAAGATGATGAATCAAAGATGGAGATGAGTGGGAGGGCTTTGACTAAGCTCACAAGGTTGCTATATAAATGCAAATGGCCAAGAGAGTGAGCTTGAGCCGGCAAGGGGCTTAAATAGAAGCCCCCATGAAATAGAGCCATTATACCCCTTCACTAGGCACAACACAGGGTGACCGGACGCTCCAGTCAGATTGACTAGACGCTAGACCTCAGCGTCCGGTCATGCGATGCACGCCACATGTCCCGTGTCTTTAAATACTGCGCGCCTAATCCCAACGGTCATGTGATAACCGGACGCACTGCTGCGAAGTGACTGGATGCTGGATGTCAGCATCTGGTCATTTCCAGTAAGCATCTAGAAGCAAGAAATCATGATCGGACACGTCCGGTCATGCTCGACCGGACACACCCAGTGTCCGGTCACTCAACGTCATCATACGTCAGACTGACCGGACTCAGGCCCTGAGCGTCCAGTCAGTTTTCGTGCCAGTGTCTAGTCATGAGACCGAAATAGCGCGCCCTCTGCTGCCACTGACCGGACATGCCAGTCCAACCGAGACCAGCGTCCGATCACTTACAGTGACCTCCGTCTGTCCGCACTCTATGGGCGAATACTCCGCCGGTGAAGTTTCTAACCCTTGCTTAAATGTGCCAACCACCAAGTGTATCACCTTGTGCACATGTGTGTTAGCATATTTTCACAAACATTTTCAAGGGTGTTAGCACTCCACTAGATCCTAAATGCATATGCAATAAATTAGAGCATCTAGTAGCACTTTGATAACTGCATTTTGATACGAGTTTCACCCCTCTTAATAGTATGGCTATCGAATCTAAATGTGATCACACTCACTAAGTGTCATGATCACCGAAACAAAATAGCTCCTACCATTTATACCTTTGCCTTGAGCATTTTGTTTTTCTCTTTCTTCTTTTCAAGTCCAAGCACTTGATCACTACCATGGCATCACCATCATCATGTCATGATCTTCATTTGCTCCACCACTTGGACTAGTGCTACCTATCTCATAATCACTTTTGATAAACTAGGTTAGCACTTAGGGTTTCATCAAATCACCAAAACCAAAATAGAGCTTTCAATCCCCCCCTTTTTGGTAATTGATGACAACCCTTTCACAAAGATATGAATTGAAATTCAAGTGAATCTATGTTGCTTGTCCAAACATATTTACCATGTGTAAAAGAATATGGACAAGTTTCATGAATCCCATATGGTAGCGATTGCTCCCCCTACATATGTGCTAAGAGTTTGGATTGAAGCCTACACATATGCTTAGATAGGAAATATAGGAGACAATGTCTACCAAATGATGCTAAGGTATAAGAGATGGACCTTTGAAGTGTGATAGCAATCGAAGTGCACCAATATACCATCCTTAGCACCATTGGTAACTAGACAAACATAAAAACTAGAATACCCCATGAGATCAACATTACAAGCAAGGGTCTAGTTTCCATAGAATGAACATAAGTCTAGTTACTTTAGCCTATGCATGCTAGTTTCTCATTTCATCATTCAAGCCTATAACTAGCATACACCACACAAGCATGGATATTGAAATTTAAAACTTGTGCCATGCAAGCAAATATATGAAATGCACATTCAAATACAACATGCAAGTTTATGAGCTTGCTCCCACTACTTGTGTGTATTTTTTATTGATCCCCTTACAATGTCATTTCATTTGTTTTCATTTGTTTGCTCCTCCTATCTTCCTATCTTTGTGAATTTCTCTCCCCCTTTGTCAACAATTAGCACAAAAGGTGAGCTCAAATTATAGATAGGTTGGGGTGAAACCATGTGAAATGATGATCATTTTCCCAATTTGGTTCAATCTAGATCACTTGCAAAAAGATATTTAACTTGGTTTGATCCAAGGACAAGCTTCTTCACACCTCTAAATAAAGGTTATCTTGTACCATGTTGAATTAAACACTTATAGCTTATTTTCTAGATCAAACACTAGGTTTACAAGCCCACAAACATGTCATATTGTAACATCCCAGATGTTTAGCACTTAATAAAACTTTAATCATGGTCATTATCATGCATAATCATGAAGCATCATGGCATATAAGCATCTCATGATTCAAATTATACCATGTATATGTGCATAGGAGTGCTGATATCATTTCTTGGAATGTTACCAAAAGACATCCATTTAAGTGTTTTGTTATTTTATGGAGCAAGAAATTCTTCAACAATTAAAAATTTGGTGTATGCAAAATGTCGAGTGCAAAGTGTATACTTCACCATAGTACCAAAGTTGGATTGTGAAATTTAGTTAAATATGTTAAATTGTGAGTTTCAAATTTGAATCTAATATCAAGTTCTACAAATTGTTTAATTTGCCCAAGTCATTGATTCCAATGTTGGAAAGTTTATTATTTGGGGAATTTTCAAATCATTTTTTTAAATCAAAGTTGGCAAATTTGATTCTATGAATTGGTACAAAACTTGTATTTTGAAATGGCGAAGTTGGTTGGATAGTTTGGAATAGGATTAATTACTAGATAATTCCTCAAAAATAGCTAAACAACTAATTTGAATTCTCAATTTGAATGAATGAACAGTGCACATTTGTTTGAGTTTCAATCCATAGTTTCCAAACTATTTTGAATTTCAAATTGTACTTTCTAAAACCAATTGGAATTTGGGTTTGAACCTTAAAGCAAAGTTGTTGGTCTTTGTATTTTGAACAAGTTTGCTTAAAGGATCTAGTTGAGATTCTGAATGGATTGAGAGAATTTTTAAAGAAAAGAAAAAAACTGCCTTGAGCTACAGTAACCTGTCGTGACTCTTTTCTCTTCTCCTCTCTCTGTTCCTCACCGTCGTCGTGGCAATCGGCGCCTTCTCGTGCTGCGTCGTGCAGGCAGCCGATTGGCTAGCCCGAGCTGCTCCTGGCGAAGGTGAAGTGTTCTTCTCCTCCTCTTTAGACACAGAGTCGGTCGACATTGCCTCTGTCTTTGTCTTTGCTTCTCCTCAGCGCCGCCACCCAGTTTTGCTCGCCGACAAAAATTCACCGTCGATAAAGCTCCACCGTCCAATAGCTCTCTCCACCAGCTTCTCCTTGCCCCTGCGCCTCGATTGAGCCCAGTCTAGCTATTGCTACTGGCCTGAATCGCCTTGTTCGCCGAAACGCTGTCGTGACGTCGGTGCAGGCCACCATGAATGTCGTCGTCGGCAGGGAGCTCCAGCGCGTCTTGGCTTCGATCAGTTGGCCTTTTAGGTCGTGGTGAGCTTCTTCGTGCCTCATCTATCTCCAGCTTGATCAATTTTTGACTATAGTGGCCGCTCCGTCTTCACGCCGCCATGGGTCGGCCATGTCCACCGCCTGCCTGCCATGGTCAGCCTGTCTAGAGCCACTGCATGCCACACCAAGTTCATGAGTGGGTGCGGCCGAGTACTGTGATGCTCGTGCGCCGCCTCCCCGTCGTTGCTCCTGCCCTCACGGCCAGCAATGGCTATCGGCTGTCTTTCCCGCGCTATCTAGCTCAGTGGGAAGAAGGTGGGGTCACCCTGTCAGTGACCGTTGAAGTGAAAATGGATTTTTTTCAATTTTGTAGAAATGATTAAATAGTGATGTGATTTGTTTATTTTGTGTAGAATTAAATAGAGCTCCAAAAATTATGAAAATTTTTGTGTGACCTCTCTGAGATGTAGACTATTTATGAAAAATATTAAATGTTACTTTTCAGTATATTTTGAATGTGATAAAAATTGCTCAACTTAATTAATAAATGGGTTTCCATGATTTTTTCTAGGCTTAAATAAATATCTAAAAATTATGAAAATTGTTTTGCCACATAGTTATCTTATAATGAGTCTTCACAACATTTTGAGCTCATTTGGAGAAAGTTGATTTATTTCATAATTATTAATTAGTTATTAATTAATAAAAACAAATAGTAAACCCTAATGACTTAGGTTTTGTTTGAATTTTTGGATTGAGTGATGACCTTGGGTCATTAGCATATAATGATCCTTGGCAATTAAAGTAAGTGTTTGAGTTTATGAAAAGGGTTATTCAGTTGTTGGTTTGCAATTGTACCACGAAGGAAAGTTGTATTCAAGTTACTAACTTTTGCATCCATCGTCAAGCATCATGTTTTATATCGCGCATCATATTAAACATGGCATTATTACTACGTGTAGTGAACGAAAGTGAGAACGTGGTAGTCAACCAAGTTGTTGAGGAAGTTAATCCACCTATTGAGGTCGAGTTTGATATCTGTGGAACATCCTCGGAACCTGACTTTTCCGACAATCAAGGCAAGCTCCGGATGCATTTAAACCTACCTTGTGTTTTACAAATTTATATCGCTTTTGCTTTTAAATACTGCATTAAGTGATTAGGAGTTGAGTGAAAACCTAATTGGTGCATTACTAACCTTGTTTTTTCCATATCAACCTTGTTACTCGTTTCAATCCGAGAATGCTTAATTATGCTTCGCCATGCTTAGAACGATAAAAGTCGGGTGATTACCGGTCACCTACGAGATATAAATGGTTTCTTGGATAAGACTATTTATTTGTGTTATCATGAGATATGAGCATGTGGAGTAATAAATCTAGACCGGGCGGACTCGATGTATGAGAGCCACAAGACATGGAGGTCTTGTGAGTGGGTTCTTTCCGCCTGTGTCGATTAAGAACCGTTCGTTGTTGAATTGCATGAGGTGAGACTTTGTAGTACTGGCCACATGCTCAGGTAAGCCTTAACTTGGCTATTCTATTACGAGAATGGCTACTCGTGCACTAGGAGTGGAGAGATGGTAGGAGTAGCATGTACCCACGTGGCAATGGGCTAGATTGGTGGAGTACTGTGCTCTCGGGTGGTGCGGACCCGTTCTTGTTTTAGAGGATCTGAGGGTGGGTTGGTATATGTAGGTCAGGGACCTGCATATGTCATGTGGTTGGGAATCCCTAGCTGGGTTATAATTGGTTTGAATCGTCGTTGCTCCTTGGTTATGGAGGACTCAACTCACTATTCATCATCGTAGTTAATAAATGAAACTTAAGGTAGATTTGAGAAAGGGTTTGATATGAAGTTCATGATCTCAATACTGATCATGGCAGATTCATATATGATTTTTGATAAGGGTTAAATGTTGAAAGAAAGAATCTTTTTAAAGAGCTTTTACGCAAAAGAACTTTGATTCTTGCTAAAGCCTTACCTTGAATCCCCGAGCCTGCATTCCTGAGTCTTATCTATTGTTACTTCAGTTAAGTCTTGTGAGTACTTTTGCTACTCAGGGTTTGTTAAACCCTTGTTGCAGGTGAGCCTCATGGGCAGGTCTGTTCTGGACCGTGCTGCATGACGGTTGTTCAAATTGAAGATGACAAGTAAATGTGTGGCCCTTGGGCAGGGCACTTTCTTTGTGTGTTATGTTTATGTTACTAATGCCACTCCACTACTATGGTTTGTAATAATAATCATACTTAGTTTGTGAAACAACTGTTTTGTAACTAAGTTATTATAAGACTTCTGCTATTTTACTCTGATGTATATTAATGAATAAACTATTATAATACTACAATGACTCTGTAATGGATCCTGCTTAGAAAAATCGTGGATGATTTAGGGTTCTCCAAGGACACCTGACAGTCTTCTTAAGTTACCAGGAACATATGCGTAGTCGTCAGAGATCATTGGACAATGACAGGTGCATGTGCGCCCTATAATTTAGGAGGTTCTGCCACAGAATGGTATCAGAGCGACCATTACAAAGGTTTTTGTAGTATTGTTTTACAAAACTTCAAAACAATTTGGGACAAATAAATTTAACATGTTAATTTGGTCCAAATTGCTTCCGACTTATCTTAATTCATTCTCGCCATTCCTTATTTGATTAAAAAGGCTTTGTGTGGTGGAGTAGTAATCTTATTATGCCCTATATAATAAGAACTATTGTTTATGTACCTTTGGAGCTATGTTTTGTAACGTAAGAATCGTTTCATGCATCATGTCATTAATGAAACACTGCACATATTCTAGATATAATCATTCATATGAAGTTGAAATATAATGATGTTTAAAACTTCCTCCTTCCATTCAGGGAATGGCTTGTACTTGTTATAGTTATTTTGTCCCAATGAAATTGATCATGTACCAAACTTTGCTAGTAAACCACTCTTTGATTGTACTTGCTCATAAGTTCCACATCTTTGGGAATTTCTTGATGCACTTTAATTTTTCCCCATCTACTCAATGTTGAAACTTGGGACTAATCCTTGAATTCTCAAACCTATGCATGTGTCATGTCTTGGTCTCTCCTAATGCAACACATGCTAGTTCCTTGATCTTGCTAGCTTGACAAGTGTTACTTGTGAGTTACTTTAGTTGTGCCCTATGGTGGTGCCATGATCCATGATTTACGGTGCCACGTCGAAACCTAGGGTCTCCTATGGACTGCAGCCATAAGAAAATACTACTGGGCACTCACTAGTATCGAGGTCTGCGGTCATGATCCATTATAGCTTCGCAATTAATGTGATTCATTCATCTTGGAACTCTCATTTGGAATTCATGTTCCATCATTCCATTGAAGTTACTAAATCCTTTGTCCCTTACAACTATCTTTTGATCTCGTTTACAATTTTAAGTCAACTCTTGTTATTTTATGAACAACTTGAAAGTTAATGTGTTTGACACATTTCCTTTTCCACTACTCAACCCAATGATTTTCGCACTTTGTAATCTCGGGATGAGATTTCTTTAAGGGGGAAGGATTGTAACATCCCAGATGTTTAGCACTTAATAAAACTTTAATCATGGTCATTATCATGCATAATCATGAAGCATCATGGCATATAAGCATCTCATGATTCAAATTGTACCATGTATATGTTGCATAGGAGTGCTGATATCATTTCTTGGAATGTTACCAAAAGACATCCATTTAAGTGTTTTGTTATTTTATGGAGCAAGAAATTCTTCAACAATTAAAAAATTTGGTGTATGCAAATTGTTGAGTGCAAAGTGTATACTTCACCATAGTACCAAAGTTCGATTGTGAAATTTAGTTAAATATGTTAAATTGTGAGTTTCAAATTTGAATCTAATATCAAGTTCTACAAATTGTTAATTTGCCCAAGTCATTGATTCAAATGTTGGAAAGTTCATTATTTGGGGAATTTTCAAATCATTTTTTTAAATCAAAGTTAGCAAATTTGATCCTATGAATTGGTACAAAACTTGTATTTTGAAATGGTGAAGTTGGTTGGATAGTTTGGAATAGGATTAATTACTAGATAATTCCTCAAAAATAGCTAAACAACTAATTTGAATTCTCAATTTAATGAATGAACAGTGCACATTTGTTTGAGTTTCAATCCATAGTTTCCAAACTATTTTGAATTTCAAATTATACTTTCTAAACTAATTGGAATTTGGGTTTGAACCTTAAAGCAAAGTTGTTGGTCTTTGTATTTTGAACAAGTTTGCTTAAAGGATCTAGTTGAGATTCTGAATGGATTGAGAGAATTTTTAAAGAAAAGAAAAAAACTACCTTGAGCTACAGTACCCTGCCGTGACTCTTTTCTCTTCTCTCTTTGTTCCTCACCGTCGTCGTGGCAATCGGCGCCTTCTCGTGCTACGTCATGTAGGCAGCCGATTGGCTAGCCCAAGCGGCTCCTGGCGAAGGCGAAGTGTTCTTCTCTCCCTCTTTAGACATAGAGCCGGTCGACATCGCCTCTAACTTCATCTTTGCTTCTCCTCAGCGCCGCCACCTAGTTTTGCTCGACCAGCAAAAATTCACCGTCGATAAAGCTCCCACCGTCCAATAGCTCTCTCCACCAGCTTTGCCTTGCCCCTACGCCTCGATGAGCCCTGCCTAGCTATTGCTACCGGCCCGAAATGCCTTGTTCGTCAGAACACCGTCGTGATGTCGGTGTGGGCCGCCATGAATGCCGTCGTCAGCAGGGAGCTCCAGCGCATCTCGGCTTCGATTAGTTGGCCTTTTAGGTCATGGTGAGCTTCTTCGTGCCTCATATATCTCTAGCTTGATCAATTTGGACCGTAGTGGCCGCTCCGTCTTCGGGCCACCATGGTCAGCCATGTCCACGCCTGCTATCGTGGTTAGCCTGTCCAGAGCCACTGCATGCCATGCCAAGTTCATAAGTGGGTGTGGCCGAGTACTATGATGCTCGTGCGCCACCCTCCCCGTCATCGCTCCTGCCCTCACGGCCGGCAATGGCTGTCGGCTTGTCTTTCCCGCGCTATCCAGCTCGGTGGGGAAGAAGGTGGGGTCACCCTGTCAGTGACTGTGAAGTGAAAATGGATTTTTTCTATTTTGTAGAATTGATTTAAATAGTGCTATGATTTGTTTATTTTGTGTAGAATTAAATAGAGCTCCAAAAATTATGAAAATTTTTGTGTGACCTCTCTGAGATGTAGACTATTTAGGAAAAATATTAAATGTTACTTTTCAGTATATTTTGAATGTGATAAAAATTGCTCAACTTAATTAATAAATGGGTTTCCATGATTTTTCTAGGCTTAAATAATTATCTAAAAATTATGAAAATTGTTTTGCCACATAGTTATCATATAATGAGTCTTCACAACATATTGAGCTCATTTGGAGAAAGTTGATTTATTTCATAATTATTAATTAGTTATTAATTAATAAAAAACAAATAGTAAACCCTAATGACTTAGGTTTTGTTTGAATTTTTGGATTGAGTGATGACCTTGGGTCATTAGCATATAATGATCCTTGGCAATTAAAGTAAGTGTTTGAGTTTATGAAAAGGGTTATTCAGTTGTTGGTTTGCAACTATACCACGAAGGAAAGTTGTATTCAAGTTACTAACTTTTGCATCCATCGTCAAGCATCATGTTTTATATCGCGCATCATATTAAACATGGCATTATTACTACGTGTAGTGAACGAAAGTGAGAACGTGGTAGTCAACCAAGTTGTTGAGAAGTTAATCCACCTGTTGAGGTCAGGTTTGATATCTGTGGAACATCCCCGGAACCTGACTTTTCCGACAATCAAGGCAAGCTCCGGATGCACTTTAAACCTACCTTGTGTTTTACAAATTTATATCGCTTTTGCTTTAAATACTGCATTAAGTGATTAGGAGTTGAGTGAAAACCTAATTGGTGCATTACTAACCTTGTTTTTCCATATCAACCTTGTTACCCATTTCAATCCGAGAATGCTTAATTATGCTTAGCCATGCTTAGAATGATAAAAGTCGGGTGATTACCGGTCACCTATGTGATATAAATGGTTCTTGGATACGACTAGTTATTTGTGTTATCATGAGATATGAGCATGTGGAGTAATAAATCTAGACCGGGCAGACTCGGTGTATGAGAGCCACAAGACATGGAGGTCTTGTGAGCGGGTTCTTTCCGCCTGTGTCGATTAAGAACCGTCCGTTGTTGAATTGCATGAGGTGAGACTTTGTAGTACTGGCCACATGTTCCGGTAAGCCTTAACTCGGCTATTCTATTACAAGAATGGCTACTCGCGCACTAGGAGTGGAGAGATGGCGGGAGTAGCATGTACCCACGTGGCAATGGGCTAGATTGGTGGAGTACTGTGCTCTCGGGCGGCGTGGACCCGTTCTTGTTTTAGAGGATTTGAGGGTGGGTTGGTATATATGTCGTGTGGTTAGGAATCCCTAGCTAGGTTATAATCAGTTTGTTTGAATCGTCGTTGCTCCTCGGTTATGAAGACTCAAACTCAACTATTCATCATCCTAGTTAATAATGAAACTTGAGGAAGATTTGAGAAAGGGTTTGATATGAAGTTCATGATCTCAATACGGATTATGGCAGATTCATATATGATTTTGATACGGATTAAATGTTGAAAGAAAGAATCTTTTAAAGAGCTTTTATGCAAAAGAACTTTGATTCTGCTAAAGCCTTACCTTGAATCCCCGAGTCTGCATTCCTGAGTCTTATCTATTGTTACTTCGGTTAAGTCTTGTTGAGTACTTTGTACTCAGGGTTTGTTAAACCCTTGTTGCAGGTGAGCCTCTATGGGCAGGTCTGTCTTGGACGTGCTGCATGACGGTTGTTCAATCAAAGATGACAAGTAAATGTGTGGCCCTTGGGCAGGGCACTTTCTTTGTGTGTTATGTTTATGTTACTAATGCCACTCCACTGCTATGGTTTGTAATAATAATCATACTTAGTTTGTGAAACAACTGTTTTGTAACTAAGTTATTGTAAGACTTCTGCTATTTTACTCTGATGTATATTAATGAATAAACTGTTGTAATACTGCAATGACTCTATAATGGATCCTGCTCAGAAAAATCATGGATGATTCAGGGTTCTCCAAGGACACCCGACTATCTTCTTAAGTTACCAGGAACATATGCATAGTTGTCAGAGATCATTGGATAGTGATAGGTGCATGTGGGCCCTATAATTTAGGAGGTTCTTCCCACACATATGCTACCACTAGATCATTTCAAACATACAAGCAATAGTGGTACCATACAAGCCATCAAATTCATTTGATTTTCATGAATGAGCCTAGGACATGATAGGAATAACTAGATGCACTAAACAAGTCCTTAGCAATGGATGGATGACATGTCAATCAACTTTACCTTGCTTTGCTCGAAGGAGAGGCATGTCATATAATGGGGGGTGCATCAACACATATTTAAGAAGTCAAGTATGTTCAATTCATTTCTTAGATTGCAAAAACCTCTTCTCATCAAGTGGCTTAGTCAAGATATCGGCAAGTTGATCTTTGGTGCCCACACTCTCCAATGCAAATATCCCTTTTTGTTGATGATCTCTTATGAAATGATGGCGGACATCAATATGCTTTGTCTTGAATGTTGAACCGGGTTGTTGGTGAGCTTTGCGACACTTTCATTGTCACATAGCAATGGCACTTGCTTGAATTTGATTCCAAAATCACTCAAAGTAGCCTTCATCCAAAGTAATTGAGCACAACACTACTACCAGTCGAAATGTACTCTGCTTCGGCGGTTGAAAGTGCTATACTATTTTGCTTCTTTGATGACCAACGACACAAGTGATCTTCCCAATAGTTGACATGTGTCCGATGTGCTCTTTCTCTTCAACATATGCATCCCATATAATCGGAGTCTGAATATCCAATCAACTCAAATCTTACTTCTTTGGGATACCACAATCCAATATTTTATGTATGCTTCAAATACCTCATATTCTTGCCTTCAAATGACTTTCTCTTTGTGAGGCTTGAAATCTAGCACACATACATACACTAAAACATCACATCCGGCCTTGATGTGGTCACATAGAGTAGGCTTCCAATCATAGACCGATACATCTTTTTGATCCACCATGTTGCCACTGCATCACTATCCAAACTTCCACCTTGTTTCCATTGGGTGTACTAATCGTTTAGCATCATCCATTTCAAACTTCTTGAGCATGTCCTTGATGTACTTGCCTTGACTCCCAAATGTGCCATTCTTCATTTGCTTGATTTGCAGACAAGGAAGTAACTAAGCTCTCCATCATGGACACCTCAAACTCACTTGCCATCATCTTACCAAACTCTTCACAAAAATCTTTGATTTGTTGACCCAAATATGATATCATCAACATAGATTTGCATTATAAATAAGTCATTTCTAAGCTTCTTGGTGAAGAGAGTGGTGTCAACCTTTCCCATCTTGAATCCCTTAGAGAGTAGGAAATCCCTCAATCTCTCATACCATGCTCTAGGTGCTTGTTTCAATCCATACAAAGCCTTTCTCAACTTGTAAACATGGTTGGGTTTCTTTTCATCTTCAAAACCGGGAGGTTGCTCAACATACACAAGCTCATTGATGTACCCATTGAGAAATGCACTCTTCACATCCATTTGGTACAACTTGATGTTGTGGGCACAAGCATAGGCTAACAAGATCCTAATTGCTTCCAATCTTGCAACCGGGCATATGTTTCTCCAAAGTCAAGACCTTCAACTTGAGTGTAACCTTGAGCCACTAATCTTGCTTTGTTCCTTATTACTATCCCATCTTGATCTTGCTTGTTCCGAAAGACCCACTTGGTTCCAATCACATTATGATCCTTAGGCCTCTCAACTAACTCCCATACTTGGTTTCTTGTGAAGTTGTTTAGCTCATGGCTATCGGCTTGTCTTTCCCGCGCTATCTAGCTCAGTGGGGAAGAAGGTGGGGTCACCCTGTCAGTGACCGTTGAAGTGAAAATGGATTTTTTCAATTTTGTAGAAATGATTAAATAGTGATGTGATTTGTTTATTTTGTGTAGAATTAAATAGAGCTCCAAAAATTATGAAAATTTTTGTGTGACCTCTCTGAGATGTAGACTATTTATGAAAAATATTAAATGTTACTTTTCAGTATATTTTGAATGTGATAAAAATTGCTCAACTTAATTAATAAATGGGTTTCCATGATTTTTCTAGGCTTAAATAAATATCTAAAAATTATGAAAATTGTTTTGCCACATAGTTATCTTATAATGAGTCTTCACAACATTTTGAGCTCATTTGGAGAAAGTTGATTTATTTCATAATTATTAATTAGTTATTAATTAATAAAAACAAATAGTAAACCCTAATGACTTAGGTTTTGTTTGAATTTTTGGATTGAGTGATGACCTTGGGTCATTAGCATATAATGATCCTTGGCAATTAAAGTAAGTGTTTGAGTTTATGAAAAGGGTTATTCAGTTGTTGGTTTGCAATTGTACCACGAAGGAAAGTTGTATTCAAGTTACTAACTTTTGCATCCATCGTCAAGCATCATGTTTTATATCGCGCATCATATTAAACATGGCATTATTACTACGTGTAGTGAACGAAAGTGAGAACGTGGTAGTCAACCAAGTTGTTGAGGAAGTTAATCCACCTATTGAGGTCGAGTTTGATATCTGTGGAACATCCTCGGAACCTGACTTTTCCGACAATCAAGGCAAGCTCCGGATGCATTTAAACCTACCTTGTGTTTTACAAATTTATATCGCTTTGCTTTTAAATACTGCATTAAGTGATTAGGAGTTGAGTGAAAACCTAATTGGTGCATTACTAACCTTGTTTTTCCATATCAACCTTGTTACTCGTTTCAATCCGAGAATGCTTAATTATGCTTCGCCATGCTTAGAACGATAAAAGTCGGGTGATTACCGGTCACCTACGAGATATAAATGGTTTCTTGGATAAGACTATTTATTTGTGTTATCATGAGATATGAAGCATGTGGAGTAATAAATCTAGACCGAGCGGACTCGGTGTATGAGAGCCACAAGACATGGAGGTCTTGTGAGCGGGTTCTTTCCAGCCTGTGTCGATTAAGAACCATTCGTTGTTGAATTGCATGAGGTGAGACTTTGTAGTACTGAGCCACATACTCCAGGTAAGCCTTAACTTGGCTATTCTATTACGAGAATGGCTACTCATGCACTAGGAGTGGAGAGATGGCGAGAGTAGCATGTACCCACGTGGCAATGGGCTAGATTGGTGGAGTACTGTATTCTCGGGTGGCGCGGACCCGTTCTTGTTTTAGAGGATCTGAGGGTGGGTTGGTATATGTAGGTCAGGGACCTGCATATGTCATGTGGTTGGGAATCCCCAGCTGGGTTATAATCGGTTTGAATCGTCGTTGCTCCTCGGTTATGGAGACTCAACTCACTGTTCATCATCGTAGTTAATAAATGAAACTTGAGGTAGATTTGAGAAAGGGTTTGATATGAAGTTCATGATCTCAATACTGATCATGGCAGATTCATATATGATTTTGATAAGGGATTAAATGTTGAAAGAAGAATCTTTTTAAAGAGCTTTTACGCAAAAGAACTTTGATTCTTGCTAAAGCCTTACCTTGAATCCCCTGAGCCTGCATTCCTGAGTCTTATCTATTGTTACTTCAGTTAAGTCTTGTTGAGTACTTTTGTACTCAGGGTTCGTTAAACCCTTGTTGCAGGTGAGCCTCATGGGCAGGTCTGTCTTGGACCGTGCTGCATGACGGTTGTTCAAATTGAAGATGACAAGTAAATGTGTGGCCCTTGGGCAGGGCACTTTCTTTGTGTGTTATGTTTATGTTACTAATGCCACTCCACTACTATGGTTTGTAATAATAATCATACTTAGTTTGTGAAACAACTGTTTTGTAACTAAGTTATTATAAGACTTCTGCTATTTTACTCTGATGTATATTAATGAATAAACTATTATAATACTACAATGACTCTGTAATGGATCCTGCTTAGAAAAATCGTGGATGATTTAGGGTTCTCCAAGGACACCTGACAGTCTTCTTAAGTTACCAGGAACATATGCGTAGTCGTCAGAGATCATTGGACAATGACAGGTGCATGTGCGCCCTATAATTTAGGAGGTTCTGCCACAGAATGGTATCAGAGCGACCATTACAAAGGTTTTTGTAGTATTGTTTTACAAAACTTCAAAACAATTTGGGACAAATAAATTTAACATGTTAATTTGGTCCAAATTGCTTCCGACTTATCTTAATTCATTCTCGCCATTCCTTATTTGATTAAAAAGGCTTTGTGTGGTGGAGTAGTAATCTTATTATGCCCTATATAATAAGAACTATTGTTTATGTACCTTTGGAGCTATGTTTTGTAACGTAAGAATCGTTCATGCATCATGTCATTAATGAAACACTGCACATATTCTAGATATAATCATTCATATGAAGTTGAAATATAATGATGTTTAAAACTTCCTCCTTCCATTCAGGGAATGGCTTGTACTTGTTATAGTTATTTTGTCCCAATGAAATTGATCATGTACCAAACTTTGCTAGTAAACCACTCTTTGATTGTACTTGCTCATAAGTTCCACATCTTTGGGAATTTCTTGATGCACTTTAATTTTTCCCCATCTACTCAATGTTGAAACTTGGGACTAATCCTTGAATTCTCAAACCTATGCATGTGTCATGTCTTGGTCTCTCCTAATGCAACACATGCTAGTTCCTTGATCTTGCTAGCTTGACAAGTGTTACTTGTGAGTTACTTTAGTTGTGCCCTATGGTGGTGCCATGATCCATGATTTACGGTGCCACGTCGAAACCTAGGGTCTCCTATGGACTGCAGCCATAAGGAAAATACTACTGGGCACTCACTAGTATCGAGGTCTGCGGTCATGATCCATTATAGCTTCGCAATTAATGTGATTCATTCATCTTGGAACTCTCATTTGGAATTCATGTTCCATCATTCCATTGAAGTTACTAAATCCTTTGTCCCTTACAACTATCTTTTGATCTCGTTTACAATTTTAAGTCAACTCTTGTTATTTTATGAACAACTTGAAAGTTAATGTGTTTGACACATTTCCTTTTCCACTACTCAACCCAATGATTTTCGCACTTTGTAATCTCGGGATGAGATTTCTTTAAGGGGGAAGGATTGTAACATCCCAGATGTTTAGCACTTAATAAAACTTTAATCATGGTCATTATCATGCATAATCATGAAGCATCATGGCATATAAGCATCTCATGATTCAAATTGTACCATGTATATGTTGCATAGGAGTGCTGATATCATTTCTTGGAATGTTACCAAAAGACATCCATTTAAGTGTTTTGTTATTTTATGGAGCAAGAAATTCTTCAACAATTAAAAAATTTGGTGTATGCAAATTGTTGAGTGCAAAGTGTATACTTCACCATAGTACCAAAGTTCGATTGTGAAATTTAGTTAAATATGTTAAATTGTGAGTTTCAAATTTGAATCTAATATCAAGTTCTACAAATTGTTAATTTGCCCAAGTCATTGATTCAAATGTTGGAAAGTTCATTATTTGGGGAATTTTCAAATCATTTTTTTAAATCAAAGTTAGCAAATTTGATCCTATGAATTGGTACAAAACTTGTATTTTGAAATGGTGAAGTTGGTTGGATAGTTTGGAATAGGATTAATTACTAGATAATTCCTCAAAAATAGCTAAACAACTAATTTGAATTCTCAATTTAAATGAATGAACAGTGCACATTTGTTTGAGTTTCAATCCATAGTTTCCAAACTATTTTGAATTTCAAATTATACTTTCTAAACTAATTGGAATTTGGGTTTGAACCTTAAAGCAAAGTTGTTGGTCTTTGTATTTTGAACAAGTTTGCTTAAAGGATCTAGTTGAGATTCTGAATGGATTGAGAGAATTTTTAAAGAAAAGAAAAAAACTACCTTGAGCTACAGTACCCTGCCGTGACTCTTTTCTCTTCTCTCTTTGTTCCTCACCGTCGTCGTGGCAATCGGCGCCTTCTCGTGCTACGTCATGTAGGCAGCCGATTGGCTAGCCCAAGCGGCTCCTGGCGAAGGCGAAGTGTTCTTCTCCTCCTCTTTAGACATAGAGCCGGTCGACATCGCCTCTAACTTCATCTTTGCTTCTCCTCAGCGCCGCCACCTAGTTTTGCTCGCCAGCAAAAATTCACCGTCGATAAAGCTCCACCGTCCAATAGCTCTCTCCACCAGCTTTGCCTTGCCCCTACGCCTCGATTGAGCCCTGCCTAGCTATTGCTACCGGCCGAAATTGCCTTGTTCGTCAGAACACCGTCGTGATGTCGGTGTGGGCCGCCATGAATGCCGTCGTCAGCAGGGAGCTCCAGCGCATCTCGGCTTCGATTAGTTGGCCTTTTAGGTCATGGTGAGCTTCTTCGTGCCTCATATATCTCTAGCTTGATCAATTTTGGACCGTAGTGGCCGCTCCGTCTTCGGGCCACCATGGTCAGCCATGTCCACCGCCTGCTATCGTGGTTAGCCTGTCCAGAGCCACTGCATGCCATGCCAAGTTCATAAGTGGGTGTGGCCGAGTACTATGATGCTCGTGCGCCACCTCCCCGTCATCGCTCCTGCCCTCACGGCCGGCAATGGCTGTCGGCTTGTCTTTCCCGCGCTATCCAGCTCGGTGGGGAAGAAGGTGGGGTCACCCTGTCAGTGACTGTTGAAGTGAAAATGGATTTTTTCTATTTTGTAGAATTGATTAAATAGTGCTATGATTTGTTTATTTTGTGTAGAATTAAATAGAGCTCCAAAAATTATGAAAATTTTTGTGTGACCTCTCTGAGATGTAGACTATTTAGGAAAAATATTAAATGTTACTTTTCAGTATATTTTGAATGTGATAAAAATTGCTCAACTTAATTAATAAATGGGTTTCCATGATTTTTCTAGGCTTAAATAATTATCTAAAAATTATGAAAATTGTTTTGCCACATAGTTATCATATAATGAGTCTTCACAACATATTGAGCTCATTTGGAGAAAGTTGATTTATTTCATAATTATTAATTAGTTATTAATTAATAAAAACAAATAGTAAACCCTAATGACTTAGGTTTTGTTTGAATTTTTGGATTGAGTGATGACCTTGGGTCATTAGCATATAATGATCCTTGGCAATTAAAGTAAGTGTTTGAGTTTATGAAAAGGGTTATTCAGTTGTTGGTTTGCAACTATACCACGAAGGAAAGTTGTATTCAAGTTACTAACTTTTGCATCCATCGTCAAGCATCATGTTTTATATCGCGCATCATATTAAACATGGCATTATTACTACGTGTAGTGAACGAAAGTGAGAACGTGGTAGTCAACCAAGTTGTTGAGAAAGTTAATCCACCTGTTGAGGTCAGGTTTGATATCTGTGGAACATCCCCGGAACCTGACTTTTCCGACAATCAAGGCAAGCTCCGGATGCATTTAAACCTACCTTGTGTTTTACAAATTTATATCGCTTTTGCTTTTAAATACTGCATTAAGTGATTAGGAGTTGAGTGAAAACCTAATTGGTGCATTACTAACCTTGTTTTTCCATATCAACCTTGTTACCCATTTCAATCCGAGAATGCTTAATTATGCTTAGCCATGCTTAGAATGATAAAAGTCGGGTGATTACCGGTCACCTATGTGATATAAATGGTTTCTTGGATACGACTAGTTATTTGTGTTATCATGAGATATGAGCATGTGGAGTAATAAATCTAGACCGGGCAGACTCGGTGTATGAGAGCCACAAGACATGGAGGTCTTGTGAGCGGGTTCTTTCCGCCTGTGTCGATTAAGAACCGTCCGTTGTTGAATTGCATGAGGTGAGACTTTGTAGTACTGGCCACATGTTCCGGTAAGCCTTAACTCGGCTATTCTATTACAAGAATGGCTACTCGCGCACTAGGAGTGGAGAGATGGCGGGAGTAGCATGTACCCACGTGGCAATGGGCTAGATTGGTGGAGTACTGTGCTCTCGGGCGGCGTGGACCCGTTCTTGTTTTAGAGGATTTGAGGGTGGGTTGGTATATATGTCGTGTGGTTAGGAATCCCTAGCTAGGTTATAATCAGTTTGAATCGTCGTTGCTCCTCGGTTATGAAGACTCAACTCACTATTCATCATCCTAGTTAATAAATGAAACTTGAGGAAGATTTGAGAAAGGGTTTGATATGAAGTTCATGATCTCAATACGGATTATGGCAGATTCATATATGATTTTGATAAGGATTAAATGTTGAAAGAAAGAATCTTTTTAAAGAGCTTTTATGCAAAAGAACTTTGATTCTTGCTAAAGCCTTACCTTGAATCCCCGAGTCTGCATTCCTGAGTCTTATCTATTGTTACTTCGGTTAAGTCTTGTTGAGTACTTTTGTACTCAGGGTTTGTTAAACCCTTGTTGCAGGTGAGCCTCATGGGCAGGTCTGTCTTGGACCGTGCTGCATGACGGTTGTTCAAATCAAAGATGACAAGTAAATGTGTGGCCCTTGGGCAGGGCACTTTCTTTGTGTGTTATGTTTATGTTACTAATGCCACTCCACTGCTATGGTTTGTAATAATAATCATACTTAGTTTGTGAAACAACTGTTTTGTAACTAAGTTATTGTAAGACTTCTGCTATTTTACTCTGATGTATATTAATGAATAAACTGTTGTAATACTGCAATGACTCTATAATGGATCCTGCTCAGAAAAATCATGGATGATTCAGGGTTCTCCAAGGACACCCGACTATCTTCTTAAGTTACCAGGAACATATGCATAGTTGTCAGAGATCATTGGATAGTGATAGGTGCATGTGGGCCCTATAATTTAGGAGGTTCTTCCACACATATGCTACCACTAGATCATTTCAAACATACAAGCAATAGTGGTACCATACAAGCATCAAATTCATTTGATTTTCATGAATGAGCCTAGGACATGATAGGAATAACTAGATGCACTAAACAAGTCCTTAGCAATGGATGGATGACATGTCAATCAACTTTACCTTGCTTTGCTCGAAGGAGAGGCATGTCATATAATGGGGGGTGCATCAACACATATTTAAGAAGTCAAGTATGTTCAATTCATTTCTTAGATTGCAAAACCTCTTCTCATCAAGTGGCTTAGTCAAGATATCGGCAAGTTGATCTTTGGTGCCCACACTCTCAATGCAAATATCCCCTTTTTGTTGATGATCTCTTATGAAATGATGGCGGACATCAATATGCTTTGTTCTTGAATGTTGAACCGGGTTGTTGGTGAGCTTTGCGACACTTTCATTGTCACATAGCAATGGCACTTGCTTGAATTTGATTCCAAAATCACTCAAAGTAGCCTTCATCCAAAGTAATTGAGCACAACTACTACCAGTCGAAATGTACTCTGCTTCGGCGGTTGAAAGTGCTATACTATTTTGCTTCTTTGATGACCAAGACACAAGTGATCTTCCCAATAGTTGACATGTGTCCGATGTGCTCTTTCTCTCAACTATTGCATCCCATATATCGGAGTCTGAATATCCAATCAACTCAAATCTTACTTCTTTGGGATACCACAATCCAATATTTTATGTATGCTTCAAAGTACCTCAATATTATTGCCTTCAAATGACTTTCTCTTGGTGAGGCTTGAAATCTAGCACACATACATACACTAAACATCACATCCGGCCTTGATGTGGTCACATAGAGTAGGCTTCCAATCATAGACCGATACATCTTTTGATCCACCATGTTGCCACTAGCATCACTATCCAAACTTCCACTTGTTTCCATTGGTGTACTAATAGCTTTAGCATCATCCATTCCAAACTTCTTGAGCATGTCCTTGATGTACTTGCCTTGACTCACAAATGTGCCATTCTTCATTTGCTTGATTTGAAGACAAGGAAGTAACTAAGCTCTCCAATCATGGACATCCTCAAACTCACTTGCCATCATCTTAGCCAAACTCTTCACAAAAATCTTGATTTGTTGACCCAAATATGATATCATCAACATAGATTTGCATTATAAACAAGTCATTTCTAAGCTTCTTGGTGAAGAGAGTGGTGTCAACCTTTCCCATTTTGAATCCCTTAAGAGAGTAGGAAATCCCTCAATCTCTCATACCATGCTCTTGGTGCTTGTTTCAATCCATACAAAGTCCTTTCTCAACTTATAAACATGACTGGGTTTCTTTTCATCTTCAAAATCGAGAGGTTGCTCAACATACACAAGCTCATTGATGTACCCATTGAGAAATGCACTCTTCACATCCATTTGGTACAACTTGATGTTGTGGGCACAAGCATAGGCTAACAAGATCCTAATTATTTCCAATCTTGCAACCAGGGCATATGTTTCTCCAAAGTCAAGACATTCAACTTGAGTGTAACCTTGAGCCACTAATCTTGCTTTGTTCCTTATTACTATCCCCATCTTGATCTTGCTTGTTCCGAAAGACCCACTTGGTTCCAATCACATTATGATCCTTAGGCCTCTCAATTAACTCCCATACTTGGTTTCTTGTGAAGATGTTTAGCTCTTCATGCATAGCATTGACCCAATCAACATCCTTTAAAGCTTCATCTATCTTCTTAAGTTCAATAAATGACACAAATGAGAAGTGCTCACAAAATGAAGTCAATCTTGATCTAGTTTACACACCTCTTGAAATATCACCAATTATAGTGTCCAATGGATGATCTCTTGCAACATTGGTTGGTTGAAGCACTTGCAACTTGATTGCTTGCATTTGATTGATCACTTGGTTGAGATGATGAACTAGCCACTTGTTGTTGATCTTGCACTTTGTCATCACTTGTTCTTGCTTGAACTTGATCATGAGAACCACTAGCTTGCACATTTGAGTTAGAGAGCACTTGATTCTTGTCATCTTCAATATCAATCACCTCTCTAGGCCTTATATCACCAATGTCAATGTTCTTCATTGCATTAACCAATTGAGTGCCTCTTACATCATCTAGATTCTCATCTTCCTCTTGAGAACCATTTGTTTCATCAAATTCCACATCATGAACCTCCTCAAGAGTACCACTAGCCAAATTCCAAACTCTATATGCCTTGCTAGTAGTGGAGTAACCAAGCAAGAAGCCTTCATCACATTTCTTTTCAAACTTGCTCAATCTAGTGCCTTTCTTCAATATATGGCATTTACAACCAAAAACCCTGAAAGTATGCTATGTTGGGCTTTCTTCTATTCAATAGCTCATATGGTGTCTTCTCCATCATGGGGTGATAATAGAGTCGGTTGCTATAATAGCAAGCCGTGTTTATTGCTTCGGCCCAAAATAAATGACTCACTATTGTACTCACTCAACATTGATCTTTCCATGTCAATCAAAGTTCTATTCTTTCTTTCAACTAGGCCATTTGATTGTGGAGTGTACTTGGCCAAGAATTGATGTCTAATTCCAAATTTATCACACAACTCATCAATTCTAGTGTTCATTAACTCACTATAATTGTCACTTCTAACTTTCTTGATAGTTGTTTCAAACTCATTGTGAATGCCCTTGACAAATGATTTGAATGTTGCAAACACATCACTCTTGTCAACAAGAAAGAACACCCATGTGTATCTAGTGAAATCATCCACAATCACAAATCCATATTTGTTTCCACCAATGCTAGTGTATGTGGTTGGTCCAAATAAGTCCACGTGCATCAACTCAAATGCCTTAGATGTGCTCATCATGCTCTTCTTAGGATGTGTGTTACCAACTTGCTTTCCAGCTTGACATGCACTACATAGCTTATCCTTCTCAAATGTGACATCTTTCAAGCCTCTAACTAAGTCATGCTTAATCAACTTGTTCAATTGTTTCATTCCAACATGACCAAGTCTTCTATGCCATAACCAATACCATGCTAGACTTAGTGATCAAACATGTTGTCAATTGAGCTTCTCTAGCATTGAAATCAACCAAGTATAGATTCTCATATCTAAATCCTTTGAATATCAAGTTAGAGCCATCTACACTTATGATCTCTACATCATCCACACCAAATATGCACTTGAAACCAAGATCACACAATTGAGCTACCGATAATAGGTTGAAGTTCAAGCTTTCTACTAGTAGCACATTGGAAATGCTCAAGTCATTGGATATTGCAATCTTACCAAGCCCTTTGACCTTGCCTTTGCCATTGTCACCAAATGTGATACTATCAATCCCATTGCTCTTGTTTTCATTGATTGAATTAAACATTCTTGGATCACTCGGTCATGTGTTGTGTGCACCCACTATCAAGCACCCAATGCCTTCCTCCGGCTTTATAATTGACCTACAAAAGAAGATCAATTCCTTTTAGGTACCCAAACTTGCTTGGGTCCTTGAAGGATTAGTTACCAAGGATCTTTGGTACCCAAATGGCCTTCTTCTTTGGGCCCACAATTGGTGTATCAATGAACTTAGCCTTCACACCATTGACACCCTTAAAAGCATGTAACAAGAATCAAATTTAATTGAGGATACATTAGGTAGCTTGTTCTTGTTAATCTTGCAATATTGCTCTACATGCCCAACTTGCTTGCATCTATTGTAAAACTGACCGTTGCCCTTCACAAAGCTAGCTTTGGGAGTGATAAAGGTTGCCTTGCCTTTCTTGGGGGTATAGCCTAATCCCTCTTTGTTGAGAGAAAACCTTTGGCTACCCAAGCACTTTAGCAAGCGAGCATCTCCACCATAGGCATTGCCTAAGGCATGAGTGAGCTCATTCACCTTCTTCTTGAGGGTCTCATTTTTCACCATTAATGAGGCATCACAAGTGAGACCATCACTCAAAGGTAAAGTAGAAGTAGTAGTGCTACAAGAAGTGTTAGTGGGAGCAACTACAATGGGTTTATAAAAAGATTCATCAATAATATCGCATGTTAGTCCCGCATCACAAGACATAATCACTTGCTCCTTCTTGGCTTCCTCTATTTTGACTCACTCGATGAGAGAGGAGTGAGCCTTTTCAAGCTTAGAGTGAGCTTTGCCAAGCTTCTCATGGGCTTCCATTAGCCTCTCATGAGTGGCATTGAGCTCATCAAAGGATTGCTCAAGAAATTTGACTTTCTTGCGTAATTATTTGCACTCCTTTCTCTTATTTCAACGCAAGTGTGCACTTGCTCACACATGTCCAAGAGCTCCTCCTTGGTGTACTCCTCCTCATCATCATCATCATCATTATCACTCCTACAAGCATCACTTTCACATTCATCATCATCACTCACATCATATTTTACCTTGGTAGGCTTTGCCATGAGGCATGTCGATGGAGTAGTCGAAGATAGAGGGCTTGTTGTTGATGGCGATGCTTGCTAGTGCTTTCTTGATAGATTTTTATCATCATCACTAGAGCTATCACTATCCAAAGAGCCATCACTATCCCATGTGACCACATAGCCTCCACCTTTCTTCTTCTTTTGGAAGGTCAGTTCTCTTCTCCTTCTTCTCCTTCTTTTCCTTCTTGTCCTTCTTGTGCTTCTTCTTTTCATCCTCATTATTGTCACTATTGTAGGGACAATTCGCTACAACTGTGATCGGGGCTCTTGCAATTGTAGCATCTTCTCACATATTCATTGTTTTTGGTGTGATCTCTTCTCTTTCTTGCACCATAGCCCTTCTTCTTCATGAATTTTCCCATCTTGCGTACAACGAGGGCCATAGCTTCATCATCAATATCACTAAGATCATCATCATCACTTGATTCTTTCTTGGACTTTGCCTTGTTCTTGGATGATGATGAGCTAGCCTTGAATGCTATACTCTTCTTCTTCTTGTCTTCTTCTTCCTTCTTGTCATCCCCAGTCCCTTTCCACACGGTATGTCTCTTGTGTCATGACATCACCTAGTACTTGGTTAGGGGTAATCTCCTTCAATCCTCCTCTTATGATAAGCAATCTCAACATCTCAAATCTTGGAGGTAGGCACATTAAGAACCGTTGAGAGACATCATCATCCTTGATCTTCTCTCCCAAAGCCTTCAAGTCATTGACAATTACTTGCAATCGATAGAACATCTCTAGAATGCTCTCATCATCCTTCATCTTGAAGCTTGTCAACTTATCCTTGAGAATGTATAACTTGGCACTCTTCACCGCCGGTGTGCCCTCATATGTTTCCTCCAATCTCCTCCACACCTCATTAGCTCTTTCACAATCCTTGATTTGCTCAAACACCTTAGAATCAATAGGCATTGTATATGGTGTTGAGAGCCAGTGTATTGCATTGCTTGTTGGTCTTGTCTTGGTTGGTGGGATTATCGGGATCAATGATAGCATAGTCATTCTCAGTCACCTCCCATACTTGATCATTGATTGAACCAAGATACATCCTTATCTTTCTCTTCCAATAATCATAGCATGTGCTATCAAAGAACGGTGGTTTGCCCCCCACATGGTTGAACACAACTTGAGCCATAATTTAACACCGAGGTTGTTAAGCCTTTAATCAAAGCGGTGACCATGGCTCTGATACCACTTGAAAGGTCTTAATATGGCTAGAGGGGGGTGAATAGCCTATTTAAAATCTACAAATCAACTAGAGCAATTTGATTAGTATAACAAATAGCAAAATACAAACTTGCTCTAGCTCTACAAGGGTTGCAAGCCACCTATCCAATAATTCTAGTTGTTATGATCACTAGGCACACAATCCACTAGGTCACTACTCACTAAGAGCTCTCACAAATGCTACACTAAAGAGCTCCACTAGATGAACTTAATCCACAAAGCAAGCTCTCAATTCTAGCTACACTAAAGAGCTTGATATAGCTAGTTTGTGGGAATGTAAATGAGTAAGTGAGGTGATTATACCACTGCTGTAGAGGAGTAAACCAATCACAAGATGAATACTTTATCAATTACCTGGGAGAATACCAAAGGGCAAGAGACAACCAACTTTTCTCCCGAGGTTCACATGCTTGCCAACACGCTACAGTCCCTGTTGTGTCGACCAACACTTGGTGGTTCGGCAGGCTAAGAGGTGTTGCACGAACCTCAGTCCACACAATTGGACACCGCAAGAACCTACCCACAAGTGAGGTAACTCAATGACACTGAGCAATCCACTAGAGTTACCTTTTGGCGCTCCGCCGGAGAAGGTACAAATCCCCTCACAATCACTAGAGATGGCCATGAACAATCACCAACTCGTGACAATCCTTCTTCGCTGCTCCAAGCATGTCTAGATGGTGGCAACCTACCAAGAGCAACAAGCGAATCCTGTAGCAAAAACACGAACACCAAGTGCCTCTAGATGCAATCACTCAAGCAATGCACTTGGATTCTCTCCCAATCTTCACAAAGATGATGAATCAATGATGGAGGTGAGTGGGAGGGCTTTGGACTAAGCTCACAAGGTTGCTATGTCAATGCAAATAGCCAAGAGAGTGAGCTTGAGCCAGCCATGGGGCTTAAATAGAAGCCCCTATGAAATAGAGCCGTTGTACCCCTTCACTGGGCACAACACGAGGGTGACCGGACTGCTCTGGTCAGATTGATCCAGACACTGGACCTCAGCGTCCGATCAGTGCGATGCACGCCACGTGTCCCCTCTCTTTAAATACTGAGCACCCGATCCCAACGGTCAAGTGATGACAGGATGCGCTGCTTGCGAAGTGACCGGACGCTATTTTCAGTAAGCATCCTAGAAGCGAGAAATCATGACCAGACATGTCCGGTCATGCTCGACCGGACACACCTAGCGTCCGGTCACTCAACGTCATCATATGTAAGACTGACTAGACTCAGGCCCTGAGCGTCCAGTCAATTTTCGCGCCAGCGTCCGGTCATGAGACCAAAATAGCGCGCCCTCTGCTGCCACTGACCGGACTGCGTCGGTCCAACCGAGACCAGCGTTTGGTCACTTATAGTGACCTCCATCTATCCGCACTCTATGGGCGGACACTCCGTCGGTGAAGTTTCTAACCCTTGCTGAAATGTGCCAACCACCAAGTGTATCACCTTGTGCACATGTGTGTTAGCATATTTTCACAAACTATTTTTAAGGGTGTTAGCACTCCACTAGATCTTAAATGCATATGCAATGAATTAGAGCATCTAGTGGCACTTTGATAACCGACATTTTGATACGAGTTTTACCCCTCTTAATAGTACAGCTATCAAACCTAAATGTGATCACACTCACTAAGTGTCTTGATCACCGAAACAAAATGGCTCCTACCATTTATACCTTTGCCTTGAGCCTTTTGTTTTTCTCTTTCTTCTTTTCAAGTCTAAGCACTTCATTATTACCATGGCATCACCATCATCATGTCATGATCTTCATTTGCTCCACCACTTGGACTAGTGCTACCTATCTCATAATCACTTTTGATAAACTAGGTTAGCACTTAGGGTTTCATCAATTCACCAAAACCAAACTAGAGCTTTCACTCTCCATGATGGTGGGCACCCTGTGGCAATGGCGACGACATTCAAGTGAGCCGCAACAACAACAAGGCGGTAGGGGTAGCATGTGAGCAACGACAGCTCACCAGTGACCTGACCGAGAAGCCATCTCGGCTGAAGATGACCCGAGCGAGGCTAGCCACGTGCGCGCTACGAGGTGAACGACGGACCGCAAAGGCACAGTTGCGTCAGCAGCGAGGAGGCGACACTAGAGCTACGACTAGCGTGTGCAAGACGAAGAGGGAGCCAAGGTGAGCTAGTGGTGCAGAGGAATTAGCGCGGGGTGAAGTGGTGGAAGCTGGCCACGACGCGGGCGGAGACGGGCCTTAACGACACGGTGGCGGGCAAAGCTCCAAAATTGGAGCTCAGCCAAGCCGCAATCAAGGCGGGGTGGGGTCGGCTGGAGAGGGGGACGTGAAGGCAGAGACGCGAGCACAAGGAATTGATGAGAGGTGCTCCCTCTCTGACTCGCCGTGACGCCACTCGGTGGCGGCGAAAAGCAGAGAGAGAAGAGAGGAAGAGAGAAATGGAGCGCGACAGTGGGCTCGGCTCGTCCTTGCCTTGGCGGGACGCGAGCGGCAAGCTTGGGAGGCCCACGCGCTGGCACTACGGACAACGTGTGCCCGCGTCCGACCCGCGTGGCCTGAGCACCGTAGTACCATAAATGGCATGGCGACGGCAGCTCGCCCACGTGCGCACGGCAGAGACGACACGCACTGGGCCGGCAATGGCGTAGAGATGCAGCGGACCGGCGTGGATGCAACAATGATGCGACGGCAGCGTAGCGCGGGACGGGGCAGGTGGCGGCGGCGGCGGCTCCGCGCGGCGGGCTAGCGACAGCCGAGCAATGGCTAGGCCAGAGACGGCCATGGCCAGCCACGCGCGGTAGCGCGTGCACGCGCACGCATGACCAACACGGTGATGCCGAGTGCCCAAGTACTTAGATCGCGGCCACGCGACCAACCAGCCCAAAACCGGTAACGCGCATGAATTTTAAAGCGCTCAACACGACCAAACGGTTGCTCCTAAACCTAAACCGTCTTCATCATGCTCAAGATGGCACATGAGACTACCAAATCGAGCTATTACACTACACCACTCCTTAACCCAATCTCTCACAATAAATTGCTAAACATAGCAGTGTCTAACTGTTGACAGACTTGAAAATTTCTAAGTTTTTGAGCTGAATTTGATTTCTATTTGCGATTTCTAAGCTAGTGAAAATATAAGCTAGTACTATCATTTTTCGACCGCAAGTATTTCATTGTCATCTACAAAGTTTGCACTTCCAACTTTATTTAAGTATCACACACATGTTCTATAGCATTTTTTGCTTAATAAAAATTGGTTTTAAACCCTAAGTGATATACATGACTATTGAATCAACTTTCGGTTTCGTATTTTAGTTGATCGTTTCGAGTTACAGAAATTGAATCTACATACTTTATCACATGCATTAACACATAAATATGATGCTCAGTGACATGTGTTAGTAAATGATTTATGGTGTAACACCGAGAGTGTTACAGCAGCATGCCCTTAGAATCTTTTCTTTTAGCTGGTTTAGTCTTGTTGAGTACAATTCAGTACTCAAGGTTTGTTAACCTCTATTGCAGGTGAACCCCAGTTGCAGGTAGGCTTTCGCCCCTATTGTATGACGGTTTTTGAGAAAGAGTACCAACAATAGATGATCTGTGAGTGAATCATCCGATCCCTAGGCAGGATGAGCTTTCGTGTGTTATATATGTTATGGTAGTCATGCTACCCTACCACCTGAGAAGGCTAAAACCTGTGGTTTGTAATATTTAAATAAATAGTTTGTAAATTATGGTTAGTAAGACTTCCTTTTTAAACTCTTACGTAGTATATCTGTGTCAACTCTATCTAATATTACAATGTCTTTTGTAATGATCCTGAACGGATGTGAAAAGTGGATGATTCGGAATCCTCCGAGGACACCCAATAAACTACCGGAATTATCTGGGTTTTCGTGCACAGCAATTAGATGTCTTCAAAAATAACAGATACACGTGGGCTAACATAATTTGGATGGTTCTCCCAATATTTATTCTCATGGTCTCACGCTCTCCTTAAATCCTTATGCAGTGGAGGGATGGTCCTTGAGGAAGCCGAGGAGCAGGTCGTTGACCTGCTCGGGGAACTGCTCGTGCACGAAGTGGCTCCCCTCCGGGACGTAGGTGATCTTCAGGTCCGGCACGAAGTTGTCCATGATGCCGCCGCGCATGGCAGTTTCGAACCCCGGGAACTTGAAGCAGTAATCCTTCTCCCCCATCACCATGAACACCGGCACCTGGAACTTGGCGTCCGGCCGGTTCGGGGTCTTGTGTATAGCTCTGCATGCCCAATCGAATTTCCGTGGAAGCAAAAGCAACGAACATCAGAGTCTTAGTGTTGAGTCTCTGCCGTTTGGCTGCCGAGAGCCGAGAGGGGTGCGTGCGGTGGCTACCTGTACATCTGGAGTGGGTAGCGGAAGCCGGACTTCTCGTAGAGCTTGGCGTAGGCGTCCAGGTCCTCCTCGGTGAACCACTCCGGGAGCGGCGTGGACAGGTCGGCCAGGTCCATGATCTCCTGCCCTTCCTTGGCAATCGGGATGTCGGCGCGGGAGAAGAGCACGTAGACGGTGCGCACCACGCGCCTCACGTCGAACCGCTCGAAGTCGGCCTCTGCCCTGCCCGGCTCCTGCAGAAGAGAAGCAAAAGGAACACCAGCTGCAGAGTGTCAGTTTCGATAAGAGGAGAGTTTTTCAGAGGTGATGCATGCAGTCAGTGGTTCAGTGCTACGCACGCGCCAGCGCAGGACGTAGAAGCCTTCGGGCAGAGGTGTCGATGGCTACGGGGACCGGGCTGAAGGGGATGCCCAGGCACACCACGCCGCGGGTGCGGTCCGGGTGCTGCAGCGCGAACTCGTACGCCGGAAAGGCGCCCCAATCTTTGCCCACCAGGAACGCCTGCACGTGCGGCAAGGCTGATCAGTGGCACTGGGACACGGCAAAATGTTTCCGTTTGGTGGTGACCTGTTGCTTACCTTTGGAACGTTGAGGGCGTCGAGGATGCCGAGCACGTCAGCGGCGAAGTGGTCAAAGGAGACCTCCTCGTGCTCCGGCGGCAGGTCGGACAGCCCGTACCCACGGCAGTCCGGCGCGATGGCGCGGTACCCCGCCGCAGCCACGGCCAGCATCTGGTGGCGCCACGTGTACCATATCTCCGGGAAGCCGTGCAGGAACACCACCGTGCCCAGGTCACCTGTAATACAACACACAAACCAGAAGCACAGCCACACGTCACTCTGCTTTCTCTGCTGGGATTGGGATCCTTCAACTCAAGCAAGGATGAACGATGATGGCAGAGACTCACCTTTGCCTACTTGCGCGACGTGGAGGTTGAGCCCGCGGATGGGGAGGTGGGTGTGCTCGATCTCCTGCGCCATTGCTGCTTGCCCTTCAAGGCCGGACGGCGAGCCACATATTTCATCAGCTTTATAGGGAGGGAGACCAAATGGAGGCACATCAATGGACAGTTCCGCCTGTCTGCTCTGCCTTGCAGTTGTCGTTTGGGTCCTTCCGCAGTTAGCGCCACACTGGCGCTTGGAACATGGTGTTTTCCGAAGATGAGCACAAACACTAGATATGGTGGAATCATAAAATCGATGGATCAGTATCTCTGCACCAGCACCAGGGCCGGAGACAAGGGGAGGCCGGCAGGGGCCATGGCTCCCTAACATGACATCAAATTTTTTTACTTAATATATAATTTAATAATCTATATTTATATTAGAAAGAAATGACAAAACATTTTTGTCGTATATATTTTCATGTCTTCTAGACAATAAAATCACACAAAACATAATTACAATAAAATATTTTGATTCATCTAAACACAATTTTAGGTTTTGCCTACCACATTAAGACAGATCAATTCAGTTTACAACAGTCTAGGTGTCTCAAAGATTAGCGGACAGCAGCAATAACAAAACACAACCCAACGAGCTAAACCTGCCACAAACACCTATTACAAATTACATATGCCATTCAGACTTGAACTGGACCAAGTTGATACATTTCTTCCCTTCTGCGGCTTATCAGAATGGTTCGCCAGAAGATCCTTTACTTCAGTCGACGGCTCATGAGCGTGATTGTAGAGATACTTCTCCCATTCACAGTGACACAGTCCACTTGGGTTAGCCAACCACAACCAGCCTATGTGGTCTTGTGGCCAAAATCTTCAGCTTTGACTTGTACTCTAGAGATTTTTCTTTCCGAGAGAGAAGACCTCAGTCCTGGAGCATCATTGTTTCCTTCAGTAACAGGAGTCTCCCATCCCAGTTTTTTTTTTAAAAAAAGGAGTCTCCCATCCCTCCAAAGAGAACTCTGAAGACAGAGCTTGTTCCTTAGTTTCTAAAGTCCCCATAGGGCAGCTGCACAAACCATATTTCCAACTAAGCACTTAGTGTTACTTAACCACATTGTACCTATCGACAAGAAATTGGCCCCATTCGCTTCGCTGAAAAAACAAGCCGCAACACTGTTCCGACTGATTTATTGTAAGAGAAAAACATTATTCCGGCTGAAAAAATAAGCTGAAAAGTACGGATTATAGGACAAACGAACAAGGCCATTGTCACCCACACACTTATCTAATAAGAATTGGCAAATATCATTGACCTACTGAGCAACTCAGAAATAGTGCATTAAATGGTGTGCCAATTGGGTTTTTGTGCCTGTTCGGCTGGTAGAATTTTAGCTGAAACTGGTTTAAAACACTGTTCTGGCTGAATTGTTATGAGAGAAAAACACTGTTCCGACTAAAAAAAAACCGAATATAGGATAAGCCGAACGGGGCCACATGTCTGAAGTTGTATCGCTAGAATCTCTCTTGTTTTTGTAGGCTCTTGATAAGTCAAGAACGAATAATGAGCGAAACGCCTAGCGCCCAGACGTCCTATCCGGACACAGCTCCTTGCTCTGCCCGTCCGTGTGGACTCGCGACAGATCCGCCCCACCCCACTCCGTTTCACGCGCCGCCCCGCCCGCTCCGTTCCACGCGCGTGCGGGCCTGTGGGACCGTCCCGCCTGCTCCTTTCCAAGCGCGCACGAGGTTTCGCTCGCTCTGTTTTGCACATGCACGCGAGAAAAGCATATGTACTTTTGCAACCTCCAAAACTAGTTTTGCAACATCCAGAGAAAAATAATTGCAACATGCGTTTGAAAACAAATGAAACGTTTGGAACAAAAATTTGCAACATACATGTGCAGCCATCGTAACACATGGAACATCCAAATCTACTTTGCAACATCTAAATAAAATAGTTGCAACATCTTCCTAGAATAGTTGAAACACTTCAAACATACACTTGCAACATACGTGTGTATCCATTGCAACACATGCAACATCCCTGATATACTTTTGCAACATTCAAATACAACACTTGCAACATCCATATGAAACACCGGCAACATGCATATGAAACACCTGAAACACTTGAAACATACACTTGCAACATGCTAAATCAGCGCAACATCTTCTTCCTACTTGGGCGAATGGAGGCTCGTCGGTGTGGAGAGAGAGGGGGAAAGGTCGCTGGTCTTGCACGAGCTGGCACTGGAGAAGGATGGAGGCGCTCGGATCTCGCCGCTTCGGGTCTCGTCGCTCCGGATCTCGGAGTGGGGCGCGACAGTGGATGGAAGGTCGTCGGTCTTGCATGAGCTGGCGCCAGAGAAGGATGGAGGCGCTCGGGTCTCGCCGCACTGGATCTCGGAGTGGGCCACGCTAGTGGATGGAAGGCCGTCGGTCTTGCACGAGTTGGCGCTGGAGAAGGATGGAGGTGCTCGGATCTCGTCGTTCCGAGTCTCGCTGCTATGGATCTTAGAGTGGGGCGCGACGGTGAATGGAGGCGCGGCGATGGATGGAGCGCGATGCAACCAAGCGCGCGTGTGGCCTAGGGTGTGTTGATGAAATATGGTCGGCAGTCTACCTAGGGGTATGCCCAAGGTAGTAGATTGTCGGCAGACAAATGCGCAAGCCACAAACAAGACGGTGACGCAAGATAGACACGAGGTTTTATCTAGGTTCGGCCGCCAAAAAGGCGTAATACCTACATCCTACGTCTTGATTGTATTGATGTATGTCAATAAGAGATGTTTTTAGAGGGGTCCCCTGCCCGCCTTATATAGTCCGGGGGGCAGGATTACAGATCTGGAAACTAATCCTAGTCAGTTACAATTGACATAGGTGACCGGATAAGGATTCCTATTCTAATCGACCAAGATCTTGCTTGATCGCCAAATCTGTCTTGACTCCTTGCGCGGGACTCCGAACAGGTTGGCCGGGCCGCGCGTCGTCTTTTGGTGGACCGGACCCACTGATCCGGGCCGGCCCAATCTTAGCCGTAAGGGTATAGGGGTTAATACCCCCACAGCTAGTCCCCGAGCACCATGTATTATGCTGCGACACGCCATTTTAACCTTCTCCGAATAGTAAAGCTTGAGTCCTTGACATTTCTGACCACCGTTATCGCCGGAGAAGTTGGTTGTCCGAAGAATGTATGGTGCTCTTAAGAAAAAAGAAAAAGATTTCCATCCTGTGAAGTGTGCCCACTTGTATTTCTGAAAAGAAATGTAAGTGAATCTTGAAGCATAGCATCCTTGATCATCGGAGGCGTAGGGGTCGAAAAACAAACACATTCACCGCAAGGTGAAGTGTGCCCACTTAGTCCCCGAGCCTGGTAGTAGGTGATAGAGGCACGTGGTGCTAGGGTCTAAAAAGAATTCCTAGTTAAGTTGAGAACCCAATCGTCGTACAGGCGATACGAGATGCACCGGTAGGTGCATCGTATCGATATAGTCCCCAGGCTTGCTGGAAGGTGAAGTATGAGCCTTGTAGCAAGGTCTAAATAAATGTCTCTCAACTGTATGTGAGTACAAATCACATGTAGCCGAGGAGAACGATCTCCGAGCAGTGGTCGAGACAGTTCCCGAGCACGATAGTAATCCGTTTAATCAATCAAAGCATTAGGGTCGATTAAATAAACACATTCACCGCAAGGTGAAGTGTGCCCACTTAGTCCCCGAGCCTGGTAGTAGGTGAGGGAGGCACGTGGTGCCAGGGTCTAAAAAGAATTCCCAGTTAAGTTGAGAACCCAATCGTCGTACAGGCGATATGAGATGCACCGGCAGGTGCATCGTACCGATGTAGTCCCTGGGCTTGCTGGAAGGCGAAGTATGAGCCTTGTAGCAAGGTCTAAATAAATGTCTCTCAACTGTATGTGAGTACAAATCACATGTAGCTAAGGAGAACAATCTCTGAGCAGTGGTCGGGACAGTTCCCGAGCACATTAGTGGTCGGAGCAGTCCCCGAGCACGGTAGTGATTGTAGCAGTCCCCGAGCACGGCAGTGGTCGTAGCAGTCCCCGAGCATGGCAGTGGTCTGGGCAGTCCCCAAGCACGGCAGTGGTCTGGGCAGTCCCCGAGCACGGCAGTGGTCTGGACCATCCTTGAGCACAAGACATGCAGCGAAAAAATGAACGCCGCTTGTACTATTATTTGGTGTATTTATTTATCTTCTTATTCTGTCAAGTCCAATCGTACACGTCTGGTCAAAAAAAGCAGACAAGTATAGCACGTCATACTGTCTTCTTGCCCTTTCTAGCAAACAGTCGCTTGGCACCTGTAAAGAGGGGCGTCAGTGTGGGCCCTCTCACACTAGCAACGAAGAGGCGCGTACACTCATAACGAAGGGGCGCGTTTATTGGCGTAGATCTCAAGGTTGTGAAAACAACCGTCTGCGGCGTGTGCGCACGTCTCCCAAGAATCTTGGGCGGACGAAATGACGGAACTCTTGGTTATTTATAATATAGAACTGGTAAGTTATTTTTTACCAATCCCCATTATCATTCGCCGCCACAGCCTTCTTCTTCCTCTTGCCAAACCCTATTCCTCCGAAATCATCGCCCATCACCCCTCCACCGTATCCACCCCTTTAGCAAGGACAGATTAATGGCGAAGAAAGACGCCCAAAAGAAAGCTGGAGTCATGGCGAAGGAGTGGTGGAAGTCAAGGAGCAATGAGCAGACCATCAAAGACCTCATCACCATGGGAGTGCTCCATAACAAGGCACTCGCGGGATGGCGCGCGCCGAAAGGAGAAAGCTACCCCGATCCACAACCAGGTGAGATTGTGGTTTTCGAGGATTTCTTCAAGCGGGGTTTTGGGGTTCCAGTGCACCCTTCCTCTAGGGGCTCTGTTTGTACTACGAGATTGGGATTTGTAATCTGCATCCCAACTCGATTCTTTTTGTCTCCACCTTCATCCATCTTTGCGAAGCATATGGTGGCTTCCAGCCCCATTTCAACCTCTTTCGCCATCTGTTCTGTCTGCAGAAGAAAGGGAGCGGTGGCTCGAAGATAGCCGGAGGCGTATACCTCAATCTGCATGATGGGATGAAGGCCCAGTACTTGCACTGCCCTTGGAACACATCGCTGGATGAATGGTACAAGAAGTGGTTCTACATCCGCGAAGAGCTGAACACGATCACCCTGTGCGACGTGGGGTTCATTCTAGAGAAGAAGAACAGCTGGTCGAAGAAGCCCGAGCACTTGGAACAAATCGTAGAACTGCTCGGGATGATCCCGTGGGAGAAACTGGATGGTCCAAGCGTGGTCGGGAACTTCATCAGCCGAAGGATCCAGCCCTGCAAGAGGAGGGTACATCCAGGCTATGAATACTAGGGTAGTGTAGATCCAACGAGGACCAGGAAAGAGGCGCTCGACAAGATAGAAATCAAAGCTAGGATTGGAGAGCTATTCAACTTAGCTGATCCGAATTATGTCAGGTTAAGCGGCATCGAGCACGCCTTCAAGCTAGCCCAACCTCCCCCAATGGTAAATTATGCTGCCTTGTACCTGTAGAGTTATGTTGTAACGAAAATTGACTGTGTTGTCGTCTTTATGTTTCCTAGAGTAATGGCCATGACAGGGCAGCATTGTTCATGTCTCCACCCCCTGGTATGGATTGGCCGCAAGTTACCGGCCCAACCGCCCAGACCAGTGCCAGGGCCGAAGACATCGACTGGGCCATACTCGGGGTTGGGGAGGAGGCAACGACCAGGGCTGCTAGCAAGCGGCCAGCGGCTAGCAAACGTCGTCAGGCCATCTTCCCATCGTCAGATGATGAAATAGAGGATGCAGACATCTTTCGACTCGTTCCTCGAAAGAGGAGGAGACAACTAGAGTCAACGGAGCAGGGTGGCTCCTCTGTGCCAGCGAGGATTGCATCACCGACCACTGCAACACAGAGTACAAGCGGCAAAGGGGTCGAGCACCAAGCCCCGGCGCCGGTACTGGTTGTGGAAAAAGACCCAGTGGCACCCATCGAGCACATGGAGCAAGCACGGTCGAAGAGATGCTCCTTCGCCATGTCATTCCATGCTTCCAAGCTGCAAGTATTTGCAACCTTGATGTAAGCTTACAATCTGTATTGGATACTGTTGTCTTTTGAACTTATCTCTGATATATTAGGTCAGCGTCCACCGAAAATCCCGAACAGCTAGCCGGGTGCGGCATGGCTTTGCCAGCAATGGCGGAGAGAACTGCCCAGCAGCCGGCTATGGAGGAACCTGTAGAAGAAATTCCACCGAAGCCTCAGTAGATGAGCGGCCAAATGACAGTCCCCGAGCAGCTGGTCGAGAAGAGAGCCGAACCAAGTACAAGTGCTCCGAGCACTAACCCTGCTGAGGGGGATACGTCGGCGCCAAGTGGACCAGACCAAGCCGTGGAGCAGCAGCCGGAGGTGGCACAGAGCACGCTTGCCGATGCCACGGCTCATGGGAAAGCCATAGTGGTCGCAGAGACTACAAACTCTAGACCAGCACCGCTTCCTGAACAAGAGGCTGAAGAAGATGAAGTAGAAGAGGTCATGGGCCGTCCCCAAGACAAACGACAATATGTATATGTGTCGTGCTAGCGGAACGACGAGTGGGTTATGCATGAGGAAATCCCAGAGGTCAAAGAGACCCTGAAAGTTGAACGAGCGGCAAAACGTCTGGTGACGGAAGTCCAGGTATGTTTGGCTTGACCACTTGATCCTGTTATTCAATCGAACTGTCTAACTTAGCTTGTTTACATGCAGGACTTGATGAAGACCGCAAAGTACTGAAAAAAGTGCTTCGACCAAATTGAGGGGATCACGGCAAGCAATAGAGAACTGTCTGCCGAGGTGGAACGCTTGCGCCACCAACTTGAAGCCGCCGACCAGGAGAGGACGGAGCAAGAGGCACAAAACCAGAACCTGGCCATCCAGCTAAGTAACAAAGAGCAGGAAAAAACAAGTAAGTTGTCATTTTATCACAGCAAGTGCATGACACGTGTTGTTGCATTGTTGGTAGTGATAGCTGTAGTGTAGGCTTGGAGGCCAAAGTAGTCCGTCTCCAAGAGGAGAATAGCCATGTGGCCACAGAGTGTGGTCGCCTGAAGGAGGACAAGGAGAAACTGGCGCGCGACCAGTCTCAACTCTAGGACCGCACAACTAAGATGAAGGAGGAACTAAAAAGTAAGTGTTCTAGACCACCTTGCTCATTCTGTTGGCCGCCTTATCCTGTTGTGGCATAACCTTTTAATATCTTTTGCGTGTTACAGTTTTAAAAGTCAATGCCAAGAAGCATCTGGAAGCCGTGATGAAAGATCATGACGACTGGAAGGCACGATGCCTAGAGATCACCGAGGATCGGGACACATGGAAGAACCGGTGCTAGGAGGTAGCAACTGGCATCTTGCCCATCCTCGACCTTATCGACCTAGTGCTTATAGAGGAAGTGCCAAGGACGTCGTGGCTCGGACTGGTCGAGAGATGCCGAAAGGCATGGGGATGGTTCCAAGAGTTCGTGAAGGAGGCGGATGAGTACACAGGTGCACATGTGCTAAGCATGGTGCGTGCCCACTACCCCCTGATCGATCTCAAGTGCCTGGAGGCTGGGTACCCGAAGGAGGTAGACCCAGACAAGGCTGAGGAGCTTCGAATGACCCAGCTAGACCTATTGTCAAAGATAATTGGCGATATTAACTTGTGTGGAGACGGGACAGCATCTGTACAGGGTACGTCATTGACAAGCCAGCTGGAAACGCCATCCGTTGCGAGCCAACCGACAAAACCTGCGGTCTCGACCAGCTAGGCATCGGCGGGGCCATCCCCTTTAGCTCGACCAGTACAAGAGTCCCCGAGACTCGAGTAGGATATCGGAAGCAGCGAGCAGCGGGTGCCGCGTGTCCCGACCAGCCAATAGAATAGGCTAGAGCTGTAGAAGAAGGACATAGTTGTGTTATTGTAAACTTGGGCCTTTCCAGGCAAGCTTGTAATAATGTAACTGTATATCATCATAAGCTTGTTTGCGCTGTATAAAACGTATTTAAGCTTGAAACTCATTTTGGTGTAACTAAGTGAGAACATGTTAACGTTCTGTTTAGTTATACCATTTTACTTGACACGTCATCCCGAAAAGTTTGTGCGGCCCTAGTTTGCCATGTGGTCGGAGTGTGAGGTGCGTGACCTATGCACACGTAGACGCGAACAAGTCAAACCAGGGGGGACCTGTCGATCACCCGTAGCGTAGAGAGCGGATCCCATGCACGCGTTGGGAGGAAACAAAGACAGGGCCTGCTTCGAAAACCGTAGAAGGAATGGTGGTCGACTTTTACTGGCTAAGTTGGAATAACCATAAAATTCAAAGTGACACATTAGAGTGGTCGGAGAAATCATAATAGCTTTATTGATTTAAATTGAAAGTACAAGAGGAGTACATATCTTAGTAGTTAAGCATAGAAACGTCTAAGCTTGTCGATATGCCATGAATTTGGTACGTCCGTACTGTCCAGGTGAGCTAACCTGTAAGACGTTGGTCGTGTGACTTCCTTGATCATGAAGGGCCCCTCCCATGGGGTTGTGAGTTTATGGACACCAGCCTGATTCGTCTTCCACTTCAGGACCAAGTCCCCGACCACAAAGAATCGCTCTTTAACGTTTTTGTTGTAGTACCTACGCAAAACAGCAAGGTATTTGGTTGTACGTACACAAGAATCGAGCCGCTTCTCTTCTGCACTATTCACTTCTAGCTCTCGTACTTCATTGACCTTGCCTTCATCGAAGTTCTCTACCCGTGCTAATCTAAAAGCTATATCTGCTGGGAGGACTGCCTCAGCGCCGTAAACCATAAAGTATGGTGAGACGCTGGTGTTACGACTGGGCTGAGTTTTGAGGCCCCAAACCACGACTGGTAACTCTTTGAGCCATCTTCTGGGAGCTTTGTCATTTTCTCTGTACATCCTCTTCTTCAATGCGTCCAAGATCATACCATTTGCCCGCTCGACTTGTCCATTAGCTCTAGGGTGCACCACCGAGACGTATTTTACTACTATGCTCCTTTCATCGCAGAAGTCCCAAAAAGCGTTCCCAATGAACTGAGTACCCAGATCAGTGATGATGCTGTTGGGTATGCCGAAATGGTGGATGATCTAGTCAAGGAACATGACAGCCTTTTCTGAGGATGCCTATACCAGAGGCATGTATTCTATCCACTTAGAAAATTTATCGATCAGCACAAAGACGCATGTAAATTTCCCAGGAGCCGGTTTGAAGGGCCCGATCATATCTAGTCCCCAGCATGTGAAGGGCCAAGAGGCTGGTATTGTCTAGATCTCATGTGCTGGTACGTGGATTCTCTTGGCAAAGAACTAACAACCCTCACAGTGGCGGACTAGCTTCTCTGCGTCGGCTACTGCTGACGGCCAATAGAACCCTGCTCGGAAAGCCTTACCGACCAGTGTTCTTAAGGCCGCATGGTTGCCGCAGCAGCCAGAGTGGATTTGGTCCAGGAGGTGTTCGCCATCCTCCTGGGTTATACACTTCATCAAGATTTCCTCCTTTGCGTTCTTGCGCCATAACTTACCATCGACGAGCAGGTACTGCTTACTACGATGCATCAGGCACTCATTTTCTGTCCGATCAGTGTAACCGCTACCATCTGTTAGGTACTTGATGAAAGGTATTCTCTAGTCAGGCTCATGAGTGGTCGGTGGCGGCTCGGTGGTGCTCGATGCCGGAACCGTAGCCACCAATTGCTAGTCTGGAGGCTTGTCGACCATGGAATCTTCCTCTTCGATGGAAGGCGTGAGCAGGTCTTGAACGAATACGCCATGTGGGACTTTGGCTCGGGATGATCCTAACTTTGACAGCGCATCCGCTACTTGATTTTTGTCCTGGACCACGTGTATGTACTCGATGCCATAGAACTTGCCTTCCAGCTTTCTGATCGATTTGCAGTATGCGTCCATCTTTTCGCTGGTCGTGTCCCAGTCCTTGTTGAGTTGGTTGATGACCAGAGCCGAGTCTCCGTAGACATAGAGACGTTTAACGCCAAGTTCAACCGCAATGCACAAACCACGTAGGCATGCTTCGTACTCGACGGCATTATTAGATGCTGGGAAATAAATCCTGAGGACGTATTGGAGCTGCTCCTTAGATGGTGACATAAAAAGGACTCCTGCTCCCGCACCATCAATGTTGAGAGAGCCGTCGAAGTACATCATCCAATACTCATTGGATCCCGGAGAGGCAGGCGTGCTTAAGTCTGTCCACTCGACGATGAAATCGATGAGTGCCTGAGACTTGATTATAGTACGGCTTGCAAATTCCAAGGAGAAGGGGCATAGCTCCATTGCCCATTTGACGATGCCCCCATTTGCATCCTTGTTGCTAATGATGTCTCGCAGAGGGTACTCAGTCATGACCACCATACGATATCCGTCGAAGTAGTGTTTCAACTTTCGAGATGTTATCAGTATGGCGTAGATCAACTTCTGAATCTATGGGTACCTGGTCTTGGACTCATTGAGTACCTCACTGATGAAATAGATTGGTCGCTGTACCTTGTAGATGTGGTCAGGTTCGTCACGCTCGACCACCATGGCCGTGGAGACCACTCGATTAGTAGCCGCAATGTAAAGCAGGAGTGTTTCATCTTCTCTGGGAGTAGTGAGGACTAGAGGTGACGTAAGGTATTGTTTTAGCTGTGTGAAGGCAGCGTCTGCTTCCTCTGACCACTTAAACTTTTTGGATGCTTTGAGCAGTTTAAAGAACGGTAATCCTTTTTTGCCTAATCTTGATATGAAACGGCTGAGGGCGGCCATGCACCCGGTAAGCTTCTGAACATCCTTCACCTTTTTGGGCGGCTTCATGTCCAAGACATCTTTAACTTTCTCTGGGTTAGGGCGTATGCCATCGTGACTGACGACGTTGCCAAGTAGTATGCTAGAAGGAACACCAAAGATGCACTTTTTGGGTTTAATTTCCACTGGAATGTGTTAAGGGCTGCAAAGGTGCGTTCCAGGTTGTCAACAAGGGTATGTGCATCCTTGGTTTTGACAACTATATCATCAACATAAGCCTCGACGAGGTCGTCTTTGATCTCTTCTTTGAGGCAAGCCTATATAGCGCATTGGTAGGTAGCCCCGGCGTTCTTGAGCCCGAACGACATGGTCGTGTAGCAGTAGGCGCCGAAAGGCGTAATAAAAGATGTCTTGATCTGGTCGTCCTTTTTTAGAGCGATCTGGTGAAAACTAGAGTAGCAATCAAGAAAGGATAGCAGCTCGCAACCGGCGGTTGAATCTATGACCTCGTCTATGCGAGGTAAACTGAAGGGGTCCTTAGGGCAGTGTTTGTTGAGATCAGTGTAATCAACGCACATTCTTCATTCATTATTCTTTTTGCGTACAAGAACCGGGTTGGCTAACCACTCAGGATGATACACTTCTTTGATAAATCTGGCTACCAAAAGCCATGTAACTTCTACCCTAATCGCCTCCTTTTTGTCGCGAGCAAACCGTCGTAGCTTCTGCTTGATAGGTTTGGCCTTGCTGTTGACATTCAAGGAGTGCTCGATCAAGTTTCGAGGTACACCGGGCATGTCAGCAAGTTTCCATGCGAACACATCCACGTTGCTCCTCAAGAACATGACGAGCGTGTCTTCCTATTTGGGATCCAGGTTGGCCCCGATAAGGGCTGTTTTGCTGGGATCGCCGTCGACCAGCTGGATCATCTTGTGCTCCTTGGACTTGATGTTCTTGCGTGGAGCATCGAGCTCTGGGATCTCCAGGTGGTCGGTGGAGGTCTTCTTGGCATCGAGAATGGTCTCGGCCATGCGAATAGAGAGGTCGTGAGCCTCTGCTATTTTGAAGCTGTCGTCCTCACAAGTATAAGCTACGTATACGTTGCCCCTGAGGGTTAGAACTCCTTTCTCAGTGGGCATCTTGAGCACCAGATACCTGTAATGAGGTATGGCCATGAACTTGGTGAGCGACGGTCGACCAAGAATAGCATGGTAGGTGCCGTCGAAGTTAGCGACCACGAAGTTGACGTAGTCGGTGCGGAAGTGGTCCGGGGTCCCAAATTGCACAGGTAGCATGATCTGCCCGAGAGGTGTAGAGCTCTATCTAGGGAGAACCCCCCAGAACTGTGCCTCGTATGGCTTGAGATCCGCCTGGGTTATCTTTAGGGCGGGTAGACTGTTCTTGAACAGTATATCGATGGAGCTGCCGCCGTCGATCAGCACTCTGTCGAACTAAACCTTGTTGATGCAAGGATCAAGGACCAGGGGAAAACGTCCTGGCTCAGGTATTGCAGCCCATTGGTCCTTTCTGCTGAAGGAGATCTCGCGGTGAGACCATGGAGGGAGTCGCGGATCAGCGAGGAGGTTATCGGTGTTGGCCACGTTCAAGCAAGCGTGGGCGAGTAGCTTGTGTTCTCGTTTGGTCTCGATGGACACTTTGCCTCCGATGATGGTGTGGACGTGATCGGTTGGCTTAACGTACTTGTGACAGGGATCTACGTCTTCATCATCGTTGTCCTCGTTGCGCTATTCCCTACGTCGTTAGGCTTATCGGATGTATCCAGAGCCTATTGACGCGTGTAGATAGACTTGAGAACGTGGCAATTCTCCATAGTATGGTTTGACTTGGGATGGAGCTGACAAGGCCCTTTCAATGCTTTGGCGTAGTCATCTTCGTAGTTACGACGTCCGCCACCTTTTTTAACGGTATTGACCTCGCCGTCGTCTTCCCTAGCACGCTTGCCCCTGTAATCGTCACGGCGGTTACGCCACTGATTACGTTGGTCATAGTGGTCGTGGGAGTCATTGCGCTGGTTGCAGCGGTCAAAATTGTTGTTCTGACCACGGTTGTTGCGGTAGTCATCGCGGTGTGGGGGGTGGTCGGAGCGTGGAACCCTTGCTGCTTCTTCGATAATTATCTTTTTAGCGTCGTCGGTGTCCGCATATTTCTTAGCAGTGGCCAGGAGCGCTGTGACCGATTCAGGTCTCTTGCGGAGGAGCTTGTCCCTTAGGGCGTCGTGGAAGCGGAGGCCAGTGATGAAAGCCTCGATTGCCTCGTTGTCGGAGATTGATGGGACCTTGATGCGCATCTCTGAGAAACGTCGGACGTACTCGCGCAGTGGCTCATCTTTTCAATCTTGAATCTGTTGTAGATAATATTTGTTGCCGGGTTGTTCGCAAGTAGCAATGAAGTTGTCGATGAAGGCTTGCTTGAGCTCTTGCCAAGAATCAAAGTAGTTCGCCGGCAAGCTGACCAGCCATTGGTGACCTGCATGGCCAACAGCGACTGGGAAGTAGTTAGACATGACGTGCTCGTCAGCCATGGCTGATCTGCACGCAGTTTCGTAGAGCATGACCCATAATTCAGGGTTTTCCTTGCCGTCGTATTTCTAAAGTTTCTCGAGCTTGAAGTTTTTGGGCCATATGACTTGGCAAAGGTGCGGAGTAAACTATTTTAGACCCGGTGGGCCATGGGTAGTGTCATATTCCATACGGCGATAACTTTCGTGGGATGCTCGATCGTTGGCTCTCTGGTTGATGCGATCGCATAGATCGCGTTCCCCGAGGTAGCGACGGAGATCGTTATTGCCATCACGGCGATCCCGGTTGCCATCCTAATTAACCCTGCGACCATGGCGATTATCGCGGTTATCTCGGCGGTTGTCCTCCCGACGGCGATTGTCGTCCCGACCACCATCATGACCACCGTTTCCGCCTTAACGGTTGTCTGATGGGTCGTTGTTGCACGAGCCACGTTGGTTGAGTGGCTGTGAGCGACTTGAGTATTGGCGGCTGTGGCTTGATTCGACTGAAACGGATGGAGCCTGGGCTTGATTCACCATCTTTGCGGTCTGAGCCATAGCTGCTGTCAGATAAGCTTGTATATCATCGCGAACTGCCTGGCTTTCGGGGGTGTTGGGTAGCCGTTGCATTATCGCCATGGCGATGACTATGTTGGCGCTTGGAGTCCTGAAGACCTATTTGTCCCCCACCCTGTCGAAAGCATTGTTGAGGTCGCGTGGCTGGACCCTTATGCGTCGTGCCTCTTCTTCTGCTTCAGCTTTGATTTGCCGGCGATTAAATCGGTCAATATTGCGTGCCTCGCGTGCAATCCTCTTTTATTCTGTTTCGTCAACTGCTGGTGGTTCGTCATTGCTGACAACATTGATCAAACCCTCTCGCCTTGGCGGGAAAGACAGGAATTGCGGGAACCCTAGGGCATGGTCAAGGATATCCAGATCGTATTCGACGCCTTCATCGTCGTGATGCTGGAGCTTGGTGTGGATGGAGGCATTAGATGCAATGCCAGACGAGGAGCTAGAGTCACCCTCTTGGACCGTGTGGATGGATCCTTCTTGATAATCCTCAATCCGGATCATGTTGACGAAGTTGCTTGGCCTCGGCTGAGGCTGATGTACAAAACATAGATCTGAGCAGCGTTGTATGTTATACGCGTAGTTGGAGGCAGCGTTTCGCAGGCCGTAGGGCTAGGCCTGGTAGTTATCCATCGAGGCTTCGTACTCGAAGAGCCGGAGACCCATCGCGGAGGCTGGCCGGCGACGAGCGGAGCGCCCTTCAGGAGTAGATATGACCACGAGATCTATACCAAGTCATGCAGGACGACTGGCCCAAGCTGGTCGGGTAGATCTGTTGTGGGGAGCGGTTACCTACTCATTAGGTTGACTTTGAATTGTACTTACCAGAGCTAGGGTTTTAGCAAGTTTGGTGCTGACCCGATCGATGGAGTCGAGCAGATCGGTGTTGTCGATCTGCTTCCCTTTATAGCGGGGAAGCGGACGATGGGTTGTCGGCATGGCTGAAGATGATGCAGGCGTGGTCGGAGCCAGATGTATCGTGGTCGGAATCAGATCCATTGTGGTCGGAGCTGTATCCACCGTGGTCGGAGCCGTGTCCACCGTGGTCGGAGCTGTATCCACTATGGTCGGAGCCGTAGCCGATGTAGGTGGAGCAGTGGTCGACGCAGATTGAATCTGCGCTTCCTCCATGGTCATGGCGATGAAGTCGTCGGAGCCGACGGTCTAGGTGATCTGGCCGACGGTGAACGTGAGGCCGTTTGGTGTAGCCACAGAGCCGGAGATGATGACCATCTTATTTGCTTGGAGAGCAGTACGCACACCCCCTACCTGGTGCGCCACTGTCGACGAAATATGGTCGGCAGTCTACCTAGGGGTATGCCCAAGGTAGTAGATTGTCGGCAGACAAATGTGCAAGCCACAAATAAGACGGTGACGTAAGACAGACACGAGGTTTTATCTAGGTTCGGCCACCAAAAAGGCGTAATACCTACGTCATGCGTCTTGATTGTATTGCTGTATGTCAATGAGAGATGTTTTTTAGAGGGGTCCCCTGCCCGCCTTATATAGTTCGGGGGCAGGGTTACAGATCTAGAAACTAATCCTAGTCAGTTACAATTGCCATAGGTGACCGGATAAGGATTCCTATTCTAACCGACCAAGATATTGCTTGATCGCCAAATCTGTCTTGACTCCTTGCGCGGGACTCCGAACAGGTTGGCCGGGCCGCGCGTCGTCTTTTGGTGGACCGGACCCACTGATCCGGGCCGGCCCAATCTTAGCCGTAAGGGTATAGGGGTCAATACCCCCACAGGGTGCGACACAGGGAGGGGCGTGCTTGGGCGGGAGGGGCGCGCGCGGCTCGGGCAGAGGCGTGGCGTGTGCATGTGCGGGGGGCGCTGCTCGGGTAGAGGCGCGTCGCGTCCGATGGAACGGAAGCCACGGTGAGAAAAGGGGTTGGAGGATGAGCGGGGTGGGTTTTTTGAGAGAGATGGGAGCTGGTCCTATGCATGTCAAGCCGCGTCCGCCCGTGGAGAATCATTATCGAATTATCAATTGTTCTTAGCTTAATTTGGGCTTTCAGCTCCCATGGCCTATGTATCTATATGAATTGTTTAATCAGCTGATACAGTACATTGTATCTTTAGTTCTAATTTTGCCTTTTATTCTTTAGCTCTATGTTACCTATTACTTCAATGAAATTAAAGATGAGTACCTGTTTATTTTATGGTATTTGGGTTAATCCAACAATACTAATGATTGCTTCGATTAATGGATTGGAAACTTTGTTGGATTATAAGTGAAAACAATTTATTGGAATTTGAAAATTTTAAATGTAAAGATGTTTTATTTTGTGTCATAATCTAATATACTATTCGGATAATCAGGTTTCACTTAATAATGGTCTTCAGGCTTTCGTGTGTCATTGGACAAAGTTGTTAAAGTTCAATAATTTGTATCCGAAATATAATCTTCTTCTGTTTGCATTATCATTTGTCTTCATATAAACTTATCTATTGTGCTAAAAAAATTAAGATCCATAACAAAGTTCGAGTCGGACTTGAGGGATGTCAAATAAACCTTTTCCTTCAGAAAACCCACCGTAGGCCCAGCTACAGCCCATTGAGCCCATGCCCATCACGCGACTACAGTCCCGCAGATTGGGACTTGGGAGAACCGGAGTAGGGGTTTTATGCCTCCTCACCCCGCTCCGAATCAGCTCGAGGCAGCAGCTGCCCCGCAAAAACCCTAGCTTTACCTCCGCCCCGAGTCTCCCACCAAGCGGCTCCAAGATGAAGCTCGTCAGGTAAGCCATCATCCCCTTTTCCCCCTCTTTTTCCTCGATTCGGTTCACTCTGCTGATTCGTTTGGTGCAATTTTCGCCCGAATTGGTGCGGACTTGGGCCGGGGATTGCGCTTTTACAGGTTCTTGATGAAGCTGAACAACGAAACGGTGACCATCGAGCTCAAGAACGGCACCGTCGTACACGGAACCATTACCGGTATGACGTCCTGCGAGCTTTACCACTGTGGGAACTAGAGGGGCGGGGCACCTTTAGGTGTGCCGGCTTAGAAAGTAGCTTAATACTGTGTTTGTGGCTATAACCGTGGAACATGTGACTAACAGAGCCGATATATGATCTTGTACTGTCATCCAGTTTCCGCTTGGTCCAATTACAGTGGATTTTATTCATCTCTAGTATGCCCATATATTCGAGTTATTCCTTCCATATAACATGTGACTTGCAGCATCATGTTTCCATTTTGTGTAATTCACTTTAATTTTTGCATTGCTACCAGTATTGGCGGTTAGAAATCTGATTTGAAGTGTTGGTCATTTTTATAGTTTCTAATGGTGGTTTCAATGGGTAATGTTGCTCCTGCATACAAAAATTATTCTTAAAGTGGGTAAAATTTTTAGGCGATTTCAGTCGTCAAATGTGGAAATGAAAGATTTCCAGATGCAACCAAAGCCAAATTTGAGTATAGTTTTCCATGTTCCTTCTAAGTTAGGTGCTTGTGAAAATGGATGGTGAACCAAACATTTATTTGTGCTTCACACACAGACCATGTTTACTTTTCTTGTAGGCGTCCCCCCCCCCCCCCCCCCTGAAATCTTCATGTTTACTGACTTAGTTAGTCTATACTAGTGTGAAATCTTCATGTTTAGTTTGTCTATACTAGTGCACTTTTGAACTTTGGATAGTATTTTTTTCATGTACTCATCATATGTTAGAATTTTCAAGAAATTCAATGCCTGCACTAGATACTATGGTATTTGATAAAGGATATGTGCATTGTCCTTTATGTATTGGATTAATCCTACTTAGCATTAATAGTCACAATGTAATGTTTCTTTCATAGGTTGTCCGATTGATTATGATTTACATGTACAGACAGCTAGGTTCAGGTAGTTAAGTATTTTTCATGGTGTTTAGAACTTACCGTATGACACTGTAATTAACACCTAAGAGTAGAGAAGATTTATGTCATTTGTTTGTGATTTAAAAATTGTTCTTCTAATTTCACTCCTTACAAGAACTCCACAAATCTTAGATTTTGCTTCATTGGTAGCATCAGTTACTCCATACCAGTATAACTAAACATGGCAATCCCTACCAACATTAAAAAATCTGAAGCAGGGAGAAGTTTGAAGTTTGATCTTGAGCTATTGTTGAATGTGTATTACAGAATGTGTAGGGAATACTACTATGGCATTTAATTAGGTTAGTAAGCTGCCCAAGTACATATAGGCATAGGATATTTCAATGGTAGTTTATTTAGAAATTTGAATGTTGAAGTGACATGATTTTGCCAGCAAACAACAATGGCTAGTCTTTTAATCTTTTACTTACTAGCCTTTCATTTGTCGCCTATATCATTGCATATCTGTCAGCAGCTTTCGCATGATTTTTATTATGATCAGTTTTTAACATCCCATTAAAATTCTCTTCCATTCCCTCAAACTTTGCAGTAATCCTAGAAATAAGATTATTCAGTACTGTATTCTGAATTTATGATCACTTTGTAGGTGTTGACATCAGCATGAATACTCATCTGAAGACTGTAAAGCTGACGCTAAAAGGGAAAAATCCTGTTACCCTTGATCACCTTAGTGTGAGGGGAAACAACATCCGCTATTATATCCTTCCTGACAGCCTAAATCTGGAGACTTTGCTGGTTGAGGAAACACCAAGGGTCAAGCCTAAGAAGCCTACTTCTGGTCAGAGTTCCTTTTCTTATTCTCCCATTTCAACCTTTGAGCTACCTGCTAGAACTGTCATCTCATCCATCTTCATCCAAAACCAGGGAAGCCCTTGGGACGTGGGCGTGGCCGTGGTCGTGGGCGCGGTCGGGGTCGGGGACGCTGAGCATGCTAACTGCTTTTGGAAATTGCACTGCGTGCATCTGCAGTGTAATCTACATTCCTATCAGTTGTACGGAGCTTGGAAATTGCACTGCAGGCATCTGCAGTGTAATCTACATTCCTATCAGTTGTACGGAGTATGCCTTTGATTACGGCAACCATATTAGTGTCAGTTGTTTTTGCTGTGGATTCATGTTGATGAGGTTACAATGTGATCATATGTTCTTTCCCTAGAACTCCTATGGATGACCACTAAATACTATCTTTATTAAGCATGTCAATGATGGTGAACAGAAAAGGTTGCACTATTCTCTAATCGCAGATGTTCTATGCCTTACATTCCCAATGTATTTGACGTTATCAGAGCCGAGATCATTCTCTAGTCAGCCATACCTGTGGCAATTCTGAAGGAAATGCAAATGTCATGATCTTTGTTTTCTTTAAAGATTCTCGTGAGAATCCAGTGATGCAATCAGGGAGATTGCCCAGTCGCCATAAGCAACACCTGACTTTTTTTTGTTGTTGAAAAAAGACCTGAAAAGAGTGCCTTATATCTGATATTGATCAAGGAAAACAATAGACTTTTCCACAGCGATAGGCAGCAGAGTAACAACACTGGCCACACAAGCATATTCACATTTTTAACAAATGAAAATACTGTAATAAAGCCGATCGCAGTTTGGCTACAGAAGACAGCCCATGGGGCAGTAATAATCGTGAATGATTGCCTTTACGGAATCCAGTACTGCAATCAGGGAGAGATTGTCCAGCAAGATCTATGCCTCGGGTTGTAGCTATAAGCACCACCAAATTTCATCGTAGCGATAGGGTTGCAGGGAAAGAACATGACTTGCCAGAGAAGCATATATAAATTTTGAACAAATGAATACCATAAAACTGATTTCAATTTGGATACAGAAGACACATAGGGTAGTAATCGTGAATGATTGGCTTTACAGAAAGATTGCACAAGTAGAAACGACAGCTAACACTGAAGATGGTTTGTTCATGGATTGAAACGTGATGGCTGAAAGAACAAATCATCCAGGGCCAGCTATAGGCAAACATCAAGATACTGCAGGGAGAACCTTGTGCAATTGTATGACTTGCTGCCACCACTCAACTGCAGCAGCCACCAGCCTGAGAGGACGAGCCAGCACCACCTCCAGATGAGTTGGGAACAACGTAGCCAACTTTGATCCCGTTGGACTGTAACATTTAGGGAAAACATTATATATAATGCAAAACATATAAAAGATTATGATGCTCATCAACACACACAGAAAAAAGGAATAGTACGGTACCATCCTTCACCTGGATACTTCATGCAAAAGACATGTACCTCTTTCACATTGAAGAAAGAATTTCTCCACCCCAAAACCGTAAAAGAATATCAAATGTTGGTTTCATGTATACTTATAGTATTTTACAATCTATATCATATCAATACCGTCATCGAAAAAAAAACCTTAAAAGGACATCTATCATTACACATTCACACTCATATAAAAAAAATAATGTAAGACTACTCTTTCAATCATTAGCTTTGATTCGGATTAGAGATTCCATAACCATACTTCCTACTGTTAAGTAGTAAGTAGAAAAGGTTTGAACTGGAAGAGTTGTAATGTTTCCCCCCTTTTTCTGCACCAAAAAATCTTCCCGAAGCTGAGGTTTTGGGAATCCTAAACAAAATACTACGAAGTACTCCCTCTGTTCCAAATTATAAGTCGCTTTGAGTTTTTTTATACATCCATCATATCAAATTCTATTGTATCAAAAAAGTCAAAATGACTTATAATTTGGAATGGAGGGAGTACATAACATCATATGGTTCATATGGTAGTTCAATTGGTCTTGAATGTACAAGTAAGCAAATGCATCAGATAGGCCTCAAACATTTTTAATTATATCTAGAAAGACGAAAGGATTTGGGGGTAGTGAAAAAGTGCAAGAGTGAGTTTTTTTTTAAAAGTTTTGTGCAAAAATGTGACTCGAATGACAGTTCTATTCTTTTGTTGATTTTTACGATTCCTAGTGGCAAGTTTGCAATAATCATGCGAAACCGGTGGCAAGTTTAAGACCAATCCCGCATTAAAGAATTATTACTGTAAAGTGTAAGCGGTTTTTTTTTAGTTTTGTGCAAAAAATGTGACTCGAATGACAGTTTTATTTCTTTTGTTGATTTTTACAATTTCTAGTGGCAAGTTTGCAATAATCATGCAAACCGGTGGCAAGTTTAAGACCAATCCCGCATTAATGAATTATTACTGTGGTATAAACTTGCGATCTCAGTAATTACCAATGCTTAGCACAACCTTGAACAAACACTTGAAAAAGGAAAGGAAGTTACTAAAGCCTAACCTCATTTGATACATCAAATATGCCATCTTGGATTTTCTTGTATATTGTACCAGCGGTCTTAATGAATGCCTACATCAGAAAAAGATGTTAAAATGGTTAGAAAACACACTAGTGGGCAATAGCAGTAAACATGTAGTAGGGTAAAAATTTCACCTCCTCAACATTTTGTGCAGTTTTGGCAGATGCCTCCATAAAGACCAGACCATGCTCCTTGGCAAACTGTTCGCCTTCCTCATAGCTGACAGCACGTCTATGAGAAAGATCACATTTGTTTCCAATCAGCATCACTGTCATGTTAGCATTTGCATGCTGCCTGGCATCTTCTAGCCAACTTGCGAGATGATTGAAGGTCTCCCTCCTGAAGTCCGGTAGCAAAAGAACTATCAGTGATTGTAAATGCCGAAATAAGATATATATAACCAAAAAACCATATAAGTAGTGAGTACCTAGTGATATCATAAACCAAAAGGGCACCAGCAGCACCTCTGTAGTATGACCTAGTAATAGATCTGAATGATTCTTGGCCCGCCTGAAATTCAAGTCATAATCAAATGAGAATATAGAGCTTTATGACTTCAGACTCAACAAAATAGTAATGAATGTGTTGCAGTTGTAGTTAATAAAACCATACTCCTAAGCAAATAAACAAAAGGCAACATGAACATACCACATGATGAAGAAACCAAACAATTATAAAGATAAACAGATTCTGAAACTCGAAGTTAGGTGGGAAATGGCAATAAAAAAGGCTTTACATGTTACAATACCCTGGTTACAAGTTTTAAATAAATTCTTGAAAAAATGTAGCCAGACCATGGGAGCAATTACCAAAGGTTTGCAATAGAAGTGTTGCAATTACATATAGTTGAGAAAAATACAGGTGCAATTGTCTAAGAGGAGATATTTCTTACATCACTATATAACTTTACTATGTTTATTGATAAGTACGAATAACATCAGGCAAGACTACGCTTCTTTTGGTACTGCCAGTAGTATTCCATACGGAAACAAGGACTAATAACATATAATCAAAACATACTTGTTAGCTTGTTGGGGTCCGGTGGTATTTCACTACCTCGACAGACAGTGGCGAAGCATGGCCCATGAATTAGGGCTAAATTGCTTACTTCAGCATCAAATCATGGTGAGATGTTAAATAGACATGTAGTTTAGACTTCTAGGGATTTATGGGTCACTGAATTTCTGTCAAGCAAGGGGGGGCTGAGGCCCAGTTTGGCCTCCACTACCCTCCGCCCCTGTCGACAGATGCTGATTGATTTGATAGTGGTAGCCTAAGTTTGGGACGTTTTTGTAAACCAGCAGTATGTCCGAAACATGCATACAACCTTATTCGCTTTCTATAAAAGCAGGGTATCCTACTTCAAAAGGGAAAATTGACAAAAGTCTGCAAAAGGATACACAATTTTGCACAGAGCGGCTGGATGTTGCAGAACTGCAGAGTCCATGTGATTCCAAAATTGCAACATTATCAAGTCAGTACAGCAAACACCAAGAGGAACATAAGTACCATCGGCAATTAAGGATCCCAATGTCCAACTCAACTGCCTTGTTTATGAATTATTTTGAAATTCCTACAACCACCGTTGCTTAAAACTGCTAACCTCGCACACAGCCTAAACGACACCACGAAGAGGACAGGAAAAAAAAAGAACGGAAGGGAGGAGCAGGACGGACCGTGTCCCAAATCTGGAGCTTGATGGGCTTATTGTCGATGGTGATCATGCGGGCGCCGAATTCGACGCCGATGGTGAGGTCGTGCACGGGCTGGAAGCGCTTGTCCGTGAACTGCAGCAGCAGGCACGACTTCCCCACGCCTGCAACACAAACAAACAAACAGCCAACCAACCGATCAATCGCCGCTCGAATCTACCGACACCGACGACCACACGTCCACACGACACCCGAGCAGCAGATCCCCAGCCGCGTGGATCCAATCCAATCTCCCCCGCGCGGGGCAGGGCGGCGGGGATCAGGGGAGCAGCGGGTTCAGAAGCGAGAGGGCGACGGACCTGTGTCGCCGATGATGATGTACTTGAAGAGATAGGCGTACGACATCCTCGATCGATAGGATCAGGTCGGTCGGTCCCGGCGGCGGCGGCAGTCCTACGGCGGCGAGTTCCGGAGGATTCGGTTCGATCCTGCGTCGTTGGGGACTTGGGGTGGGGGTTGTCAAGGCCGAACGGGAACGGGGCTAACGAAACGTAACTGACGCGACAGCTAATGGCGACGCGTCCCGTCCCAGCGCTCCCAATCAGGATTCCAACGGAGCGCCTCGCTGGCTGGCCGGTGGGCCGGCGCGCGGCGCGGTTTTGCTACCTAAGGCTGTCTGCAACAGCAAACAACTGCGGAACCCAAACACAAATAAGGTAACAGAGTCCGAAGACATATTTTAGATGTTAGAAGAGACATAACTTAAATTTAAGTATCCTCTCTTCTGGAGACCTATTTATAGAAATGGTGGTCTTTTGGGTCTTGTTGTTTGAGAAGAAAAAAAAAAGTATTGCACCCTTTGACGGTAGCGTTATCCAAAGGACAAATAGGTCTTGTATTTTGGATCGCGGTTGTTAAGACGGTATAAGAAACTGATGTATGCTTGTATGTGATCCCGTCCCATCGCGACGCGGTTATTAGATTGTGATGTGGGTTTTTTTTTTCATTTCTTCATTTCAGGTGCATGAATTTTATGATGATTTCACACAATACTCTTGTATCACCAATTAGTACAAGTAAATTGTTATTTTTATAATTTGTTATTTGCCTTTATGTCATAACATTTTTTTGTCTTTGTCTAGATATAGAAACAATTGTAAATTGTTAATTATCTTTGTCAGGTTTGTGGTTTTGTCTAACGGGTTTTTTATTCTCGGAACTGAAAATTGCAGATTGTGCCTACAGAATTGCAACGAACTAAACCTGCAATTTTAATATGATTATATGGAATAACCATCGCCTGAAAGAATACTAAAACTCAAGCACCTGAGTTTTAGCAATTTTTTTTATATATAATTGCACCAAACAAGTGAATGGATATTCACCGGCACATACTTCTTATAATCTTATATGAACACAATGAAGAATAGCATTTTGAGATTGACGAAAGTTACCATAATCTCGCTACATCGTCTATATTTCAAAAGATGGTCGTTTCTTTCGAGAATAAATATCGCTACTCCATTGCATAATAATCTCTGCAAGACACAACATAAGCATATTCTAACACTAATATAATCAATTCTTAGCATTGTGCTAACTGGGAGCTCTCAAATGTAAGTAAACACGTCCCCTCTAACTTTAGCCACCTTCAATAATATCCACAAGGCCCAATCAATAATATCCACAAGGCCTGGCGTGAGGTATGAACAACTCTAACACATATATCTAGCCGTTGCACTTACTGGCACAAAAATAATATCATTGTGTGTACTAATGTGTCTTCACTAAAGCACATGGGTATAGTCAAGCTAACATTTAGAAATGCTATTGAACCCTCAACAACATCTTTATGCAATCTTCTCAAAAAGTACATGGGCATAAAGTGTCTAAGCAATCTTCTACTATGGAATTGCACCGGTAAGCATCTTCCTCATAACTAGTGTGGGATGATGCCCTTGTCAATGTTCCGGTGAAACATTGGCACACATTGCTTGTGCAATTGAAAATAAGAAAGGGAAATTTTGCCATTAGAAAATCTAATTTGGATGGTAATGGCCTGCAACACCAAAATTTATAAGGTACTGTTACAAAATAACGGTTGTTTGCCATGAGACCACACCCATTAAAATATTAATTTTCAAATCTCAAAGAAAGAAAGTTTAACACCCTAAATTTAATTTTGCAATAACTAAAATTTTTGTTAGAGTTAAATAGAGACAACACCTAATTATTAGAAGGAGGAAAATAACATGTCATAAAATAAATTAAAGACAATATGTTGTGAAGTTGTTGCATTCATGCCCTCATGCATTGTGTTTTATTGGATGTGAAAATGATTTAAAATGCATTTGAATAAAAAGGATTTAAAATCTATTTCAAAAACATGCTCGCAAAAATATCAAAAGTTCCTAATGTTGTTTTGGCCAAATACCAAGCCTGTCCCAAACTCCTCTTTTCCATCCCCCTTCCTTTCTTTTTGGCTAGCCCATCGTCCTAACTCTAATCAAACCTAAGAGTTTTGGTGACTATGTGAGTATAGGAATAAATGAATGAAAAATGGGCCAGATCGGAGGTCAAGTGACCTAACCCTAGGTCGACTGACTCCCCATCTACCCACCAATGCATCCCATGCAAAGCAAACACACTTGGAAGTCATCCTGCACGCTGGTTCAACGTCGATTTAAATCGAGGGATGAGATGAATCCAAAGGAAAGCACAAGGATTCATGGGCCCATCCAATAGGTCCAATCCAATACTTTGTAGTCAAAGCTTTTTCCATTTAAGATCACTTAGTGGCTAAAATATCCAATACAAGGTTATGTGATGCTGTATTAACATTTCTTAATCTTGTACGAACATTTCATGAACATCCTCTACGTCATACGCCAATAAATGAAAGAAGTCTTGGGGCCAAGACACTTGTGGCCATTTTCATGGTGACTAGCTCAATTAGATTCACCATAGTAAAACACACGTTAGTCACAACACTTGTGCTCATCAATCGCCAAAACTCTAAACACAACACATTGGGCCTAAATGCGTTCAACCATATAAGGATTAATAGTGTGCAATTCCAAAGCATATTGTAAAAGAAGTTTAATTAATTCATAAAGGTTGTTTGATGAGGACATCGCCACGCTGGACACACCGACGCCATGGTCTTCCCCAAGTTGCAATTCGTTCCCAACTCAGCTGCCACGTCACCCTCGGATTCAGCAGATACGTCGTCACTGTTTCGGTCATAACTTTCTCATACGACATCGAAACGGGCCGTTCTTGGATGCGTTGGAAAGGGGACGACGGCGCCGTCGTTTTAGATCTGGTCCCAGCTCCAAAAGGTACGTGGATCATTCTGTGTGACCACGGCAAGGTGCTGCGTCACCTATTTGGGCCAACTTGGCCATGTATCGTGTCGGGCCTTAAGCCTAAGTTGTGGGCGCCCAACCCTTGGCCGTCCCCAACCCTAGGTCGAGTCTTAGACTATAAACACAGCCGCCGCTGCTGCTACACAATTGGGTTTTGTTTAGAGTTTAGTTTTCCATCGAGAAACTGAATCGTTCATTGTAACTGTGGTAACAAATCCTTTTACAATGATCTAGGGCCCCCGTTCTTGATCTCCTCCACTGTGTCGATTAGTCCTTTGGAACCGAGTTCTTGAATCATCTATTGATATTCGCGTCATTCATATTTGCAATTTCAGATTGCGTGTTTTACCTTCTTGCTTGTGCTCTTCGATTCGCTTGCAGGAAAAGCCTTCTTGGCGAGGTCAATCAAGTTGTGCTTGGTTGATAACCAACGGAGCAGTGGTGTAACGGTTGCAGGGTTCGAATCGCGTCTGATTTGAAGCCGGATCGCCAACGTCGAGATCTCCACAAAATCGAACTTATCGGCTACCTCTCGGAAGATCGGGCCTGTACTCATCATTGTTGGTGCTGGAGGGGTTAACACGTTTCTACCACCCCTTAAGTTTTATCAGTTGGCCAGAGAAACCAGCAAAAAATAAAAAGGCTCACACTTTTCTCAAGAGATTATTGGGCTAATTATTGAGGTTGAAGGCTTCTATCACATCACCGCACCGCAAACTATCTATCTATAATAATACCACTTTGTAGGATTTCGTAGGATATTATATTGTAGATTTGTAGCCTTGTAGCAGTTACGTGTAAGGAGTGGTTTGGACTTTAGAGAGTTCTTTTTTAATTATATCTATCTCTGCAACTGTTCTTGACGTGACCATATGACACGAAGGCAACAGCGAAGTCAAGTCAAAAGATGACCTCGGAGAAATGTAGGCAGACAAAACTCAGGTGGACGGATGATGGAGGAATTTAAAAAGGTTATAACAAAGGCAGAATGCAATACCAATCAGCCTGTTCGTTCAGCCAGCCTAAATCAATCAACCAACAGTATTTTTCTCTCACAACAAATCAACATTAATTAATTTAAATTAGTTTAGAATTCAACCAGCCAACAGGACGAATGAGAGAAAGAGAAACACGACAAGAAACTGGCCCTCGTGCGACCTGGAGGAGCGTGAGATCACGGGCACCGACGCGCCGTACGTGCGCCAGCATGCAGCGTCAAGCGTCGTCGTTTCGCCCAGGCCAGCCACACGCCCACGGCTCTCACATTCACAGGGGGGCACACCTGTGTCCGGACCGCTGGCGCTGGGGCCTGCGGCGCTGCCTATCTACAGTACAGGACGGCGCACGCTTCCGACAGAACCAGTACACACGTGCGCATGGCAGGTCTATCTCGCTTCTTGTCGTTGTTGCCTTGCCCTTGCGTTGCGTGCCAGATGGTCGGCCGACCATCCAGTATGTACAGTACTCCCTTTCCAAAAAAAAGATGTAAGCCCTTGTTTAGTTTTTCAAAAGTGCATTATGAAAAAAGAAGATTTTCCGTCACATTAAATTTATGGTACATGTATGGAGCACTAAATATAGACAAAATCAAAAATTAATTGCACAGTTTGCTTTAACTTTGCGAGACGAATCTTTTGAGCCTAATTAGTCAATGTTTGGACAATAATTCATAAATACAAACAAAATACTACAGTGAAGAATCGTGCACTGTGCAAAGTTTGCAGGTGCAAACTTTGCCGAACTAAACGCGCCCTAACTGTGGAAACCACGCCGATCAAGCAAACTCAGGTTTGACCAATGTTATAGTAAATAATATTAGTATTTATGTCTCTAAGTAATTTTATTATGAAAATATAATCTATAACTAATCTAATGATACTCATTTTATATCACGAATGTTAGTATTTTTTATATAAATTTAGTTAAAATTTAAACTATTTGACTTCTCGTAAAACGAGAATTGAATTCTTTTGAGGACCGAGGAAATATATATATATAAAAACATGTGGTCGTATCAATGTATGGTTCACATTGGGAGCAAATAATAATTGTGTATACAAATCGCCAGCGGCGCACCGCATATCGTGCACCGTGCACCGCTGTTTGACTTCCGGGGGAAAAAACGGCGGCCGTGCCTTGACGACGACACACACAAACATCTCCTGGCTAGCGTACGAACTAGCTAGCTATATATTCAGTACTCCTCATCTATCTATGAGTAAATAAAATAAAACAAAGAAATAAAAAGGATATTGTTCCAACGTTCAAGATATCATGTTGCATCACCATCGATCTGCTACCACAGTCCACAAGCCACTGGCAACCGATTGCAAATTGATCAGCACTATCCGCACACACAATAGCTATAGGGATGAAAACGGTACGGATATTTTTCGACCGTATTCGAGATCGAATTCGTTTAGAGGGTTTTAGATCTGTCCGTATCCGAGTCCGGATATTCAACATCCGATACATTATCCGTATCCGAATACTCAAATAGCATATTTATGATGTCGATATCTAATCGTATCATATCCGGCATGGTTGACACTATCCGTATTCGAATTCGAATCCGGACAGAAATATGAAAACAAATATAATATCAGTGATATCCGTCCGTATCCGATCCGTTTTCATTCCTAATAGATACTGATAAAATTTCCTATTTAATAAGGGGCATGTCTCCATTATAGTACTTCCCTTTTGGTCATAAATGCTTAAATAATTTTTGTTTTATCTCAGCAAACCTTTTGAACTCTGATTATCTTTAAAATATTTGGCTTAAAATGGGATTTAAGAAAATACTTTCATTATTACGTACGTTTGCCAAAGTCCTATTTTTCCATTTTTATGAACAACTTGCTCACAACTTTTTGCTATTAAACTTATTAGGTAAAAATTGTTCAAGAAACTTTCTTTTTTAGAAAACTTTAATGGGCAACGCATTATACATATAAGTCTCTCACTGTCCAACATCTTCAAATAATAAGGTTTAACAACATATCGAAGATCCAGAACTTTTTTGCTCACACACTACGCCTAAGATGAATGTGGCACAAGTGGACATGTAAGGATCGAGCATGGCCACAAATGGAGGTGCCTCGTCATAAGATTGACAAAGAGCTCTTCTCTGCCTTGACCTAGTGATAACGTCGTTCTGGCACTGCAACTGGGTTAATGGCTTGGCGCCGAAGAATATTGCGCCATTACTATTTGATAAATCAAGCAGGGAAAACATCATTATCCAAAAGGCTGTGCAAAATAACAAATGGATTGACCACATACCCTGAATCAACTCAAGAGAAGAAATAATTCAATTTGTGGCTCTTTGGTCTGCATTAGAACATGGTCTTAGATCATGGACAAGAGGATATACAATTTGGTGGCGGTGGACACCCGGCGACATCTATTCTACTAAAAGTGCTTATCTCATCCTGTTCAAAGGCAGGACCACTAGGATGAAATTATGTCCAATATGGAAAGCAAAAGCAGAACCAAAATGTAGATTCTTTACAAGACTCTCATGCATCAGAAGATACTAACGACAAACAATCTGGAAAAAAAGGCTGGCCAAATTATCCAAATCTACATGCTTTGCTCCAACCACCACCGAATCTGGACTGTCCAGGTTACATCTATAGATCGACATTGGGGAAAAAAAAACAAGATGCAAGATGAAAAAAGAAGAGCAGAGACAACTTGATGGTATACTGGTTTACTTTTGGTAGTATATTTGGAAAGAAATGAACTAAAGAACTTTCTAACCTACCTCTTTGCAACTATTACAGCTGGCGTTCTTAATCAAGGAAGAAATCCAACTCTCGGCCTGTTCGCTGGTTGGTTTCTGGGCTGGTTTGGGCTGGCTGGTGCTGGTTTATTATGAGAGAAAAACACTGTTGGCTGACTGGTTTGGGCTGGCTGAAACCAACAAGCGAACAGGCTGTCTATAAGATGTCACACTCCCCAAATATTTCTTAGGAGCAGCGTTAGGAGCAGTCTTGCTGAGATTTTTGTTTAGGTTAAGTCTATGGGTCAGCCTGTTTAAGTGTTGGCAGGGTGGTGTGAGGATGTTTTATCCGCTTTAGTTATAGCAGCCCCCCGTTTTTATCGGTTTCATTAGAAACACATTTTGTGGAACAAGTGGTGAGAAGAGGATGGAGCTGTCACCTTTGCCATCGCCATAGTGATCATTGCCGCTACTGCTCCTCCTCCTCCTCCTCCTCCTCCGCCGCCACCTGCTCTTCCTCTCCATGCTCTTAGGCCTTTCCGCCTCCTCCGTGCTCTTTGCGCTCCTCCCATCACCCTCCTATGTGCGCTGGGGCATCACCATGCTGCCTACCTACTCACGAGCATCCGAGAGGATATCAAGAAGCTCTTATGGCTGCTTGTCCCCCTCTACCAGTCGAGGAACCAATACCTACTCCACCTCTCCATCGTCCTCCGAGCGCTCCGAGCTTGCCATGGCTGTCATGCGCACTACTCCCAAGGTGTGTGCGCTCAAGAACTATGGACCCCCGCCTAGCTATGCTCAGGCCACACCTTGCTTCGCACATGTACACCCGTTCGCTTAGTGCCACGTAGCGCCAAAGCGTCATGGCACCAAGAGGAGCACTTGAGGTGACATGAATGCTTACCGTGCGCTAGCCAAGCCAGCCTTACAGGAAACGAGCCCACCCAGCCTTTCAAAGAAGCCAAGCTAAGGGATGGTCGGTGTATTAGCTAGGCCTAGCTATATGAGCCAAAAATAGGCAACCGATAAACAGACCTAAACTGTATTCCTAGAGCCTGGATAGGGGGTGAGCCACCCAACCAAACACACCCTATATAGTTTGTTCTAGGCAACTCTTAGAAGGTTAGAAAATTAAAATGGACATTGAGATCGAGGTGAATAAATGGCTTTGAGCGATTACTTCGCAATGATATAGGAGGACTCAGGGGGGAGATTGAGTGTGTGATGGTTAGGTGATTTGAAAGAGAAACAAGATGGAAGTAGCGGTAGAGGAGGTAGCAGAGCTTCATCGAACCTATGTCAAGTGGTAAGATAAGGTGGACATGAATGGACATTTTTTTCTGCAAAATTAGGTTGAATTCATGTTAGTAAAGAAACTGCATGCCTCAAATTACGCAAAGGATCCTAAGACTAAGAAAGACAAAATTACAATGGAGTCATTGAGAAGCCCTCCTGATCATCTTCTTGGTCACAAAATGTATTAACTCGTGGCATCAACACCCGGTTGAAGCTAGGAAATACGTAGTAATAAAGGATGAATGTGAAAGACGCTTCTAGACTAGATGCGGTAGGGTGAACCCTTTGGAATAGTGCAGGAGATGAAAATGTTCCAAAACTTTTGTAGGCATCCGTAAATAACTTTGAATGATGATTAATTGGCCTCAACGACTTTTGTGGATATGAAGGAGATTAGACCCATCGCATCCAACTCCACAACTGATGAAAGTGGAAGCTCATAAATCAAATCCACCACTAGGATACTGAGATAAAGTAGGAGATATATGTAACTCCTCTAGCCTGTGCACAACAAGATGAGGAAAACAAACCTCATAGATGAAGAATATTTGAGTTCTTCTAGAGTATACAAATTAAAACTAAGTCAATGCCAGAGACTCTCTGAACTCTAGCTTATTGGCAACTTTATAACTCGAATACTTGAAGTTATGTACTATGCCAGGCTTTGATTTGTTCATTCCCTTCCACTTGCTCCAGTGTCAGCTGAGACTGTTATATAATGGAGTTCACTCAAAGATCGATATTGGAAACAGGGTCACCCCTGTTTTGCCCTCTCCATTACTGTAGTAAGGGGAACTAGTTTTGGACAATAGGATATTCAATTTTATCCTAGTCTAATTAGTGATATATATGGTAGGATCATTGACAGTCAAATTAGTATTTTTAAGGTACCCTCTTACCTTTTATAAGATTTTGGAGCTCAAATGTATTTTGATGGGTAATGGTTTTCTTTGCACAAGATTAGTTATATCTTCACATTCCAATTGATACATACTTTCTCCAATTCAAGCAAGTGAGCCTTCAAGTTGCAAGTAGCCAATTATAACAAATATTGGTTTGAACTTAATTTTTGTTTGCTAAGTTTGGATAGTTAAAATGATACTAGTAAATTTATTTTGAGATGTAGTTTCATAAAATATATATTTTTGTATTTAAAGTATATATTACAACAAAAAATACTAGTTGATGTTATGTGCTCCAGACCATGTCAATGTTCGAAACATCGCATATGTATTAGAGTGTACAGCAGATCCGGTCCAATGTTGCTATACCCATGTGTCGGTGTAACACTAGGCCTAGATCCATCCACTAGAGCCCACAACACACTACTACATAAACCTTTTGTAGGGGCGGCTCCAGATGATTTGTAGGAGCAGTTTGGCTAGCCGCCCCTACCAAAGTGTGGCTACAAATTATGTATTTATAGGGATGATTCCTAGACCGCATCTATAAATCAATTTGTAAGGACGGTTGGTGTCACCAGCCGCCCCTACAACTATTTTTGTAGGGGTGGTTGGTAACACCAGCCGCCTCTACAAAAATAACTTGTAGGGGCGATTGTAACACCAGCCGTCCCTATAAATCCTATTTCTAGGGATGGTTTACTCTATAACCGCCCCTACAGTATATTTTCATACCAAAAAATTGAAATTTGAAAATGTAAATATGACCAGAACATATATATATATATATATATATATATATATATATATATATATATATATATATATATATATATATATATATATATATATATAGAACTACTATCCTATAGCTGGCTGCAGAATAACTTATTCTGTAGCCACTTTGAGTTACGATAATTACTATGTTAATTTACGAGATTTACAGTAACTCCTTACTAAGTGGTTTACTATAACGTTATGGTAAATATTCCCATGTGTTATAGTAACCCAACTATCGTAAATATGTATTGACATTATGGTAAATTAGTATATAAAATTATGGTAAATAGAGGTGGCTACAGATTAACTTATTTTGTAGTCGGCTATTCAGTAGCCGGCTACAAAATAAGTTATTCTGTAGCCACCTCCATTTACTATAATTTTATATACTAATTTACCATAATATAAATACATATTTACGATAGTTGGGTTACTATAACACATGGGGATATTTACCATAACGTTATATTAAACCACTTAGTAAGGAGTTACTATGATCTCGTAAAATAACATAGTAATTATCGTAACTCAAAGTGGCTACAGAATAAGTTATTCTGTAGCCAGCTACAGGATAGTAGTTCTATATATATATATATATATATATATATATATATATATATATATATATATATATATATATAGAACAACTACTCTATAGCTGGCTACAAAATAACTTATTCTGTAGCCACCTTGAGTTACTATAATTACTATGTTAATTTATGAGATTATAGTAACTCCTTACTAAGTGGTTTACTATAATGTTATGGTAAATATCCCTATGTGTTATAGTAACCCAACTATAGTAAATATATATTGATATTATCGTAAATTAGTATATAAAATTATGGTAAATGAAGGTGGCTACAGAATAACTTATTCTGTAGCTGGCTACTGAATAGCCTCTCCCTATATATATATATATATATATATATATATATATATATATATATATATCTATATATATATATATAATATATATATATATTATATATATATATATATATAATATACTATAATTCACAAGGACATTATATCAACAACTAATTGACAAGAAGATATATGCATTATAAACCCATAATATTAAATTACTTTATTACAAACCCATTCATTACAAACACATATAATTTAAATTGTTCTATACAAACCATAATAATTTAGATCAGTTCATTATTACCACTAACAGTAATTTAACTTCATAGAATTTTCTAACATTGTACCACGTACTCGAAGAAGTGCAGATCATTCATTTCATATGCCAAAATATCACTGATGTAGCGCAATGTATTTACTAGTGCACTCTCCTTTGCTTTACAAGATTGTTCACAAGGTCTACTGACGACAATCAGCATTGGTCGAGAACCTTCACTCCTAGTCACAAGAATTTTTACCTAGATTTCCTCTGAAGTGAGAACAGGGACACCATATTCCCATTTATAACGACCCAAGTGATACATGGCCTGATTTAAAATAGCTTCAAAGCTACAACTTGCGTATGTTACATCGTTCTTCTAAATCTGTAAGTGTTGGAAAAAAATGTGGTTATCAGAACATGCATATATATAGGACATAACAATTAATCTGGATATAAGTTATGAGACACATCATTCATGTTGTCCTCAGCAAGCTTTGCACAAAACAGTCTAATATCGTGGTGGAGGCCCACATTCAAAGCAGCAATCCCCATGGAGGAGTATGTAAGAATATTGTACCCCAATATTTTGAAGTGCCCTTAAACATGCTTGCACAGCATATTTTTGCGCAGTAATGTCATGAGGTTGACCGCTACTCGTCCTATCGATGTATAAACCATACCTTGTTGGTTACCTACCCTAGCGAGAATAGAAAAGCCAATTCAACATTGCTTGATTCGATCAATCTATAGGGAATGTATCAACATTGAGAAAAATCAACCCTAAAATTTGAGAGTGTCTCTATGAACCATGGTATAGGATGAATTGTCTACTGTCGGGGACCTAACACCGGGGTACCCCAGGAGATGGAACCAATAACCATCGAATGTTAAAAACTCCCGGACGGACAAGAACGCCGCTGCTTTCCTTGCCTGAATAACAGGAGTTTGGTTCACCTCGCCCGACGCCCTTGGGCCAGCTCCGCCTCGCCTGAGGGCTAAGGTTAGACTCTGCCTTGCCCAACCCCGAGGGCTGGGCTCCACCTCGCCCGACCGCCCTTGGGCCAGCTCCGCCTCGCCCGAGGGCTAAGGGCTAGACTCTGCCTCGCCCGACCCTCGAGGGCTAGGCTCGGCCCCCGCCTGAGGGATAAGGGCTAGCTTCGCCTCGCCCGAGGGCTTAGGGATAGACTCCGCCTCGCCCGACCCCTGAGGGCGGACTTCACCTCGCCCGATGTCCAAAGACTGGTTTTGTCTCGCCTGTCAACCTCTCCCCGCCCCCTCATAATAATAGGTATAGAATAGGACAAGACGTTTGGGTCAACCGTGGCTTCGAGGACCATACCCTACGCCCCGGTAGGAAAAGTACTACCAGGGAACGACGAGATGGGTGCTCTAGACCCTCCCAGGCATAGCAGAGTCTGCAAAGTATTGCGGGTGCGTGCTCTTTGCCCTATAGAGTTGTAGGCGTCGCCTTCAGCTCCGAAACACGGAACTCGACGTAGACATACGACAACCATTACAGTCAAGGAAAGGACTCACGTCCTCCACAATTGACGGATGTGCTATCACCATGTTATGATCCTAGGGGAGTGGCGCCCACTTCACGGCCCCTTAGGTCCACTAGATCGGAGCACTCGCTTCAGCCTCCGGACGCCCTCTCCGATTGAAAGGCCTTGCCCACAACGCTACTTCGGACCCTGACCCCTCGTCCCTCCGATGGGGACTCATAAGAACCAGAAGGCGTGTGGAGCAAGGTTGGGCAAGGCTCATAAGTCAAAACTACTATACCAGAGTCCATACCCTGCGTGGGGCAGTACTTTGTAGCCATCCTGACATTCTACAGTGGCATCGACAGTATTGTAGGCGCTTACCATCTTCTTTCACCCGCCGGAATGGACAACAAGGCTAGGTAGATGTGAACAACAAGGCTGGGCAGCATACGCATCCTTGCCCTCTCACTTGTAAAGCCTCCCCTTAATCTATAAAAGGGGAGGGGCTTCCTCCAACAAAGGGACGGAAAACAAGACAAAACACATCACACATAGTCAAGCTGCTACCAAGCTCTTGGCATCCTTTCGACCCTTCCATCAGAGACTTGGGACTAGTCCCTCTCTCGACCATTTGTACCCCCTACTATGAACTATTTTCAGTGCTAATAACACGAGCAACAACAAACTGGACGTAGGGACATTCAGCCCGAACCAGTATAAATCTTGTGTCCTTTAGCGCACCATCTAGGCCTAACGTGTATCACTATAAATTTACTTGCCGGTGCTTGTACGAAACACCAACAGTTGGCGCACCAGGTAGGGGCCTTTGCGCATTCCAAATCAGGCCTCGGATGGCCAACCACGCAATCAGCTGGGTCCCAGGTGCACATGTGCGCTTCAGTGACCTAGATTTCATCGTCACACTAGGAGGAGAGCTGGCGTTGGCTGACACGGCTGTCTAGTCTCTCCCCTCCATCAGCTACAACTACCGGAGGCTTGAGGGCAAGCCCAGCGACTCCCTTGGACCCCAGTCATCCAGGGAGGCCCCGTGCTGCATCACCCTCTCTCCAGGACGCCACGTACGGAGTGCCCCAACAGTGTTTCTGTCCGGTCTCCATAATGCCATGACGATCGCTAGCCACTTTCTGGCGCTATGCATGGTTCAGTCGCCCACGGACAGCGAGTTCATGGGGACAATTGAACACAATACAGAGACTCTCCATAGGCTCCTCATGGAGGAACCAGGATCGTCCTCTAGCTCTGACTCTAGCAAAGGGAGCCATCACCCTTCTCGGGAATGCTTCATGGCGCAAACCCCCGAGGGGCACGTTGAAAGCATCTCCGGAGAAGAGGCCACCCCGATAAGCAACCCTGACAGCAGGTCTGGAGGGGAGACAACGGCCCCATCTCACATGGGGATGGAGCAGCTGAGAGCCTGCAAGCTAGAGATCGATGAGGTCGGACAAGGGCTTGTCTGGGAATACGTGGACATCAATCGCGAGATCAAACGCCACGAAGGCAGCGGGCGCGCACGTGCCATGGCCCGCACCATACACCAGAGGATCCTCACCGATGACGGGACCCTTCCCTACTTTGCTCGGGCGAGCCAAAACATCATCGCTGCGATGGCCTTGCTGCATGACCTTCCAGAGGTAGCGATGTCCGAGGATCGCCGGGCCCGCCGAGAAATTCGCACGTTGCTCGAGCGTGCAGTGGCGCAGCAGGCAGAAAGCTCGTTGTCTCGATGACATGAACCTAACGCTAGCCAGCGCACGCCTTCAGTGCACCCCACCAAGGACACATCCATTCACTAGACACCGCCAGGCGGTAGGTAGCACACCGCTGTCCTGGTACATCAATGTCTTGGCAACGACCATGACGAGCGCAGCACCACCGACGCCCGTAGGTGCACCCACGATGACGTAGGGGAGGGAGCCTGCCGCGGTTACCATCCTTGATGCGACGAACGCTACGACAGCGGTGAGGACCGGAGCCTGAGCCCCGGCCTACCAGGCCCTTAGGCCTTCGGCCGACACATCCTCAACACTGCCTTCGCATCAAGGTACCGACCGCCTACCAACATCCCTAAATATTCTGGGGAAACAAACCCCGGGCTTTGGCTCGAAGACTATTGGCTTGCATGTCAAGCCGGTGGTGCGAGTAATGACGATTTCATTATTCACAATCTCCCACTATTCTTGGCCGATTTGGCACGAGCGTGGTTGGAGCACCTACCGTCCAACGCCATTCAAAGTTGGGTGGATCTAAAGGAGATCTTTGTGGGGAACTTCTAGGGCACATACAAACACCCTGGAAACCCATGGGACCTCAAGAACTGCTGCTAGAAGGACAATGAAATCCTCCGAGGGTACATCCGGTGCTTCTCCCGGCAGTGCAACGTGCTCCCAAACGTCGCCGACGCCGACGTGATAGGAGCCTTCCTATCTAGGACAACCTGCGAGTCTTTGGTTCACAAGCTGGGGCGTAGGGGCCCGCAGACCACCAAGGAGCTCATGGACATCACCACCAGCCACGCCTTAGGAGAGGAGGCGATCGGAGCCATCTTTGACTACTCCGACAACAAGGCAAGGTGGGACGAGGACACCGGCTAAGGCACCTCCAACCATCCCGCCAAAAGAAAAAACAAGAAGCAACGACACGACAACTCGCTCATGGCCACTGCCGACCACAAGGGTGGTCGAAAGCCTATGGAGGGCGCTCTGAACCACTTTGAGAAAATGCTTGAGGGGCCATGCCCGAACCATGCTTTCCCGGCCAAGCATCTATACAAGGATTGCGGCCTCATGCGCAAATACTTGTCCGGGGGCCTTAACAAAGGGAAGCAGGGGAAGGTACCTGCCCCACCATAGATGACGCAGAGGAGAAGGACGATGCCTTCCCAATGCTGAATGGCGCCCTCATGATCTTCAGAGGATCAACGGCCTATGACTCCAAGCGCCGCCAAAAGGTCACGCGCTGTGAAGTCTATACGGCCGGACCGGCCACGCCTGCCTTCCTCTGGTAGTTAGAATCCACCATAACCTTCGATCGAACCAACCATCCGGATGCCATCCCACACCCAGGAAGGTACCCGCTTGTTGTCGATCTAATCGTCGGCCCAAAGCAACTCATGAAAGTACTGATGGACGGAGGCAGCGGCCTCAACATCATGTACGTTAAGACGCTTGACGAGATGGGCGTCGACTGAATGAACCTCTGCCCCATCCAAGCATCTTTCCATGGCGTCATACCTGGCAGACAGGACGTACCGCTAGGGTAGATCAATCTGCCTGTCACTTTCGAGGATCAATCCAATTATAGGACTGAGACCCTCACCTTTGACGTGGTAGGGTTCCCTGGAACTTTCCACGCCATCCTTGGACATCCATGCTACGCGAAGTTCATGGCCATCCCCAACTACACGTACCTCAAACTGAAGATGCCGGGCCCCCATGGGGTCATCACCGTCGGCACCTCCTTCCATTGCGCTTACGAGTGTGAAGTCAAATGCTGCGGCCACGCCACAGCAGTCGTCGCCTCCGAAGAGCTCGCCGCCCTTAGGGAGGAGGTCATTGAAGAAGCGCCCGACGCAAAGAGGCCATCCGGATCATTCGAATCAGTGGAAGGGTCCAAGGAGGTCCTCTTGGATCCTAGCAGCTCCGAGGGCAAAAAAGTCTGCATCGGAACCGCGCTCTCCTCTAAATAGGAAAGCGCGCTCATCGACTTCCTCCGCGATAACAAAGACATCTTTGCATGAAAACCCTCAGATATGCTAGGCGTCCTAAGGGAGGTCACCGAGCATACCTTGAAAATCCACCTAGGCTCCAAGCCAGTGAAGCAACGCCTGTGCCGCTTCGATGAGGAAAAACGCAGGGCCATCGGCGAAGAGATAGCAAAACTATTGGCTGCTGGGTTCATCAAGGAAGTACACCACCCAGAGTGGTTAGCAAATCCCGTTCTTGTACGAAAGAAGAGCGGGAAATGGAGGATGTGTGTCAATTACACGGGCCTCAACAAGGCGTGCCCAAAGGACCCATTTCCTTTGCCACGCATAGACCAAATAGTTGATTCCACCTCAAGGTGCGAAACCCTCTACTTCCTTGACGCATACTCTGGCTACCACCAGATTATGATGAAAGAGTCTGACCAGCTCGTGACGTCTTTTATCACCCCCTTCGGATCGTTCTGCTACATTTACATGCCGTTCGGTCTGAAAAACACAGGGGCAACATATCGGCGTTGTATGCTCAACTGCTTTAGGGACCTCATCGGGCAGACCGTTGAGGCCTACGTCCATGACATCGTAGTTAAGTCCAAACGGGATGACCATCTTGTCGTCGACCTCGAACGAACCTTTGTGAAACTCTGGGCAAATAGCATCAAACTCAATCCCGAAAAATGTGTTTTTGGGGTCCCGAGGGGCATGCTGCTCGGCTTCATTGTCTCCAAGCACGGCATCAAAGCCAACCCAGAGAAGATCTCAACCATCACAAGGATGGGCCCGATCCAGAACATAAAGGGGGTTCAATGGATCACGTGGTGCCTTGCCACCCTTAGTCGATTCATTTCACGCCTCAGTGAATGAGGGCTCCCCCTTTATCGACTCCTGAAGAAGTCCGACTGCTTCGAATGGATAGCCGAGGCCTAGGAGGCGCTTGACATGGTCAAGCAATTTCTAACCAAACCCCTAGTCTTGGTTCCGCCAAGCAACGGAGAATCCCTCCTCCTATACATAGCGGCCACCACGCAAGTGGTTAGCGCCGCCTTAGTATTAGAGCGGGAAGAAGAGGGGCATGCCTTCGAGGTGTAGCGCCCTATATATTTCATCAGCGAGGTATTATCCGACTCTAAAACCTGCTACTCCCAAATCTAGAAACTCCTCTACACCGTCCTCATCACCAAAAGGAAGCTACTCCACTACTTTGAGTTACTCTATGACAGTCATGACGTCGTTCCCCCTTGGTGAGGTCATCCATAGCCAAGACGCTACGGGGAGAACCGCAAAGTGGGTGCTCGAGCTGATGGATCAAGGCATTACTTATGCCTCCCGAACGGCGATCAAATCCTAGGTCCTTGCTGACTTCATTGTGGAGTGGACCGAAGTCCAGATGCCACCAACGGTCGTCGATCAAGAGTATTGGATGATGTACTTCGATGGATCATTGATGAAAAAGGGCACCGGCGCGGGACTAGTCTTCATATCCCCCCTCGAGGTCCACATGAGGTACATGGTTCGGCTCCATTTCCCCTCATCAAACAATATCACAGAATACGAAGCGCTCATCAACGGCCTACGAATCGCCATCAAGCTAGGCATCCGACACCTCAACATCAGGGGTGACTCCTAGCTGGTCGTCGACCAGGTCATGAAGGAGTCAAGCTGCCACAACACCAAGATGGCGGCATACTGCTAAGAAGTCCGACGACTGGAAGATAGATTCGACGGCCTCGAGCTCAATCACATCCCAAGGCGCCTCAACGAAGCAGCCGACGCACTCGCAAAAGCAGCATCTAGCCGAGAGCCAGTACCAACGGGTGTCTTCGCCAGTGATCAACACAAGCCCTTGGTGCGCTATGAGGGGTCAAAATAGGCCAACGATGGCCCATTTGATCCAGCCCTAGGGGCCGACCCGCCGACTGCTGCACCCAACCCCGAGGTCATGGAGCTTGAAGAAGGTCCAGCAATAGATCCCGACCCTCTTGATGACTAGAGAATGCTTTACCTTGACTACCACCTCCACGACATACTACCGGCAGATAAAATAGAAGACTGACGGCTCGCACGCCGTGCCAAGTCCTTCGTTCTTGTAGAAGGCGAACTCTACAAACAGAGCCACATCGAGATCCTGCAGCTCTGCATCCCTAGCAAATAGGGAAGACTTCTGTTGAGTGACATCCACGGTGGGGTCTGTGGTCACCATGCCGCACCAAGGACCTTGGTTGGAAACACATTCTGACAGGGCTTTTACTGGCCCACCACAGTAGCCAATGCCGAGCGAATTGTACGCACCTACGAAGGGTGTCAGTACTACGCTCGGCAGATTCACCTTCTGGCCCAGGCGCTCTAGATGATCCCCATCACATGGCCCTTTGTGGTCTAGGGGCTCGACCTAGTTGGGCCACTAAAAAGGCACCCGGAGGCTTCACCCATCTACTTGTCACCATTGACAAGTTTACAAAATGGATTGAAGCACGATCGATCTCCACGATCAAATCCGAGCAAGCTATGATGTTCTTCCTTGACATTATCCATCGCTTTGGAGTACCGAACTCCATCATCACAGACAACAGCACGTAGTTTACTGGTAGGAAATTCATTCGATTCTGCGATGAACAACACATCCGGATCGATTAGGCAGCCGTCGCGCACCCCCGAACGAACGGGAGGGTCGAGCGCGCAAACGACATGCTCCTGCAAGGCCTTAAGCCCAGGATCTTCAACCGGTTGAACAAGTTCGGCGTGCGCTGGCTCACTGAGCTCCCGGCAGTGCTCTAGAGGCTAAGGACAACTCCTAGCCGGGCCACCGGCTACACACCCTTCTTCATGGTCTACGGTTCTGAGGCCATTCTCCCAACGGACCTTGACTATGGAGCACCAAGAATCAGAGCATATGATGAATAGGGGGCTGAGGCATCCCACCAAGACACCATGGACCAGCTAGATGAAGCCCGTGACTTCGCCCTCCTCCGTTCGGCTAAATACCAGCAGGCGTTACGATGGTACAATAGCCGACAAGTGCGGGGCCAGGTCTTCAACATCAGGGACCTTGTCCTCCACCTCATGCAGAGCAATAAGGACTGCCACAAGCTCTCCCTGCCCTGGCGCCTACAAGTTGAAAAGCATCAATGGTGAGGTCTTCACCAACGCCTGGAACATTGAGCAGCTACGTTGTTTTTACCCTTGATAAATGCATGTTCCTTCTTATCAGTTTTTGTCTTTACAAATCCCCGATCTTTAGTGACATCCGACCCCTGCAAATCACGGGGGGCCAGACCTCACTCGGGGGCTAATACAAATAACACAAGTACATTGTGCAAACACTTCCTGTGGTTATCTTTGCAAACTTTATCTAAGTTTTTCGATTCTCTTCAAGTCCTAAAAAACTAAGATTTTGGGAACAAATTCTGAGTACAACTGGTAGGACTACAGGAGACCCACGCCCCAGCGGCTACAACCTCTTTGCTCACCAGCATAATCAGAACTAATTCACCCACCTTCCTAGTTTTTGCAACTTGGGCCATGGGAGGGTATTGAAACCTCTTTGTAAAAAGAGGAAACTGAAAAATTGTTACTGTTTGCCGTAACAAAACATGAAAACTTGTTCATTTTTGCACAAATTCACCACTTACAAAGTGATTTCATCACACAAAGGACTAGTGTACTCTTAAATTCAAAGGACTATTCATTTAGGGGCTCCCCCAAACTTATTCAATTACAGTCTCTGCTTAGCTTTACTATGAGTACTATAGCGGCCACTGCGCCAAGCTCTCCATCGGCGACGTCTGGGCATGTACATGGACCAGTTCGTCTACTATGGCCACCACGCCATGCTCTCCATCAGTGATGTCCCACCGCTCCACTGGATCTTCAAAAGCACCATCATCTGCAACAATGAGCACCACGCCGGCGTCCCTCCGCCGGGGTGCCCAGGGACTATGCCATCGTCATCGGCCGCAACCTCGACAACGGTGCCTCCACCGGGATGCTCGGGGACTATGCCATCGTCATCAGCCACAACCCTGACAATGGCGTCGGGGCAGAAAGTGCCTCCCGCTGAAGGAATGCCGCAACCGACGATGGCAAAATCGACAACGCTTAGGACCCTCCGGCGCCTTTCCTCCTTTGGCGGCAGCGACCCCTCCTCAGCACCGGCGAACTGCGCCATCTCATCTATGTTGGATGACCTCCAGCTCGATATCATGCTCTAGATTCACAAGCAGATATGTGACCTCTTCTCTCCTTGGCATTACCCTCTCTTACTTAGGAGCTGATGCATTCGGAGAAATGGAATGAGAAGAGGTGGCGGCTCAGAAGCTAGTAGGCAGGTGGGGTGAGAACTCTTCCCCCCCTCCTATTTAAAGAGGGGGTGAGCAGCTAAGGAAAGGTGAAAGGTTTGAATGAAAAACTCTCTGCCTTTCCCTATTCAATGCAAATACAAAATCAATGCTGATAGAAATCTGAGGGGACGTGCCCGAAACGACGGGCCACCGCCTGGTAAGCTAGAACGTCACCTAGGCATGGCCCGCCACTAATGCGCCCCAGACGCGAGAACTGGGGCACGCTCACCTACAGGCAACTTTCTGCTTCCCCAAGCTGGACCATGGAAATGACCCAACGACAGAACCTCCCTCTAGGGGGAGTCCAGCGGGCCTCCTGGGTTGATTGGCCGGCCCAGGCAAAACAACGAACGAACGACCAATTGAAAGATAAGCACCCCTGTTTACTTACTTTGAGTGTTGAATTCTTTACTGAGCCTCCGGCCCTAGCAACGGCAAAGGCACAGACATCGCTCGGGGGCTGCCGAGGGTGCCTGTTTGTTTAAACACCCTCTTGGCCCGACCCCTCCATACATTTGGGAGACCAAAAGCACGATGTGTGGGAATAAAATGGTGAGCACAACTGGACGAACCACTAGACCCTACGCCCCGATGGCTACGGTATTTTTTGGTTCACCAGCATAATCGCATTCACAGTTCCTCACGCTACTAGCCTCAGCTCCTGCCTTTTCATAAGGAGTTTGGAGGGGTTCACCTGTAGAACTTATGCAGGTTACGCTGGCCTCATCGCAAATATTGGACCCGAACCTGGCACGAACATATCTGGTAAGAACTTCCCATGGCTCGTACCACCAAGGTAACATTACCAACCCCCTCTTTTGTTTTGATTAAACTATACGCTAAATCCATATATCTAGATGCCATATATGCAAATCCTTGCATCTCAATGCTTCATGTCGCGTCACGAAGCGGCAGCCGCCTCATTCAATATGAGCGACGCCGGACCGGGGTTCGAAGGCCGGCCCACGAAGGGCTCGAGGCCGCCTCGTGTCAAACAGAGCCAGGGGAGAAAAACCAAAATGAGCCCCAGCGGCCCCGCCCAACCCCGTTCAGAAGCGGACAGGGACATCTCGACCTTTCTTGTTTGATTCTAAACCTCGAGCCAGACCCACATAATCTCCTTCAAGGAGAGGCCAATGGGCCGCCTGAGCCTGGCAAATGGCTCGGGCATCTGTCGGGAGGCGGGTTAAGAAGTAGTGGAATGCCATATGAGGGCTCTGCCGACCCCATCAGCGAATGATGGATCTAGATTCCACATGAACATACCCATTAGCGAGCTCATTGAGCGTGACACTCGAGCTATCGAGGCAAGTGTCGTCAACTCAGCCCCTCCGGCCGTGAAAACCGAGGACGGGGTAGCGCGTGAAAGCACGGTCAACCCCTAATAGACCCTAAAGGGCTCGAGGGCTCGAGCCGCTCAATCCAAGATTGAGAGACCAAGGTTCGAAGGCTGACCAATGAAGGGTCTAGGGTCGCCTCGCGTTAAACAAGAACCAGGGGAGAAAACATAGATGAGCCTCAACGGCCTTTGCCCAACCCGCGTTAAGGCGAGTAGGGTCGTCTCAACCTTCTTGTTCGAATCCAACCTCTAGCCAAGCCCATAGAAACCCCATTGAGGGGGAGTCTATTGGAAGGCGGGCCAAGGAGTAGCGAAGTGCCACCCAAGGGCTTCACCGACCCTGCCGTGAAGCAAATGGGATCAGGTTCTGTCCGAACATCCCCGTTAGCAAGCTCATAATGCACAGTCATGCAACAATCATCAAAGGTATGGGAACGTAAGTTTGCCTCCCTCGCTCCAGTCTCTAGTAACATCCGACCCCAGCAAACTGCAAGGGGTCAGATCTCACTTGGGGGCTGATAAAGGTATGGGAACCTCTTTTCCTTTCTTTTCGAGAAAACATTACATTAGACTTCCTCTTCGCATCAAGACTAGTGGCAAGGTTCGGTGGAACATACTGGTAAGACCACAAAAAGCCCACACCCCGACAGCCACGGTAATTTTGCTCACCAGCACAATTAAAATTTCCTCTACAAAACTTCAGGCCATACGGCCTTAACAAACGAAAGGGTCGGTTGTCTAAATCTTTTTTCATCGCAAAAAAGAGAAGGTAAGATCAAACAAATGAAATAAAAATTACGAAACTGTTTCTAGGACACAAAAGTGCTGACACTTGTTCACATATTACAAATAAGTGTTTATCAAGCTAACTACTTCCACGAAGGAAGGACCTCTTCTTTCAGCCTGTTCGACAGGTTCCGTGTGAGGGGAGCCACCGTCTTTTCCATCTCGTCTAGCTCATCGTCATCATAGACAGGCGTGAAGCCATGGCTCATTACCTCCAGGTTGATCTCCTGAGCATAATGGGAATGAGCGATAGCAAAGGCTTGGGTGATCCCGGTGTGGAAGGCGTCCTCCTCAAGTTGGCCCACCCGCGCCGTGATACCCACGGCACGAGCCACGAGTGAGCTGGTTTCCACCGGTTGCTCCACCCTTAGAGCATCGATGACCAGCTCGACAGTGGCTTGCAAAAGGTCATGCTCGTCACTCTCGGTCCAGAGGATCTCTCGCACTTCGGTAAGCTCCTTCTCTAGTCTGGCAGCAGTGCTCTCAACATCCAACCTTCGGTTCACCACGACGCCAAGATCCACCCGGAGGGAGTCGGCCACCCCACGTGCCTCGTCACGCTCCTAGATGGCCTGGTCGCGATCCTCATGAGCTATGCTGTGTTCCGAGCGAAGCCTTTCCTCGGTCCGACGTAGCTCGTCCCGCTCCTCACGCAATCGGGTGATCGACGCGGCATCCTGGTCCACCCTCTGCTTCCACACTGCAAACCTCTCCTTAGCCTTCATCTTGAGGTCTCGCTCCATCTCCAGCTTTGCCAGGAGCTCGCCGGCCCGCTCACTGGCTGTGGCATCCTTCTGTAGCAGCTCGTCCCGCTCCTTTCGAAGCCTGGCGGCATCCTCCTCGTCTAGCTTCACCCTCGCCACCAGATCCTCAAACATTCCATGAGCCTCCTCCACATCTCGACGCACCTCGGCCTCCCGCTACTGTACAGCAGCGAGTTGCACGTCTACATCTCCTCGCAGCCTGGCCTCCTTGGTAAGGTAGTCCTATTCCGCCTTTTGCTCATGGAGGAACCGGTACTTGTCTCGGCTATGAGCAATAATGTTCTGAAAAAAGGACCGGAATCAGAAGACACCAAAAAATATGTGAAGAAAGAAGAAAACAAGCGAGAAGATCAAGCAGATACCCAGCTAGAAGGAGCTAGGATTTCATGCAAGGCACCACTGGCCTCGTTCAAGGCATTCAACGTAGCCAAGAACCTGATGTCTAGATTCTCCCACACCAGGCTCTCAGCAGCATCATCGAGCGAGAATAGAGCCGATGATGGGTCCTCGGCGGCCATCCACTAAAGCGGTGGCTCTCCCCTCATGGGAGAGCAGCCGCCTCCCGACAACAAGGCCAAAGGCGGCTCCCTTCGGGTCCTTCCCACCACCATCATGATGACCGAAGACTCTTTGGCCATGTCCTCCTCCATCTGGCCTGCCCCGGGCGCCACGGCCTAGACCACCGGTGGCATAGGTTGCACCACCCCCTCGGACACAACCACGGTAGTATTCGACCTTGTCGGGCTTATCATGGTCGCGGCCACCTCCGACGGGGCCCCTAGCGGCGCAAACTACGCTGCTCCCTCGAATGCCACTGCGGTGGCATCCAACTCCACCCGACCCACGTCTGCGTCACTTGGGTCACCAGAGGCACGGAATGCGCCACTGCGGACGCCGCCAGACCAGCCAACGAGGCCGCAACGACAGCATCACTCCTGCCCAAAATAGGGGTAACACCAAGCAGCGTGATCCGTCCCTCCCGAAGGGCAAGGCTCTTCCTAGGCGCCGACCCCAAAGGGTGGCCCCGTCGCAAGAATCTGCAAAATGAAAAAGGGCATTAGGTCGGAACGAAAAAATAAAGGAAGAGAATGAGAGGAATAAGCAACGTACTCTGGTGCTTTCGATCGATGGGTACATTTTGAGGACGAACCTCTGGACCCCTGCTCCAACTCATGTGGGTGGGACCATTTCAAGCCTACCCCCTGCTCCGACGTAGGGGGGCTCATCTCTCTTGCCTCTAGGGGTGCGGCACCAGAGCCGCTCCCCTCCATCGGCTCATAGGGCGCAGCGCCAGAGCCGCCCCCCTCCATCAGCTCATGGGCCATGGCATCAGAGCTGCCCCCCTTCGCCAGTACCTTGGGGATGGCCTCGGATCTGTCCCCTCCCATCCACCGATCCATCGCTGGCACCCCGCGGGTGACGACGGATCCTCCGGCTCCCACCGGACCCAAAGGCAGGCCCGGCTCCACTGTCCCCACGAACCCACTTCCCTTCACGTGGAATGGAAGGGGTCCCTATAGGAACAACGAGTCCTCATTCACTAGGTCACCCCAATCCATGCCGGCTACCGTCTTGTCATCGTCGTCATCGTCGTCGTCGTCATCACTACTAGTCTCCTCTCCTCGATCGCGAGCTTGTTGCTTCCGTATCACCTTCTTCTTCGCAAGCTCCCTCATCTTCTTGTCCCAACCGGCCAGGGCGCAATTTGCTATCGCCCAGGCTAGGTCCTTCGGTAGCGGAACCGGGCTGTTCTTGAAAAATAGTCCCCCCGTTTCATCCCGCTATCCCACGATTAGCATCGGAGGAATGAAAATTTCAAGCAAAAGAAGGAGCAAGTGAAAAGAAAACTTACAAAGTCAACAAACCCCGACTCTAGCCGCATCAGAGGATGCCCCGGCACCGGGTACACAAAATTAAGGATGGCGCCAACGGAGTCCTTCATGGGCTCCATCGCCTCCTTAATACGATGTGCCACCTCGGAAGGAGGGAGTGCGTCGTCGGCAAGCATCGCCCCTTCGAACAACGCTTCAGGCACCATTTGATATAGGGGAAGCATGTGCACCATCAGCGGCGCAACCCTCCTCGCGTGGTAGGCACCAATAATCCTCGACCCCTTCACACCCCTCTCCTTTAGGGTTTGGAGGGCAGCGAGAAGGCCGTTGAGATGCTTCTTTTCCTTGGCATGAATGCCCCATCCCCATGACCCCGGGGCCTCCAAGATGTAGCGCCTAGTGAAGGCTAGCAAGGGAGTGGTGGCGTCGTTCTTGATGTAGAACCATTGCGAATGCTTCCCCTTGTTAGAGGTGGTCAGACACATCAATGGATACACCCCTACCCGGGTGCTGTGGAGGTGGATGTTGGCGCACCCCACCGACGTGTGTAGATCCTCCTTCTCGACCCGCCTCTTCACGAGATTAATGGCAAAGAGGTACCGCCACAGGTCAAAGTGGGGATCGATCCCCAAGAACCCCTCGCATAGGGCGACGAATGCCGTAATTTGCTGAATCCCGTTAGGGGTAAGGTGTTGAAGCTCCACCTAGTACTAGTCCATCAGTCCCCGAAGGAATTGATGGGTGGGCATGGCGAATCCCTGCTCGTGGAAGTGGGCGAAAGAAACAACGTACCCTTCAGGTGGCTCCGGTTCTGCCTCTTCACCGAGCAGCCGCCACTCCACGACGGCGGTCAACGAGCGAAGAAGGCCTCGGTGGACGAGGCCCTCTAAGCGCTGATGAGAGATGTTGGATTTGTGCCCCGGGTCCATTACGACAGGAAGAATAGCACAATGAACAAGGCAGCAACGAGTTTGACGGCGGAGGCAGTATGGGTGCGAGAGACGCAGGCGATTGATGGCGGAGGCTAAGGACGCAAAGGCGAGGAGGCAAAATGTGGAACCCTTGGGGCGAACCCTGTGGTTTTATAGGGGCGACGGATGCGAGAAGGATAACCGTCCCCCTCGATCTCTGAGCCTGCCACGCGCACCGCCGTGTCACCTCACGGGATACACGCACACGATCCCTATCCCTTCCCAAAAAATCACGCCAGACGGTTCGCCTTCCCCCGGCAGACCGGGACTCTCTCTCCATTGAGGGGACATGGGTCACAGAGCTTTTCCCTCTAGCCCACCTAGGGTCCCAAATCCAAAGACCCATCCGAATGAGGGATAGGCCCGTAAACTACTGAGACTCAAGGGCGCAAGCGTCACCAGGGCCTCGATCCGTAGTCAGGTCCCAGCCAGGCTGGCACTAACTAAAATATCCCGTCGATGAAAAACCAAGTCTTTCAGCCTTACCCACGAAGGGTCTGATACTACCCCCAGGCGATTCTACTCAAATCACCTAGGGGCTCAGGGGCTACACCCATCAGGTGTGCTTGCGCGCACCCTCTGGCAAATTAACTCCGACGAAATCGAAAACACCCCCGAGTGATTCTGTCCAAATCACCCGGGGGCTCAGGGGCTACTGTTGGGGACCTAACTCCAGGATACCCTAGTAGGTGGAACCAATAATCATTGAACGTTAAAAACTCCCGGACAGACAAGAACGCCGCTGCTTTCCTTGCCCAAATAACGGGAGTTTGGTTTCACCTCGCCTGACACCCTTGGGCTAGCTCCGCCTCGCCCGAGGGCTAAGGGCTAGACTCCACCTCGCCCGACCACCGAGGGCTAGGCTCCACCTCACCCGATGCCCTTGGGCCAGCTCCGCCTCGCCCGAGGGCTAAGGGCTAGACTCCGCTTCGCCCGACCCCCGAGGGCTGGGCTCGGCCCTGCCTGAGGGATAAGGGCCAGCTCAGCCTCGCCCGAGGGCTTAGGGAAAGACTTTGCCTCGCCCAATATCCAAAGACTGGTTTTGTCTCGCCTATCAACCTCTCCTCGCCCCCTCATGATAATAGGTACAGAGTAGGACAAGACGTTCAGGTCAACCGCGGCTTCGAGGACCATACCCTATGCCCCGGTAGGAAAAGTACTGCCAGGGAACGACAGGATGGGTGCTCTAGACCCTCCTAGGCATAGCAGAGTCTGCAAAGTATTACGGGTGCATGCTCTTCGCCCTACAGAGTTGTAGGCATCACCTTCAGCTCTGGGACACGGAACCCGATGTAGACATACGACAGCCACTATGGTCCAGGAAAGGACTCACGTCCTCCACAATTGACGGATGTGCTGTCACCACGTTATGATCCTAGGGGAGCGACGCCCGCTTCACAGCCCCTCGGGTCCACCAAATCAGAGCACTCGCTTCAGCCTCCGGACGCCCTCTCCGATCAAAAGACCTTGCCCACAGCGCTACTTCGGACCCTGACCCCTCGTCCCTTCGATGGGGACTCATAAGAACCGAAAGGCGTGCGGAGCAAGGCTGGGCAAGGCTCATAAGTCAAAACTACTATACCAGAGTCCATACCCTGCATGGGGCAGTACTTTGTAGCCATCCTGACATTCTACAGTAGCATCGACAGTATTGTAGGCGCTTACCATCTTCTCGCACCCACCAAAATGGACAACAAGGCTGGGTAGACGTGAACAACAAGGCTGGGTAGCATACGCATCCTTGCCCTCTCACTTGTAAAGTCGTCCCCTTAGTCTATAAAAGGGGAGGGGCTTCCTCCAACAAAGGGACGGAAAAACAAGACAAAACACATCACACACAATCAAGCTGCTACCAAGCTCTTGGCATCCTTTTGACCCTTCCATCAGAGACTTGGGACCAGTCCCTCTCTCGACCGTTTGTACCCCCTACTATGAACTATTTTAAGTGCTAATAACATGAGCAACAACAAACTAGACGTAGGGACATTTAGCCCGAACCAATATAAATCTTGTGTTCTTTAGCGCACCATCCGGGCCTAACACATATCACTATAAATTTACTTGCCGGTGCTTGTACAAAACACCGACATCTACATTTAAGAATTATATATATCAAAACAAAATATCTATAGAGGTGTCTTTAAACATGTTACTTACTATGCTTGGATATGGGTGGTTTGCCCTCTCCAATGCTAGTTGGAAGCCCAGATCATACACATAATTATTTGGCAGATCTGGCAAAGGGAGTTAGGCCATATCTTCTCCTAAATTTATGTCAAGGAAAATAGTTATAGTAGAGGAACAAGAGAGGATAGGAGTAGAAGAAGTAGAAGCAGAGGACTAGAGAGGAGAAGAGTAGAAGTAGTAGGACTAGGAGAGGAGGGTCTACAAAGCAACATCAGCATTGGTAGCTCATGGAGAAGAGTAGAAGTAGATGCAAGAAAGCGTGCTTTAGGTATGCGAGAAGGTATAATAAATCAAAAAGGTCTATAAACTAAAGTAGTCCTATAAAACAACAATATATAAAAAATGAGTAGTAGAAGTAGTAGAGGCCTCAGAAACATGTCAATCATCATTTGATCATGAACTTCGAGCATCAAGGCATCATAACAGAGAAGAGAGGAGAAGGTAATGTAGGGGCGGTTGCTAATGATGCCAAGTTCCTCACAAGTTCTTGATCATCAGCTCATATTTCATATAATATATGGACTTAGACAATTTCATCATCGACAAAACAAAGGAGAGGAGAGGAGAGGAGAGATTTGGCAAAAAAAGCAACAGCTGCTTAACAAACATAGAGAGGAAAAGGTGTAAAAAAAGCAGCTGCTGCTTCCCAAACATAGAGGATAGGAAAGGTGGCAAAAAAACAACAGCTGCTTATAAGTAGGGAGCCATTCGATCATCATATGAGCTACCTCATATGCCTAAGTTGAGTCTAAGTTGTGGCATGGATTGCCATACTAACTTTGCTCGATCACACATGAACATCATATGCTTAATATCTTTCGAACCTGATAGGCAGATCAGACAATCAGAATTTTCTCCAATATGGCGATGGAATACAACCCCCTTACAGGGAATGAACCCATTAACAATTAACTAGGCAGACAATCATGGCATATATAAAGATACTACAATAGCCGTCCTGTCCATGCAGCTGCCGCTAGTCATCTTATCCACCACAGCATAGAAGCCCTCTTGTATCTAGAGCGGCAGTCACATGGCCATGTTAGGCCACCGGATGCAAGCAAGAAACCAAGAAGAAACTAGCACAGTAGGCAATCCCCAAGGTGTGGAATGGATCCAAAACCAAGAATGGTGCGACCTTAGCTTTAGTAGGGAGGACCCAACCCAAGAAAGAAGCTCGTGTTGGTACTAGGAAAAGGGGAAGAGAGAGGGAGGGAGGGGTTGGCTCATGTTTTTGCCTTTCTAGATTTGGTACACCCGGCGCTGCTTGTGCTTGGCCGTGGCCATGGCCGGTGGCTTCGCTCTGGGTCTGTCCAACATGCAGCAGCAGCAGCGAGCGCTCTTGTTCCAGTTCCGGTGGTTTGTCAGACTTGCTATTTGGAATTGGATCGAGGGATAAGATTTTGTGGTCTCTCCACTATCTATCTATGGGTAGAAGGAGAATAGAAGGACATCACAACACATCCACCGGGATTGGATTGCAATAGGAAGAGGATGGTGCGTCCTGAATCAAAACAGAAATAGGGCTATTGCGTTGCTCTTGCCCTTGCTTCTTTTGTCTCTGTCCCCTTCCCTCGAGAGGCTAGAGTAGACGACAGAGGACACACTATCCTAGAAAGGAAGTAAGTAGAGTGGTGGAGATGGAATCAGTGAGAAGTCATGGGTGACCTAGCTGAGCGAGTTTAGGCTGTCACGCACGCACGGCAATGACCAATATGGCATGGAATCGTCGGCGCTGCGGAAGACGAAACGAGGAAAGGAGAGGGATAATAAAGAGAAGGTATCGTATTCCACCGTTCCTCTGTGGAGTAGTATACTAACTCTATTTCTTGAGGCACGACAGGGCAACTGGATGAGCGCAGCGCAAGTCATACAAGTACAGGTCAAGTATGTAGTTTATGAGTTCGGATCCAAAAGATATATCAATATATGTATGGAACTATGGGAACATATGTTGCATTGAACCAACATGCAGTTTATGAGTAGAGTTGATTGCATTAGCATCACCACAGATAAGCACCAAGGCATCAAGTATAAAGCTAACTTGTCTATAGCAAAACAAACCTAGGAAAGGGGCTACCACCCTTGTTGGCAATCTTAGAGCCACGCACAACAACCATTATCACTTTATCGGTCAGGACCCACCAACACAGATAAAGCAAGCATCCAAGTTTTCTTATAGCAACATACCCATGGAAAACTCCAATAACATCTAGAGGTTTTACTTTCTTATAGCAACACACCCATGGAAAACTCCAATATCCAACAATAGCTTTTATTGAAAGAATAAAAGAAACAATACATATAGCTACATATGGTAGTATGGCACCAAGATCTTCTTAACAACCAGTAATACAAAAGGTGGAAAGTAATTTGTCTGTAGCAAAACCAACCTAAGAAAAGGCCAAAAATCCTAGTCATTCACACGCCAGCCACATATATAAGCATCAACAAAAGAGGTTGCAACTAATTTGTCTATAGCAAAACTACCCTGAGGAAAAGTCAAGCATCCTAGTTGCTATAATCAGGCATTCATGAACATGAACTGAGCAAAGGTAATCAGGCATTCATGAATCTTGGAACAAGGTAATCAGGCATTCATGAATGTGAACTGGTTAAATAAATCTTACCTTTCACAAGTTCCTTGGACCAATAACTTCTTAGTTATGAACGACAACTGCTATGATTGTTTTAGATGTCTAGAAAACTTCAAATGCTTGTAGGCACCTCCTTTACCCTAAGAACAGGTGGCTAGTGAAAATGAAACAATTTACACTATGAATCAAAGTGGAGGGCAGAAGTAAACGATTAGCTTGATGCTTACCTGTTGGATGTTTCACTTAATGACGTTTGCTTGTACGGGATGATTCGAACAAGGTCTGCAGGTGGGTAATCTGCAATAGCATATATTTTTACATGAGATCCACATGTATTTTCCTGCCGTCCATGTCAAATAGAAGCTAATACTTGAGCTAATATATCCTATGCCATTAAAAATCATTACAAGACAAGACAAGCTTAAAGCTTACTCTAGTGAAAGGAGTTAGCAATATAGCTGTTACTATGTTCAATAGAGTGTCCATGTTAACTGAAAAAAAATTAGGCTAGTCTTATGATATCAATTTAGTAACAAGCCCATGCTTATGTCCAACCTAATTTGGTAATCTCAAGCTCCATCGTGAACAGAAGCTTACTCTAGTGAAGGATGATTTAGAATATCTAAGAGGTTGTGTCATCTGCAACAGCTGCTTGATCCTAGCCGGTACAATTAACCTTTTTATCTTAATTGCATAAGCAGTGATCCTTCCATTTTATAACAAAAAAGGGCTAGCCTACAAGGTTGCAAGGGCTTACAAGGCTCAACTAATGTGTAACCTCTTGTACTAACTTCAAGAGTTAGTTTGTTTCACATATGTGCACAGCAAACCGGATGAGATACACCAACAAGATAAAACCTAGGAGGCTAGGACTATGCTTTATTATTTCCCAATTTTAACAGGATCCTACCAAAAAAGGAACAATAACTCTATACAGATTCATTAGATGAAAAAAAGAAGAGTAAAAAAGGTAGGATCCAGCAACAGCAAAATATACCACCACAACCACACAAATTTCTTGTTGGAACACTACATATAAAATATAATAAATTTCAATTGCATGTATGAATATTCAATAACATTCAAAAAAGAAGTGTTCAGATAAAGTATTTACCTTCAAAAGATTTGGGGTGACGAGCTGTGGAGGGACCCTGCCAGTGTGGGCCGCCCAATGGGAGCGAGTAGGCAATGCAGAGGAGGGTGCTCGCGGGACCTGCCAGATAAACTTAGTAGCTATTTAGTTCAAAGTATCTTGAAGGATCACATTAAGAAGCAGCATTACCCTTGTGACCCATGAGCATAGTACGCTATGGAACATTTGGACTATATCAATCAAGCAATATACTGTACTATAATATGTAGATATATCTCTTGAAGTAAGCCATACAATCAATCAATATATACTATAAGTTTCACAAAAAAAAATCAATATATACTATAATATATATGTAGATATATCTCGTGAAATAAGCCATTGCATATATAAGTAGAGGTTGCAAGGTAAAAACTCAAGGATTCCTTTTGAGTAACAGAAATGCTAGCTGCCAAAAGCATGCATACGATATGCGTATAAAAAGGGCCGGGGCCTCATCCCCCTCCCCGCAAACCAACAATACATACCTTAGAGTCCCGTTTATTTTGCCTCTAAAAAAAGAGTTCACGGCCCTTTCTTTTGACTTGTACATCTGGAAGGTGTACAATGGTGACGACTGTGCTGCTGGCTGTCTTTGTAGCCGCCATCCTCGCCGCGGTGGTGTACCGCCACTTCCTGCCGCTGCTCCGCAACCCCGGCGCCCCCAGGGGCAGCTTCGGCTGGCCCCTCGTCGGTGAGACCATCGGCTTCCTCCGCCCCCACGCCTCCAACACCACCGGCGACTTCTTGCACAGTCACATCACCAGGTTCGTTCGTCGCCATGCACATCATGCATTCTATCTAGTAGTCAACATCGTAAACTGGTACCAGCAAGCAGTACATGCGTCGTTGCTCATGACGGTCTCTCTCTCTCCCATGCGGCACGCATACGCCACCGCCGCTGTCGCGCCACCGTGCCGTGCTCGGCCGGCATGCAGGTACGGCGCGGTGTTCAAGTCGCACCTGTTCGGCGCGCCGACGGTGGTGTCGTGCGACGAGGAGCTCAACCACTTCGTGCTGCAGAACGAGGAGCGCCTGTTCCAGTGCAGTTACCCGGGCCCCATCCGCGGCATCCTGGGCGGGTCCTCCCTGCTGGTGGTCACGGGCGAGCGCCACCGCCGGATCCGCGGCATGGCGCTGGCCTTCGTCGCCTCCACGGGGCTGCGGCCCGCCTACCTCGCCGACGTCGACCGGGCCGCGCGCGCCGTCGTCGCGTCCTGGCGCGGCCGCTGCGCCGTTGCCTTCTGCGACGAGGCAAGACAGGTGACGTCCGTCCCAGCAGCTCTCTCCATCCCTAGCCGCTAGCCTTGTTGATGCGCAGGCGCGCTATAGCTCCAGATCGGTGGCTGGCCAGACAAGATCCCGTGTGACAAAGGACAGCACTGCGCTGTAGCCGCTCGTGTGCATGTTTTGTCTGCACACTGGCACACTGCACTGCACGCGTGGTCTTTCTATACTCCTAGTTTCTATCATATCCCAAGCTCTGAGTTAGCGCGTCTCTTTCTGGCTTGAATTGACTTTGGGTTGTATGCCTGTTTGGCCGGCACTTGGCGTGCAGTTTGCATTCGGCGCGATCGTGGAGCAGGTGGTGGGCTTGTCCCCGGAGGCGCCGCTCATCCGCAGGCTCCTGGAGCACTACTCCACCTTCATGAAGGGGCTCGTCTCCCTCCCTCTCAACATCCCAGGGACACCGTATGCCAGAGCTGTAGAGGTGCGTAGCTATAGTATATTCGTGGTCAAATATCTTAGGCGCCTGATTTTTTTTTGTTATTGTTCAGGCATGCAATTTTGTCATTGTTCGGATATAAAAAAATTGTAAATTGTTCCTTGTGAGTTGTTCTTTTAATTGTTATTATCTGAAAATTCCTTAAAATTCAGTTCGCTGAAATATAGCAACTCCCTATAAGTACGACGAATATAATGTGGTCATTCCATCAAATTTAAGGGACGATGAACTCATGACGCTCCACTTTATTTAGAACGGGGTTGTTCCTCTCGAACCATAGTTGTTTTACCTTTTCTGATAGTCTTCGTCGCTTAATTTAGCCTCAATTATGAACTATGAACAGGCTAGGAGGAAGATATCTCTCACTTTGGAAGAGATTATGGACGAGAGGTGGAAGGGCGATGGGTCGTCATTCAGGAAGCCTGCTTTCCTAGACGTGCTCATCGCAAATAGCGAGCTGTCCCACGATGACAAGGTCACCTTCGTGCTGGACTCGCTTTTAGCAGGCTACGAGACCACCTCCGTCTTGCTGTCCATGCTCGTGTATTTCGTCGGGCAATCTCCCCAGTGTCTGGAGCAACTGAAGGTACGTAAGACCACCTCGTGATTATTTTAAGGCGAATAATCAGTTTGCTGATCAAACTGTTGTGTTGAAAGATAAACTGAGCAAATTCTTGTGTAATATGTAGGTAGAGCATGAGAGCATAAGGTCCAGCAAGGGCACAGATGAGTTCTTGACTGCTGAGGACTACAGGAAGATGGAATATACCCAACGTGTAAGCTGTTTTTTCTTTTTTTGGGGGAAGCACAACGTGTAAGCTGGTTGGTTCATCTCTATTGACAAGCGGACGACAAGCAAACTCATCCCTCTTGTTATCTGTAGAAAACAAAAACCTTATTCATCCATGTTGTAGTCAGCGTGATACTTGATCCATATGAATAATCTAGATGATATGTACTTGCATTAAAATGGAGCCTAACATTTGCCTGCATGATGTTGCAGGTTATCAACGAGACGTTGCGATGCGGTAACATTGTCAAGTTTGTGCACCGGAAGGCCCTCAAGGATGTCAAATATAAAGGTAAAAAAATAAAATGGATGTACTTTTTTTTCTTTCTTTTTGCTGTGATCATATTCATACGATCATTTCTAACACAGTTACCATGCATGATGGGAGGTTTATTACACTGTTCCTTAATTTCTGTGGTATCTACTACTGGTGTGTGGTGCCTCCCAATGACTACTGTAAAATCAGTATACTGCGAGAGGATATGTCTGTAGTGGCTGTTCCAGTGTCCCCTAATCCCTATTGTACTTTGTTTTGGCAGGGTATGTGATCCCAGCTGGCTGGAAAGTGCTGCCAATTTTGGGCTCCGTTCATCTGGACCCTGCGCTCTACAAGAACCCCCAAGAGTTTGATCCTTGCAGATGGGAGGTACGTACGCATGAACCGTGTTGTTTGATCGATTCGATCGATCCCAGTACTCCCTGCGATGAGTTCGTTATTTGCATTATTGCAGGGGCTGGACCAGACGTCGTCAGGCAAGAAGTTTGCGCCGTTCGGCGGCGGACTCCGGCTCTGCCCCGGCTCGGAGCTGGGCAAAGTGGAGGCTGCCTTCTTCCTTCACCACCTCGTGCTCCAGTACGGTTGGAGGTCGGACGGCGAGTACGTCCCGATGGCGCACCCGTACGTGGAGTTCAGCAAGGGCCTGCCCATCGAGATATGGTGCCACCAGCAGTCTGATACGGCCCCTTGGTTCGTCGGGCAGCAGCTGTAGCGTACGTGCATCCAGCTATCGATCGATCAGGAAGCAGGAAGCAGGAGCTGAGGACGACGAACGACTGAAACTCTTGATAGTAGCGCTACAGAGACAGAGCGGGAGCCCGCCGGAGCCCCTCCAAACGCGTCCTTAATAGTTAATATACCGCCTTGGATCTTGGATGCTGTATAATGTGCATGGCAACCTGTCAAGTATGCTAAGCAATACACATAATGTAGTGCCTAGTACTTCCCATAGGATCAGACCCACCGGAATTTCCCCACTGAAAATGCTAAGCAATACACATAATGTAGTGCCTAGTACTCTCCATAGGATCAGACCCACCGGAATTTCCCCACTGGAAATGCTATCCCCGGACGGTGTCCATGTCACACACTGCCATACTAGGGATTTCCCATTTTGCATATTTAGCACTCAAAAGATTGACTCCTTACGTTGACACTCAGGTGGAGGTGGATGACAAATGGATCTATCTGTATATGAATATGGGTTCAGTATCAACATAATCAAGAGTTAATGTTTCAGAGTCCTAAATAATCAAATCTCTCGCGGCCAACCATCCATGCTCGTTGGAGTGGAACGCACAATTCGCCACGAACTGATTGCCTCTTCGACGATATGGTGCCTCCCATATCGCACCAGGCAACAGCGATATGGGAACTTACATTGCCTGAGAAACCGGAACACTAGTTGGCCCAAACAGAGCCCAAATACGATTCGTTTAGACCCCATCTTGTCCTCTTCCTCCAGCAGTCCAACAGAAGAAAAGCTGTTTCTCAAAAAAAAAAAAAAAGGAAAGCTTCTCAGAGATTCAGCCATAGCCATACCTCGTCATATCGGATCCTCCGTCCCTTTCTACGAGGATCGGGTGATTGCGGGGATGCGAGAAGACACAGCAAGCGAGGAAAGCTCCGCGGCGGGGAGGCCAGGAAGTCGCACACGACGCACGCGATCAACATGGAAACAAGCGCGCTGGCCGCTAGTTAAACAGGAGGCGACGCATCGGCGGCGCCATTGCGCTGGCAACGTGAAACATTACCCGCCGGCCCGCCACCGGCCGGCCGCTGGGATCAGAATGGGCCACATGGAAACGGGCCTGATGTTTCAGCTCGGTCTTCCGCGTTGTGCCTCCAACCGAAGGCAGCAGTGCAGCCAGAGCAAATCGTCGGAAGGAAACAATTTTACTGCTAGACTCGATGGGGACTTTTGGTGTTTGATCTAGACCTAAAGTCTAGGAGCTGTCGTATTGAGGTATTGTATGAGGTGTTCGGATACTAATAAAAAAAATAAATTATAGAATTCGTTAGTAATCCGCGAGACGAATTTATTAAGCCTAACAAATTCATCATTAGCACATGTTTACTGTAGCGTCACATTATCAAATCATGGACTAATTAGGCTTAAAAATTCGTCTCGCAAAACAGTTCCAATCTATATATTTAATTTTGTAATTAGTCTATATTTAATACTCTATGCATATATCGACACATCCGTTCAGACAGCGACTAAACTTTAGTCTCTTTTCTTCCATGTCGGTGGCGCAGGCATGAACAATCCATAGACTGGATTTTTTTAATATAAACAACCCATGGACAGGGTGTTGTCGGTAGGTTTCTAGAAATCTACACGTGTCTACGAAATGTTAATCTACATATGCAATCATGATCAAGTATGAACAAAATCTTTGTACGCTATTTTGTTGTTCTTTTGGTACAATGAGATTAAATATAAACAAGATGAATGTAATTTTCTTTGAATCATCAATGTCGGCGTTTTTGACCAAACACATTAATCGTCAACCACCGGAAACCATTCAATATTCAATACACTAGATGCTAAAAAAAACGGCACGAAATTTGCATCATTTGCTCAAAACTACACAAGCCAACATATCACGGCCAATAAGACACTGCATCTTTGCTTTGCATATTTGATAAACCTGAGCACCCATGTCAATTTGAAGACATTGCAAGAAAATGACAGGACACCCTTTATTCATACGTGAGTCGTTTCAGTAAATTTCGTAAGATCATTATTAATAGCAGAAACAAGTCCAGATGCAATCCACTAGCAGGAAAAAAAAATCAGTCCACATTCACTTTGTTTGATTATTTTTCCATTCTTTAGCCATCTGGCTAAAATCAATTTTCCATTCTTTTACCATCTAAATCGATGAAAGTAACTGACCAAAATGCTCCCGACGACTAAGCAATGAATAAGAAAGCAGCAGGCATAAACTTCTGTCAATTATTGCTTCTCATCTCTCTTCTCCATGAGTACCGCAAGCTAGCACCTCCCTACACCCCTCTGCACCTGGGAAAATTTCTCTTTATCTGTGCTACTTATTCATCACGAGCAGATCAACATGAGGCCAGAAGTAGCAGCTCACACTTCCCACCAAAATCAGATGAAGCATTCAAGCTAGTACAACAGTCCAGCTTTTATATTCTATCTCACGCCGAGCACCAGAGAAGTATGACGACCCGCAACTCCACTGTGCTCCTTTCTTCTTTCTTGCAAGCAACAAGATGCAGATTGGGATAAGGGCTCTTCATAGAGAGGTCATGGACAATCAAGAAAGCAGTGTTGAAGTATAAGTGAATTGTTTATCTACCCCATTAGTTTAAACTTTTAAGTTGGTGTAAAAAAAAGCCAGGGCAGTGTTCGGCTGGTATGAATATGATACTGTTCATGATGGAATTTACTATTTATGTTGAAATTTTGTGAGAAAAAAACACTACTCCAGCTAAAAAAAGAAGTCAACCAGCCAACCGAACATAGCCAGCCGAACACTGCCTAGAGGTCTCGAGTTTAAATTTTGATTAGCACAATTAAATAAAATAATTTTAATAAAATAAGCAGAGATCTGCAAACAGTGAGGGGTGCCATCTCTTTACACCGCCGGGTGTCGTGTGGTGTGGGAGCACACATCACGTAAAGGCATTCTGCACGAGGTGTTCTCCTTATCAAATTCTTTTTAATTTCAGCAAAAAAAAAATTGTAGGTATCACTCTTTTCCCGTGTTCTCCTTATCAAAATCTTTTTAATTTCAGCCAAATTTTTTTTGTAGGTATCACTTTTTGTCCACCAATGCTCATATGTTACACCTCGCTTGTGAATACCGGGGCATACAAGAAAACTAACACATGACGTTCACCATGTTCGCTTGATCGTATCAGCCATGATATAATATTTTTCTCTCACAATAAAACAGCATCAACCGGCTTATAAACCACAGAAACGATAAGTGAACAGGGTGGACTTACTAATTGCTATATGTTTGTCCTGTTCCACATATGTTATACCTCGCCTAGGCTCTTGTTATAATAACTAAGAGGTAAGAGTTGACAAATTAAAAGTTTTGTGGTTTTAATCCGTAATTATTAATATCATTGATCAGTTTTGCATAATGAAAATTTAAATTAATATAATTGCAGGTTTGATTATCGTCCTAGCAAACTAAAAATGTGCCTTGCTGTTATTCTAAAAAAAAATGCGCCTTGCTGACTCCTTTTTTTCTTCGTTCTGCAATTTATTAATTTGAGATACATGTGTTTGCTCGTGGACCTTGCGTTCGCACCCAAAACAACGCAAAACTCCCAAAGCTCTACTGTACTGTATGTACTACGAACGTGCATGTACCCAATCTCTTAATTGCTAGATTCTACTGTTTCCACAGTACATAGCGGCGTCATCAACATGTCGTTTCAAGACTAGGAATATATGATGTACCAATCTCTTCACTGTTCATTGATTGAGCTGGCTCGACGCCCGTGAATGAACAAGAACAACTTGTGACACGCAGTTGATCTCACTGCCTTATTAGTATGTATTTGATCACATTTTTAAGTCTAAGTCATGTTCTCGGTGTTTCGTAAATCGGACTAGTAAATTTATATGATTGTCGCGCTGCTCTAGGAAGACGATGGTAGCATCCAATAGACACGAGGATTTATACTGGTTCAGGCCGGAGTCCTACATTCAGTCTCAGAGGAGATCGGGTGCGTGTTCCTCATTTGAATGCTCTGAAGTTCTTACAATAGGGGTGCAAGAATGATGAAAGAGGTGGTAGAACCTAAGCTAGTCGAGGGGCAACCCGAAGAGAAGCTCTAGGAGCCCTACTGCTATGGATGGAATGGTAGAGGATGAAGAATGTGTAGATGTCCCGAGATGGGAGCCATGGCCGCTCTTATATAGAGTTTAGGGTCAGGGCTCATTACAAAGAGAAGGTTCCCCCACCGAAGGGTTCAAATTTTTTATTTTTTGGCCCTTTTTTAAAAGTTTATCATAAATATGTCCCTGAAGGTATGCTTTCAAAATCTAGACCCTAAGCTCGGCGCCATCGTTGGTGGCGCCAAGATTACACGGCCCCCTCAAGGGTTTGACGCCTAGATCGGGGGGCCACGTCGGCATCAAAGTAGAGCAGGGGGTGACATGGCAGCCAGCTCGGTGCCATGGATCTTGGCACCAAGCTTGGCGCCGTACATCTTGGCGCCAAAGATCCTAGCGCCGAGCCGGCCTTACAGGTGGATCCGTTTCCTTTATCTCTTCCTTTCTCTCCCACTCTCTCTCGCCCGACACCTCCCGCCGCCGGCACCGCTCATCCTCGCCGTCCCCCGCCCCGACCACCATCGCCGCTCCCCGCCGGACGTGTGCCTTGCCCCGCCGACCGGTTCTGCGCCCCATCCCCCATAGGCCAACGCGGCCCCACCCCGCTCCCCCATCCCTAGGCGCCGCGCGCCGGCCGGCCGCCCCACTGCCCCGCGCGCCTCGCCTCGGCCGCTGTGCCCTACCCGCGTCGATCATGCGTCCTAAGATTTTACATGCCCTTGTGGTAAACCAAGGCAGTACCACTTTCTATGTTCTCATTTGGTGGCAGCAGCTAGGCATCGCAACTTTAATATCGAGAGCAGGATACCTCATGAGTTTTGTGTGGATACGCTTGTGCACACATGGAGCCCCTGCTTCATGCCTTTTCGGGACCTTGGAGAGTGGCCTCCACATGATGGGCCAAAGTACATTACGGATCCAGCTTACCATTTGAACAAGCGTGGATCAAGAAAGAGGATGAGGCACATGATTGTTATGGATCAGATACCCAGAAGAACGAGGCGTGGGAGAGGAACCCCATTTCTAACTGACCCCGAGCAGTATGAGTGCGGCAAGTGCGGTAGACTTGGCCACAATTCATGCACTTGCCATTAACAGATTAGTGAGGTGTGACTATTGGTTGTTTTTATTATTTCATATTTGTCGTATTCATTCAATTAATTATACATATCACAATTTATGCTTGTAATTGTGTCGGTTACATTTCTAAGTTTATGTTTCATTGTATATTGAATATTTATTTCATTGACTATTTTTTGTAGGATGGCGCAATTCCACCTGCTCGACCCAGCGTACGAGGAGACCCACCAAGGACGTCTCATAGCGGAGGGGCAGGTAATAATCTATACGTCTTGTTTAAATTTTTGTGAGCGTACATGTGTTCATGAAGTAACGGGAGATTATGTTTTATTCCATGCAGGACCTTCTGCTCCTTTGTCCTAGAACCCACAATGGGTCTTGGACATGCAGTACGACAATTGGTACACTCATTTCCTGCAAAGAGCTGGCCTAGATATCATCTCTTTTTTGGTTCGTCGTGGGTTGCCCAAGTTTAACTCAGCGGCCATAACTGCATTGGTTGATAGGTATTATCTTCAATCATTGCCTCCATTCATGGCCATTTGTTCATGCGCTTGCCTTTTTGACATGTAATCTTGCTTTGTCTAAAATGTAGGTGGTGGCCGGAGACTCACAACTTTCACTTGCCTTTTGAAGAGATGACAGTCATGCTCTAGGACTGTTAGAAGATGCTAGGTCTAAGGATTCATGGCAACACAGTGACTGGGTAGTGCTGGTCAGAAGGTTGGGGAAGATGAGTAGAGGCCTTCCTTAGGCATGAGGTTGACGAGCAAGGGGCTTGCAGTTCTAGAGTTCTAATCTCCTGGCTCTGGCAAGAGTTCGCACAGTGCCCTGAGGAGGCAGATGAGGAGACAATTGGGTACTACTGCAGGGCATGGATCCTACACCTGTTTGCCTACGTTCTCTTCCCCGACATCATGGGTGACACTGCAACGTGGATGTGGGTCCACTGCCTCATTGACTAGGACCAGGTGGGTCAGTACAGCTAGGGCTCTACAGTGTTTGGTTTTCTTTATCGACAACTTTGCGAGGCGTGTTATCGGACTTCGTCCTCATTGTCACTTGGTGGATGCGTGTACCTGCTCCAGTTGTGGATGTGGGCTCGTCTATCAGTTGGATGTCCCAAGGTTCTTTTTAGTTGTGAGTGGTTCCTAGGTCAGCCTCCACGTCGGCAGCCGATGTGGGCGTACCTTTGGGACTAGGTTAGGGTTCCGCACGTGAGGTTAGAGCGGGCGTACATTGAATTCATGAACGAGCTAGACACGCTTACAGCGTCTAGTGTAAGTAAATTTTATTTCCCATGCTGGTTTAAAATGGTTTAGTATAGCATCTAACATCTTGTTTGGACATGTTGCAGGTGTCGTGGGAGCCGTACGATGAAGAAGGGGCACTTCCTTTTTAGTTGAGCAATATGTGTGGGTGCGACGATGACTTCTACAGGATGAGGTCCCCTCTAATATGTTTCTATGCTATCGAGTTCCACCTGCCAAATAGAGTTGCACGCCAATTTGGAGTGAGACAGCTTTGGCCAATGGCTTCGTTCTCGACTAGTGTTGACTTACACAAGTAAGTGTTTTGCTATTTTAATTGTCTCATGATGGTCCATTTCCATTAATTCCTATATAAGATGAAGTAATGATGACATACATTTTCCATAGTGAAGCTTACATATGATGGTACTGTTATGTATAATTTCTTCAATCACTCTATACCTTTCTTGAGAAGCTTACATCAAATAGTCGTGTCATATAGCTTAGGTGCCATCATTTTATAGCATCAATTTCATACCTGCTAGAAACTAATTACGTGACGTGCAGGTTGGATCGTCAGAAGAACAAGAAGATTTTTTATTGGGAGAAGCACCACCAGTACTACATTGAACAATGGGAGCTGTTGCATGACAACGTGGACAAGAACAACGAGCCGCACATGAATCATGAGTACAAGCACTACCAAGCTTGGTACCAACGTGTGACACGTTGCAGGCTGAGGCTACAATGGACAGAAGATGACTACGCCAACATCGAGTCCTCCGACGATGAAGACACGACATACGACCAAACTACTCATGTAGGAAGGTAGGTGGAGGCAGGACCAAACTTGGACAGAGTGGTAAGTCAATTGCCTTATTTTTCTATGTTAAGTTGTATACCAATACATTCTGTGTTTGAGGTCTCTATTTTAGTTAGTGGCACATTCGAGTCGTGGCATCCTTATAATTCAGTACAACAGATGGAGTTGAGGAACTGGTCAGGAATTAACTAGTACTCCGTACTAGATTAGTAGTGTCCTCATTTTTCAATGTCCACCACAATCTTACTGTGCTCGGTTGAAGACATTGAGTGCTTTCGTCCGAGAGTCAGGGACGACGACACGCATAGCTTCCTAGATGTAAGATTCAAAATATTCTTTGAAATATATTATTAATATGTTAAATTCTTTCAGTTAACATTATTTTGTACAATAAAGACTGTCACATCGGCTATGTAGTGCAGCTACTCATTGTGGTTGTAGGACAGCCACAATACAAGATGTGCATATTCCTTTCGCAGGCAGAGGAGGCTTAGGTTCGTCTAGCCAAGCACCTACAGGGTCCATATGCATTGCGTACGAGGATGAGGACGAGGATGACGATAAGGTGGACCAGAGGCACGAGGAGCTTGGCCCGTCTTAGCTCCCAGATGCTCCCTCGACTCAGCCTACATAGCCTTCAGGCACTAGGCGACGTCGTCCACCTGACCCTTACACTCTAGCCACCGACGCTCTTGGTCACAAGGGTAAGGGTAAGACTAGGAGGCAATGAGGGTTTGTTGTAGATGTTATTATGTAGTATTATGAACTTTGTGGACTTTCATTATGAACTATTGTGGACTGTATGGACTATTATTATCGAATATGAACTACTATGGACTATAAATATGGATTGTGTGGACTATTAATATGCTCATGTATATGGTTTCAGATAAATGTGGCATATATTTGTATGCTTGTATATGTTGTTTTGAGGTTAAATATTCATCTCATATTTGTGTATGGATGGCATAAAAATAGTGGAAATTATGGCGAAATTTTCTGCCTAAAGTACGTATTAATCAGCGGCATCAGTTTTTCCAACTCAAAATAGTGATTGAAGTCTGAAATCGAATAGACTTTTCAGTCATGGAATCTAGGGGAAATAGCCTTTATAATGATTTATCATGTCACCGTCGAATAGACTTTTCAGTGTCCTTCGAAATAGTGATTGAAGTTTGAAATTGAATAGGCTTTTCAGTCATGGAATCTAGGCTCTCCAGTGTCCTACGATGTAGGCTTTTCAGTGATTCTGAGTATACTTTCTAGGAGCATTTACAGCACAATACAACAGCTAGCAAACCTACCTCTGCATATATATATGCGTTCTAGGATGCATTGCTAACCAAAAGGAAAACCAAACTAGTATTTGGTTTCGTTAGAGTAGGAATGTCTAGAGGGTCATCTAGAGAAAAAGGTTTTAGGAGTGGGAGAGGAAAGAGAAGGACGAAGGGAACTCCCATTGTGTGGGAGGAGTCTCTTGGGCCTGATTTCTTTGAGGAACCAGTGTATCAGTTTCCTCCTGAGAGCAAGAGTGATTTCACTAAAGAGTGCCCTCTCGGAGGATACAATAACAGGAAGATTGGCCAAAATGCATGCATGGTGAGGACTGCTTAGTGCAGATGTTCACCGAGGGGATCGATGGAGGTCGTCGCTTCTTCAAATGCACGCGAGCATGGGTAATTGCTATTACATTTTGTTTGTTAAATATATTTCTCGAATACCCTTACAACTCACAGGACATACTTATTGTAGTCTTTTGAGTCCAAAGAAAACTATGGGTTCACTAGGTGGGTCAAACCTTGACCAATTTATCCGCATCAGCAGTACATCTACTACCTACAGGACCAAATCTTTGATCTACAAAGGGAAGTTAGCGGCGAATATAAGGAAGACGAAGACGATGGCAATGACAATGGTGCAAGTTCACAAGAGGCACTCTGCAATGATCTATATTGCACCTGCCCTAATCACAAGAACAAGGGGCCTCCATTGTCACCCTAAAGAAAACTATGGGTTCACTAGGTGGGTTGAACCTTGACCAATTTATCCGCATCAGCAGTACATCTACTACCTATAGGACCAAATCTTTGATCTACAAAGGGAAGTTAGCAGCGGATACAAGGAAGACGAAGACGATGGCAATGACAATGGTGCAAGTTCACAGGAGGCACTCTGTAATGATCTATATTGCACCTGCCCTAATCACAAGAACAAGGGGCCTCCATCGTCACCCCCGCCACCACCACCACCAACAATGGGAGGCTACTGTGGAGAAGGTGCAACACAATTTGCTATGTGGCCACACTACTAGGATGACTCTATCTTATTCACATGGCACATCCATGTGTTTGTTGTTTGGTTTAATTACCTAAGGCATGTTAGGTTTAGTCGAAGGAACTATGTACCCTTATTTGGTACATGTTCTCACATGCCATTTCTTGTGCTTGTTGTTCACTTCAATTACCTATGTCCGCAATATTAAACTGAATATTATGACTACAAATAATGAAAACAACTACATAATGAAAAGTCCAATACTACGACATATTAAACAACACAATAATACTAGAAGTACGTGCTGACAAACTAAATAACGCAGTACATGACCTAAGCATGCCTATACTTAAAGTGCATTACATGACAACACAATGAAAAGTCCAACAGTAGACAATATTGTTCATGAATAAACCATAGAACTAGCAAGTAATGGAGACTACTGAGTGCAACGAGGCCACTTTCCCTTCTTCAGGGCATCAGGATGCTCCTCCATCGCTGCTTTCGCTCGGTGTGCACGCTCAAGCTTCTTCTCCCTCTCCTCCCTGTACGCAGCAAGACGCCTCCTTTCCTCCTCTTCCTTGTGCTCCTTTTTTGTAGCCTCCTCTCCGCGTCGCTTCTCCATCATCTCCTTGTCCTCTGCCTCTCACCGCAACAGTTCTGCATCCATTCCTTATCTTCAGGCTTAATCTCAGTGTCGATTCACTGCTCAAAATCATAGAGTGGTGGGGGGTCTGCAAAAAATGCTATTATTACAAAACAAAAAAATCATGCAAGATGTCATATGACATAGACATCAATTCCTCACCATCTTGTTAATGCGGCGCTAACGAAGTGTAGGCTCAAACGTAAAATTGGAACACATCCAATACCTCTGCCTATACGTGTCCTCTTCATTGGACTTGGCTACATTGTAAGAATCGCCGCAAAAGCACATGGGCACTAGAACACCACTAGGCAGAGGCAATGGGTTGAAGGCATTTCCTATCATCCGGCCATAACTACAATTTAGCCATTTTCGTTCTAAGAACTGAAAGCAATTAACATTAAATCCTACACCTAGGGTTTCCCATTTGATAAACAACAATGAACTCATATCATAACAACGTGTGCTGAGGTTACCTTGGTTTGGTAGCTTTTCCATGCCTTGGCATCCTATGGTTGTATAATATAAATATTAATATTGCATGAAACCCTAAGTAATGATGATTCTTAAGTTGAAAAATCCGACTAATATATACTTAATCGATTTGAAAAAAAAACTAGGAGGGAGCGAGGATACCTTGCTCTCAAAGATCTATGGATCAAATCAAAGTTTCCTAGGTCCAATATGCCGATTCGTGAGGTTGGGCGAAGTGGGGAGAGAAAAAACCGAGAGGGAGGAGAAAGAAGAGGAAGAAGGCTTGGGCAGGAAGGTTCGGTGCTGGGTTTAAACACCACCTCGGCGCCATATATCTTGGTGCCATTCTTGGTGCCAATAACCATGGCGCCAAGCTCGGCGTCAAGATCTACGGTGCCAAGGTGTCTGCCAAGTCACCGCCACGTCTACGCCGAGCCCAAGACCTAGGCGCTAAAATCTATGGCGCCGAGACGTGTAAGCTCGGCACCACCAATGATGGCGCTGAGCTAAGGGTCCAGATTTTGAAAGCATACCTCTAGGGGTATATTTGTGATTTTTTTCAAAAAAAGAGCTAAAAATAAAAAATTCGACCGAAGGGTCGAGAGCCTAAGGGAGGTCCTAGCCAACTTGGCTTGCAAGCTATGCCATCTTCTGATGCTTGCCTCGGTGTGGCTATCATCATGGTCTTGTGGCCACATCGTGGCTGGGTCTAACATGGTGCTACTGTGCTGGCCGTGGCAGCACTGTAGCCATGGTGATAGTTCATCAGCTGGCCTGCGCAACGTAGCATCCTTCATGGTCTTCACCGTTATCTCTAGGTTCCCGGGGGCATCGTACCCGTATTAGGTAGCCGCCCTTAGTCGTCATTTGCCTGGTCGCTTCATGAGGCTAAGGGCCATGACCCCTATGATTGGGGTCAGGGCTCTTCGCAAGTCAGGAAGATCTCTAGGTTGAGACCTTTGTCATGGATCCCATCCCATAGTGGGTTGGATCGTACACGTGTCCTGTCGGTCTGTATTTGGATGATGGGTTTTATACCCGTTGCCACCATTGTGTGGTGCTGTCTCGTTGGTGCGACGTGGCATAGGGATGGCGTCTGATCGGATCGAGGTGACTATTGTCCCCACGGTCCTTATGAGGTTAGTGCGGTATGCCTGCTCTTGTCAGAGCAAACATACTGAGCCACTCTCGATCTCTCCTCATCCTGCCCTAGGGGTCGTGATGGGGGAGAGGTTGCACATTTTTCGTGTGGCTAAGGCAGGAGAAGGGGTCATGGCCGACCCTGGCCTAGGCATTGGTTTGGCGTGCTCATCCTAGCTAGGCCTCGGTCGTTCAGGCCATTATTAACCCGATGAGTTGTGGGGCACGTGGCCTACCAACTAATTGGTGCCTTGAGACACCCTGGGGTCATAACCCCGATAGTAGCCCTTGAGCATTGTTTGCGATCACGAAGTGATCATGAAAGCGCTGATGTGTGTGCTTGTATGGAACATGGACTCGTGGTCATTACCCACGTGAGCTTCGTTGCTCGACCCCTTGCGTGCTGATGCATTCAATGCGGCGAGTGGCCGTTGTGTTCTGCTTCGCCAGTATGTCCTAGCGTTGTGGTTCATGACCGCTAAACCTTGCCTTGCCAGTGCGCCATGCATCGGGGTTTATGACCTAAGCGAAATCGAGTAGTCTTATCGATGTTTGTACTAGTCCGCCTTTGTGAGGGCCTTGATCCTTCTAACCTCACATGGGCATTTGGCATAATAGGAAGGGTATTTTTATGGAAAGCTTAGAGGAGTCATTTCCCTGACCTCTGGTTTGCACGGTCGTAAGGATTTTTTGCGACCGTGCCCCGGCTCATAGGTTTTTGGACCTTTCTTATTTTTTCTACGTGACCGAGTCACGATCACACTTCAGGCTTTGCATTGTGCGTCACCTCAGCCTCTTTGCTTCGTTGATCTCTCCCAGAGAGGTCGTAGACCACTGATGGTTTGTGAGTCTCTGGAGTAGGCCTTAGGTTGCCCCGACCTCTTTTAGGGTCATAGGGACCCAACTCTGTTTTTCCCTAGTGTCCTTGCCAACCTTGAGAGGTCGTGTTGCCTTGTAACAGGTAGGTTTGGTTTCACCCCATGCAGGGAGAGGCATGTCCACCATAACCACATGGTCAAAGCGGTGCGCCTCGTTGAGGTCTATGGGTAATCTGAGCAGGACCCAATATCCTCCCTGATCGACGTGGAGTTTGACTGTGCCTCATGTTAGACATCCCATAAATCGTTGGTCGTCAATCCTGTTGGTCCCTAATCGCCTCTGCAGTGTCCAGAGGGCAAGATGCCTCCCCTTAGAGGGGGTCAACCTAAGCGACTTCGAAGCGGACGACTTGGACATAGGGAGAGATGGTCATGTGGCTCCGCACCATCGATTAGAGCCATAGGGGTCCATCTCCTCCCTACCCCTATCTCTTTTGTGGCCTCGAGCCCTTCTAAGGACCGACCAAAGAGTGGATTACCTAAGTACGCTGCGGGGTCATGGATACAAAGGGCCACTCGGCGTGTGAGTCTAGGGGGCTATCGACCTCCCCTGGCCACATCATGTCTTGGTAGTGCCCTATTGTAGATGGTTGTACGCCATGAGGCACGTGCGAGGAAATCAAAAGATGATGAAAGGTACGAGGCTTACTCAAGATACGTTACTACGTTGTCATCTGCTTCTTAGCTTTTCATCTGGCCGCCTCCCTTGTGTAGCGAGAAAACGGTTGGTAAATGTTACAGAAGACGCATGCATTCAATGTACCTCCAACGACCGTTGCTGGTCTCATGCTGCCTCAGGGACTAAACCGCCACGTCTTCTGCCCCTTGATTGCGAGTGCACCCGAGGGCCTACGCCCGCCTCAAATGCGAACCGCCGTCTTCTCCGACTTCGTCTTCGTGCCGCCTATTTAAGCCGAGGGAGAGGAGGGTAGTGAGTCTCATCCTCACTTCTTCCCCTACCTCTGAGTTTTCTCTAGCATCCAATCCGAGTGAGAGAATGGCTACCTTCTTCAAGCGTCAGGGCTCATAGTCCGAGAGGGATTTTTAGAGATCAGGCTCCGTCGCACCATGCTGGTGTTCGTCCTCCATAGGTATTAGAGGAAGTTCCATGAAGATAGGGTGAATGATGCCATTGGAGGGCCAGGCCGCTAGGCTCCTCCATGGTCGGCGGGCGCGTGGCTTCCAACTCGGGTCTAGGAGCATTCGAGCATCGACTTGGCAGCTCGCTTGCTGGCTCGTTGCTAGGCGTTCCTCCCCTGGCTCTACTGAAAGTGGCATCAGGGTGGTTTTTGGTGGTCTCCTCTTCCTCGGATGTTAGAGGAAGCTCCACGAGCTGGTCATCCCCAAAGCTTCTTTCGACAGTCCTCTCCTGCTCATGGTGCAACTTTGAAGGCTAGAGACACCTTGTACCGATGTCTCTACTTCATGAGATGTCCATTGCGAGTGGGATGGGATCTGATAATTATTGTAACCTTAAGTCCATCTAGTCCTGAGATGCGCTAGACTAGATGCCTTCATTCGTGGCTTTAGAAGCCAATGGTCCTAATGTTTGGGACGGTGTTGTAATTGACAAATGCGTTAGCTCTAGGGGAAATGATGCATGCATTGCTTTTTCCGCTTTCCCTTTTGTAACTACCAATGTCAGTTGTTTGATTGGCTTATTTCAATGATCCTTGGCGTAAAGGGTTTTTGCTCAAGCTGGTCGATCTCTGTGTTGCCGATTCTCATGAATCTTTCTGTCTGGCTAGGCTCATCATTGAGCCATTAGCAGGCTATGGGGATTTGTGTTCCATGCCGCTGTGTGGTCCACCACAATTGGGAGAGGCGACACGTCTGTCGTTCCCCACTAGGTTTCCCTCCGTGGGAGCGGTTATCGCAGACCCAGATGGAGTGACCCTAGCAGGCCGTTTGGGTGTGTGCCGAGGCGCTCGGTGTTCCCAAGTGGGTCATGATTCTTGGAGACTCAAGGAGTTCTTGATAGTTTTGTCTGATTGGATGGCGTGCCCGCCGCGATCGTTCAGGCGAGCACGAGTGTTCTGCAAGTGGGCCGCTTTCGTTGATTCGGCCCTCGATGAGCTCATCGCTTAGGATCCTCTCCTTTTGCCTTGTGATCTCGGGCATGAGTCCTGGTCTAGGGTTCAGTCATCAAGGCTAAACGTTGCGTAGCCTAACGCAACAGTCAAGGCATCGGGGAATAGCTCGCCGTTTTGCCCCATCGTAGGTGCGCTCGGTGGTGCTTGAGGCTGGTCCCTTATTTGGTGATAGGGGGTGTTTGGGCTCTCCGCACATAGCTCACGACCATCATATTTACTTGTCGTGTTATCGCTATCTGACTTACTTTTCGTTCGAAGTGGAATGTGCTTTATCCCCACTGCCCTGTGCTTGCGAACATGCTTTTTAACCTAGGGCTGGTCCACGAGGCTAAAATGTGCACGATTCGTATGGGCGGCAGAGTGGCGAGGGATGGTGGCAGATCTTGTTCGATGCGAGAAGGAAGTGAGAGGTCGACATGAGCCCCCTTTCCCTTTGCACCCTTGGTCATGAGTGGATGGGTTTCCTATTTCCTCTCAATCTCGCACGTAGGCACCTAGCCGTGGCATTGGGAGCAGCTGCGAGGCACTCGGGAAAGGGTCGCTAGGACAGTGACAAGCAGTGCTACATCATGGAGCACGTAGATGCACATTCGTGTGTGGCCCCTGTGAGTGAATCGTGTCTGGTTGCTTGCGCGGGTCGGATCGGGTCACTTCAGGAACTTGGGCAACTTTAAGGTGAGGCGTGTGGACATGCTTTTTCGTGGCTCATTCCATGGATTGGCCACGTTATTCTAGGGCTAAGGGTGAGCCTACACGTGCATGTGGATGTGCTTGGGTAGAGCGGCCGAAATCAAAGATAACATCACTGACCGATGTACCGAAAGCTATCGTGGCTCAGATTGCCGTTGCTCGGGGTGTAGCGAGCCCCCGAGCGCCTACTCGCGATGGAGTTGCTGTAGTCCTTGGGCCGTGAACTGATGGAGACACTTCTTCGCCGCTTGGGGCGGTCGTAGCTTGTGTGGATCGGCCTCTCGGGCTACCTTGGGTCGATCCTTGCCGACTCGAAGCCCTCGAGGAGCCTGTGTGTCCATGAGGGTGGCTTCTTTGCTCCCAATATGTAGTGGCTCTTGGTCGGGAGAGCTCACACATTCTGGCGCTTGAGTCTTCTTGGTGCGACGGCGTCATTGTCGTCGTGCCTCCGCTTCCGGGTGTAGTTGCTACTTTCGACAAAGAACTATCGGGGCATGTCACTGCGGGAGCTAGCCCTTAGCATGACTCGGTTTGATCTACTCGTCGTGGCCTACGGTGCGCTTGGGGAGCCCACTTCCTCAGACGCACGTGCGTCTAGGCGACGGCTAATAGTTCACCAAAGTGTGTCGCACAGCTTGCTCGTTGTGTAGGGTCAGATCCTGATTCTGAGTTTGATCCTACGCGGTGCGTTGCCGTCTAGCAGCTAGGTTACCAACATCGATGCCACATGGCGGCTGGTAGCCTCGTTGTTCGTGCACACCCTGAGTCATTGCGCTCTGCCGTCGGGGGCGCTTTCCAGGGCGCATTTCTACCATTAGGTCTAGTTTTGCCACGCAGTGGGCCTGTACCGGGTAAGAGCTAGTGGCTGGCGTTGCTCTGTCGGTTCAGGTGATCTCGTGGTTCTCAGCGGGGATGTGGCCACCGTGGGCCATTCCTCGGGCAACGTTGCCACAAGCCGTGGCCATTCGGCTTTTTAGGTGGAAGGCTAGGTCATGGCCAGTGATGAGAGAGGGCCCTGGGCCCCCTACATAGATGAACTCTAGGATGTAGCCCCCATGGGCAGTTTTGAGAGTGCGCCCGCCATAGGACGTGGGACCCAGATTCCTGAGGTGGAGGTCTAGGCCATGGCCAAGGGCGGACACGGGCGCCGGCCCTTTGGTGTGATTAACCATGTAGTTTCCTAGAAGGATGTAGCCGGTTGAGGCCATTGCTCGAGCGAGTTCGTCATGAGCCGTGGTCCTTTGGTTTCTCGGATGGGAAACTTGGCCACAGCTTGCGATGAGCAAGGGTACTGGCTCCTCTAGGTCGGTGAACTCTGGGATGCAGCCCCTGAGGGCAGTTCTAGGAGTGTGTCCGCCGCGGGACATGGAACTCAGATTTCTAAGGTGGAGGTCAAGACTATGGCTGATGTTAGACGCAAGCACTGGCCCTTTAGCACCGATGAACCAGTAGTTTTCATGATGGATGTGACCGCCACGAGCCATTTCACTGGCGAGTCCACCGATGGTGCGAGGAGCCATCGCTTCCTTCCTCGATAATTGAGAGTGTGCGACTGTCTCCTACCTGACGCGCCAACTGTCGGTGTTTTATAAACCGGACTAATAAACTTATATGATTGCCGCGCTGCTCTAGGAAGACGATGGTAGCATCCAATAAACACAAGGATTTATACTGGTTTAGGCCAAAGCCCTACGTCCAGTCTCAGAGAAGATCGAGTGCGTGTTCTTTGATTGAATGCTCTGAAGTTCTTACAATAGGAGGTACAAGAATGGTGAAAGAGGTGGTAGAACCTATGCTAGACGAGGGGCAACCCGAAGAGAAGCTCTAGGAGCCCTACTGCTATGGATGGAATGGTAGAGGATGAAGAATGTGTAGATATCCCGAGATGGGAGCCTGGACCGCTCTTATATAGAGTTCAGGGCCAGAGCTCGTTACAAAAAGAAGGTTCCCCCACCGAAGGGTCAAGAGCCTGAGGGAGGTCCTAGCTAACTTGGCTTGCAAGCTACGTCGTCTTCTGATGCTTGCCCGGTCGTGGCTATCGTCATGGTTTTGTGGCCACATCCCAGCAGGGTCTGACATGGTGCTACTGTGTTGGCCGTGACAGCACTATAGCCATGGTGATAGTTTGTTAGCTGTCCTGTGCAACGCAATGTCCTTCATGGTCTTCGTCGTTGTCTTCAGGTTCCCGGGGCATCGTACCTGTAGTAGGTAGCCGCTCTTGGTTGTCGTTCGCCTAGTTGCTTCATGAGGTTGAGGGCCACGACCCCCTATCGTTGGGGTCGGGGCTCTCCGCAAGTCGGGAAGGTCTCTAGGTCGAGACCAATGTCATGGATCCCATCCCATAGTGGGTGGGATTGTACGTGCATCCTGTCGGTCTGTATTCGGATGGAGGGTTTGGTACCCGTTGCCACCGTTGTGTGGTGCTGTCTCATTGGTGCGGCATGGCATAGGGATGACGTCTGACCGGATCGACGTGACTGCTATCCCCTCGGTCCTTGTGAGGTCAGTGCGGCGTGCCTACTCTTATCAGAGCAGACATACTGAGCCGTGCTCGATCTCTCCCCGTCCTGCCCCAAGGGTCGTGATGGGAGAAAGGTCGCGCGTCTTCCGTGTGGCTAAGGCAGAAGAAGGGGTCGTGGCCGACCCTGGCCTGGGCGTTGATTTGGCGTGCTTATCCTAGCTGGGCCTCGGTCGTTCGAACCATTGTTAACCTGATGAGTTACAGGTCGCGTGGCCTGCCAACTATTCGAGACATTCCGGGGTGACACATATGTTTTAAAGCATTCCTATTGGTGCATGATCCCATCTCTATTCGATCTGGTGGAACCGTCAAGTCGCATACGCCAGACGGGACGCCGTAGTCGATCAACTTGATATCTATTGGCCGGCCGGTGCAAATCGCGTGTAGTTTAGCGCCATCCGTACTAACCGTGACACAGGCATATGCTTTTATGAGTTGGCATGCATACTGCATCTTGTCAACAATAAACACCGGTAAATAAACTGGGCGCGTGCATCTCCGAGTGTCAGTACCGTAGGTAATTATAACATACTTAAATTTTATGGATTATTGATCAGGGATAAACTTCTTGGAGTGGAAATCACGAGGTGACCGGATAACCGGACTACTTCATATGGTATTGTTTGGATGCAGTCAGATTTGCATTAATACACGTATGTTAGGATGGAACTTAAACCAAATTCCATCCTAATCTACTTGGACCACATGTAATATATCTTGCAGTCACTTGTAGGTGTCTCTGATTGACTGCATCTTGCTCGCAAAGTAAAAAATACGCCCTTACGGAGTAGGAGTACATCTTGTAGGGTTAGTTATTGTTGGAGTGTATATATTACTGAAGAATGGAATGTTGTGTAGTTGTATGGACATGGTTTACGCTAGCTACATCATCTGTGCTGTCGTTGCTGAAGAGCGTGTGGCATATGTGACAACTTCAAAAGTACTACGTGGATATATATATATATATATATATATATATATATATATATATATATATATATATATATATATATATATATATATATATATATTGCTGTCATGTAGGGCTACAAAATAATTTATTCTATAGTCACTTTGAGTTACGATAATTACTATGTTAATTTATGAGATTATAGTAACTTCTTACTAAGTGGTTTACTATAATGTTATGATAAATATCCTCATGGGTTATAGTAACTCAACTATCGTAAATACGTATTGACATTATCGTAAATTAGTATATAAAATTATCGTAAATGGAGGTGGCTACAGAATAACTTATTTTTTAGCTGGCTACTGAATATACTCTCCCTATGTGGATCTTACTTATCTGGGTGTACATCCCTTGTTTGTCCACCTAGCTAAAAGATTGTCTTTTGGATCTCTGGACAAATATGGTCTAGTCAGCTTTTTGAAAACTTCTTAGGTTGATGGAAATATCGATCCACACGATCCATTCCTTACATTTTTTTAGTTAACGGAACAGATGATTCCAACAACAGCTGTTTGCGACTTAATTGGAGGCTTCTCGCAGCCGCCGTTACAGTCAAGGCATTTTCAATTAATTCTTGTTGGTTGACATCGACAAAGTAATACACGAGGAACACACTACCCAATCAACAGATCATACGCCATAGCGATGACATGACATTTCACATCAGAAAAATTGGAGACACAATGAACGCAGTTCGTCAGTGCGTCACTACGTATCTATCGCCACCCACGAGTATGGCCCTGTTCGACTAGTGATTAGCAATTGACTAAAAAATAGCTAAATAAAAATTAGTCAACTAGTTGTTGTTAGCTCATATCTGTTTAGATTCTGAGCCAATTATTAGCCCTTTCTATTTATCTTTCCTCAATTACCCCTCTTCCCTCATCTCTCCTCTCTCCTCTCTACAGTCAACATACGGCCCGCGCGGCTCCTTGGTGGGGCTGGGGAGGGGAGGGCCGCACGGAGAATGGAGGCTCCTCCGCGGGCCATAGTTGGGGCACGCACGTGCGAGGCGGGGGCCGCCAGGCTAGGGCGACTGTGGCTGCTGCTCTCAGATTCGACGGCGGGGCCTCAAAAGGCCGACGCGCTCCTACCTCCTCTGCCGCAGCACAGGTGTGCTGGCGGCGTGTGTAACAGAACCGACCAATTATACGAAATTAAGTAAGAAAATCATCCGCCAGAGCAGACGATTTATTAAACTTAAGCCCGTATAACCCGGTAGTCCGTGAAATCACGAAGGATTTCAAACCAACTCACATCCCAGCCAAGATCGTAATAAGTTTAGCGGTCACCATCACATATTACATAAAAGTTCGCATCTCAGATACATCAGAGTTTAAACATAGTTATTACAAAACGAGTTCGAATAAAAGTAGCGGAAGCCATTTGTTCAAAACCACACACACTCACACGGAGTTCAAATACAGTGCCAGCTAATGATCATCTCCAACAAAAGCATCAGACGAGACATAAGGAATGGCCATGCCCATGGTCCTAAGCATCACCCATCGCAGGATAAAGGCAGTTGATACAGTAGCCGTAATACATCTGCCCATCTGCAACAAGTGGGAATAAAACCCTGAGTACGAGAAGGTACTCAGCTAGACTTACCCGACATAACCGAAATTAAGTGACACCAAAGATTATGAAGGCTTTATAGTAGGGTAGCTGACTCATTTGCAAAAAGAAGCATTTTTAGCATTTCAAGAACCTTTCTAAAAGCATTATTGCCAAATTAACTATTTATAACCTGTCGACTAGATTTGCACCTACACTAGAGCAACCAGGTGATTAAGCCAATAATAATAACCAATGATCATTAAACAACTTCTATAATATCATATTCATTATAACTGTCTAAGTGTTCCATCAACATTACTACGATAAAGTCACTCAAGTCAAGTGCTCACTATCCAGGAGCGATGGCGATTCGAATCGATTCCTAACCAGCTGGTGATTTATTCTTTACACAAACCTCACTCACCCGCTAAAGTGAGATATTGATCACCGAGTCAACTATCCAGGAATCTCGAGTTTGCCAGGAACCACATGTACCCGGGGGCCGACCGACTGCACTTTGGTCTTATCATCTCGCCCCCGTGTCCTACCACACCTACTCCGGCACAGTGCGCTGCGGGCAATCTACTCGGCCCGAATAATCTCCCAGCTTCGCGGTCGAAGGTACTTTATCCAGCCAGCTAAATGTAAGGCATGCGTTCAACATGACTCGAGGCCCAACAACAGTCGGTCCTTAATCGACATAGACGGAAAGCACTATAGTTCAAAACTCTATAAGTCTCCGTCCGATCTCAACTTCATTTAACACTTAGTTATACCATGACTACATAGTTATCCAAGCAGATCCAGGTAACCACTTATAGCTCGCAGGTGATAGGAAATCACCCGACTTCTACTGGTCTAAGCCAGCTAAGCATTGACTCGACTGTGGATACCAGGGTAACAAGGATATAGTATAACAAAGGTAGACAAGGTATAATGCAGCAACGGTTGCAAACAACTCCTGAACGTAATGCATCAATTAAAGTAAATCATTTAATTAATAATTGTAAACCGGGAGAAAATGCTCCTGGGCTTGCCTCTCTCGAAGGAGCTCGGGCGGTGATCGGGGCACTCCGAAAGTTCCTCAACGTCCTCCTCGTCGGCTTCGGGCACTTCCTGCGGCTGCACCTCGAACTGCTCCTCGGGCTCCTCGGGTATGACGACTGGGTTCTCAGTTTGCGATCCTGTATGATGCAATGTGCATAAGTGCTTATGCCATCGGTGCATTGGATGAGATGAATACAATGGATATGCTTGAATGCAAGGTAGTCAACATCATCCAAGAACATATACTACAAGCACATGTCATCTACTGTATTCTCTTCTACTACTAATATGCTAAGTCAACACATCTCATTAAATGCTTCAAAGATACACCAAAGCTTCACTAATTTCTTAATCACACATAAAGCAACACTTGATTAAACCCTAATTAATAATAGGTTTGAATAGTAACATCTATTTTTATTGCTTAGAAAAATCTTAGAAAATTACCATAGCACAGTACTACCCTAAGTAGTCTACCATCAGATTTTTATGGTATTTGAATAAGTGGATTAGCCTACACAAAAATAACAAGCTATGGCATGATTATGAACATGAAAATACTTTGTACTGTAAAAAGTGTCAAACAACAGAGGAAATATTTTTCCTATGTTCTACCCAGCAAATAATCACTATACAAAAATTATCACATGCATGTTTTATACAAATTTTGCTCTCTAGCAAAAATAACAAAAATCAGCCATTAAAGGCACTTGAACTACACCTCATACTTTTTCTACAGCACATGCATGACACATATTTTTCCTAGGAAGTACATTACATAAGAAGATTAACAAACTTAGAATCATATTTTTCTGAAGCCTATAGGTTTTTCTACACATTTTTCAAGTTATCAGCAATATCAAGGATTAAATAAAGCTCTACAGAAAAGTATCTCAAAAATGACATGCAATATTTTTATCATGTAGATCTGTTGACAAGGAACCTAGCAAAATTTGTTTCAATAGATTTGGAGCAAATTTGAGTATACAAACATTTTCCAAATCATTTCTCTTTCCAAATAATAAAAAGAAAAACTGAAAACAAAAACTTCCTATTACTACTGGGCCGGCCCGTGGAAACCAACTGGCCCACGGCCACATTCGGCCTGTGCAGTCCGAGCGAAGGGGAAGGGCGGCCTGGCTCGGGGCTTCGGCCCACGGCCACTTGGCCCAGCTCGACCGAGGCGAAGGGGTCACGCCCCGCCGGCGCTCCGGACGCCACGGTGGCGCGGCATGCTCGCGTGCGGGCACCTCCCGGCCACAGCAAGGCACGGGGGGCGGGGGGCGCACAAGATGCGCAAGGGCAAGGCGGGCACGGTGCACGCGGAAGGAGGAAGATAGGAAGGTAGAGCTAGGCTATCCGCGCGGGCACGTGCTCCGGCGAGCTCGGCCACGGCGGTGCGGAGACGAAAACCGACCACAACCGCCTCTCACCTCGACAACGGCAGCCGAACGCAGGCGCAAATGATGGAGCTTGACGAGGCGGAGCTGTGGACTAGAAGTAGGCGGTGGAGGTGCGGTGGAGCTCGCGCGAAGCGGCGGCGGAGGTGGTGCGGTGCTCAGCGGCGCTGTGCTCTGCCGCGACGAGAGGAGGGGCGAGCACGGGAGAGCGAGAGAGTGGGCGGGAGTGAGTGGAGAGGAGCGCAGCGCGGTCGGCAGAAGAAGGCGCGCGCGTGGAGGCGGAGTCAGGCCATGGCTGCCGCGCGACGGGCGTCGCTGGCGCATGGTCGCCACGCGGCGATTGCGTTCTGACGCGGTCGAGACGCGGCGCGGGCGAACGGCGCGGCGCAGCGCGGAGGCAGGCCAGACGCGCGCGGGGCTGGGTTGGGCCGAGGCGAGGTGGGCTGGCGCGGGCACGGGAGGTTCGCTAGGCCGGCTTCGGCCGTGGGCCGAGAAACGGGGCGACGACCCGCGAAAGGAGAAAACATTTTTCTAAATTTCTATTTTTAATAAATTTTCAAATATCAGTTTTCAAATATCATTTTGAGCAAGAAAATGACATCTTTTGAAAATGGCCCAAAAATAAAAGTTGCTTAGAATTTAATCCTCTACAACTTTGCTTTTATGTCCAAAGTCCAATTCTTGCTAGATTTTGAATTATAAATTTAAAGTCAATTTTAACTCAAAACCCTAATTTTTGAGAATTACTTTTAAAGCAAAATTTGGCAATAATTTAAATACAAACTTTGCTCCAAAAATTGTGCTAAATAATTCTAGATGATTTACAATCATTGCCAAACAAGTTTTACTAACCTAGCAAGCATAATTAGGGCAAAAACAACTCTAAACAAGTGTATGCAACATTTACGTTTCACGAGCATGTTTCGTATGTTTCGAAGCAGGGTTTCAGTTATTATTGACATGATTAGGCATGTATGATTAGGATGCTTGATGATGCATGATATGCATGATTTGCAGTGCCTAAATGCTGGCATAACACCGGGGTGTTACAGCGTGATCCAGACAGATGATGACAATGGCGGGGAACCGATGCAGCGCGAGGGCGTGCATGTTTGGAAGAGGCCTGAAGCAGCGGCTGCAGGAGGGACCGAGGGAAGGGAAACACCAGCGCATGGATAGGGTTAGTGGGTATTAGTATCTTTTTTCCAATCCAGTGGAACTTTAGCCCTTGATAGCCGGGCTCTATGAATTATTGAGCTAACAACTAGTTAAAGCTTTGGCCAAACCTTAGTCCACCACCAAATAGTCCTCCTGTCTGGATCTTCAAAGGCTAAAGTTTAGCTACAGTTGTTAGCCCAAGAGATCTAAACATAGCCTATATATATACCTATCTAGTAGGATCTGCAAAAAAAACCTATCTAGTAGGAAGTTTCAAAATTCTTATGCAATTCATGCGCTGTATACATGCGTGCAGAACTTTTTATTAGATAGGGTACTGGTATGTAGCATACGTAGTCAACGGTCTTATATGTTATTTTCCCTAGTTGTGTAACGCAAAAAAAGAAGCGATTCAAAGCTACAGCTACTGTTTGACTTGGACCCGTTCTGGGAAAGTCGGACTGTTTCCTATTGTTTGTTGACATGTACTAGTACAAAGTCAGGGAAAATTTTCCCCAATCATCGGAGCTGTGTACCTTCATAACACTGCTATCTTTATTTCTCGAACGGACCTTCTTCCACGGAATATGCTTGACGGTTCAAATAAAACCCACCTGCACTATTTATTTGCTCGATTCAAACTGCATTGTGTCAGGGAATATTGCAAGATGTTCAAACAAAACCCACGTACGTCATGTATTTGCTCGATTCAAATGATATCCAGTGGCCGGCTGCTGGATATTTAGCACGTCTTACAGATGGAAATGGTCTGTCGACCTCCCCTTAATTTTACACATATCTGTCTCGTTGCACTATTCATGAGCAATTTGCCCCAATTAGGAGCTAGCTGTCCTTGGGTTGCGTCAATACGAAGCTAGCTAGCCTGCCTTCCACCACCAGTTTGGGCTGGAATCTGTGGTCAATATATCAGGTGGGGGCTCTAAGTCCCCCATCGAATCATAAAAAAAAATGAGACTAACCATTTAGCTTTAACGATGGATAGTAGAGTTTTATTTTTAAAATAAAGTGTCCTAAAAATCCTAGAAGTACTAACATTTGTTGATGGATAGAGCACAAACCAATCCATCAAAACCATAAAATGAAGGAATTTATCTAGCATTTCCATTATAACCAATTAGTCATATCATCGATCATCCAACTTACTATTAAGGATTAAGTCCACTTTTGGCCCCTCAACTATTGGGTTCGTCTAATTTTGACCCTCAACTACAAAACCGTCTAATACTAACCGTTCACTTTTAGCACCTGGGCGGGGTGAGGTTGTTTTGTCCCACGTGGAGCGGTTTTGACCACGCCACGCTGGCGTTGACCTCCATCTCAGTGATATGTGGGGCCCACGCGTCATCAACTCAACCCCTCCCTCTCCATCCTCACGGCCACTCCCCGACGCCTCCTCTCTCCGCGCACAGCGGGGCAGGCGCTGCTCCCTCGCGCAGCTCCCTCGCGGGTTGAAAGCTCTAGTTTGGTTTTGATGAATTGATAAAACCCTAAGTGCTAACCTAGTTTATCAAAGTGATTATGAGATAGGTAGCACATTACAAGTGGAGAATCAAATAAAGATCATGACATGATGATGGTGATGTCATGGTGATGATCAAGCGCTTGGACTTGAAAAGAAGAAAGAGAAAAACAAAAGGCTCAAGGCAAAGGTATAAATTATAAGAGCCATTTTATTTTGGTAATCGAGACACTTAGTGAGTATGATCACATTTAGGATCGATAGCTGTACTATTAAGAGGGGTGAAACTCATATCGAAATGCGGTTATCAAAGTGCCACTAGATCTAACTCATTGCATATGCATTTACGATCTAGTGAAGCGCTAACACCCTTGAAAATGTTTATGAAAATATGCTAACACATGTGCACAAGGTGATACACTTGGTGGTTGGCATATTTGAACAAGGGTGAAGAAGATAGAGTTGAAAAGGAGTTAGTCACGATGGTCACACAGTGACCGGACGCTGGTCTCGGTCAGTGGCAGCTGAGGACGCGCAGCGTTGGTCTTTGACCGGACGCTGGTGTTGATGTGACCTGACGCTGGCTGGGTGTGTTCGGTCGCACTTGTGTGGCGCGCGCAGAAATGACGTTGAGTGACCGGACATAGGGAGAGTCCGGTCGAGCATGACCGGACGCGTTCGGTCGTGATTTCTCGTTTCTGGATGCTTACTGGAAACGACCAGACACTGAGGTCCAGCGTCTGGTCACTTCGCAGCAGCACGGCCGGTCATCACTTGACCATTGAGATCGGGCGAACAACATTTGAAGCCTATGACACGTGGCATGCATCGCACGACCGGACGCTAGGGTCCTACGTCTGGTCGATATGACCGGAGCGTCCGGTCACCCCGTGTTGTGCCTAGTGAAGGGGTACAACGAGTCTATTTCGTGGGGGCTTCTATTTAAGCCCCATGGCCAGCTCAAGCTCACTCTCTTGGCCATTTGCATTGACATAGCAACCTTGTGAGCTTAGCCAAAGCCCTCCTACTCATCTCCATCATTGATTTGTCATCTTTGTGAGATTAGGAGAGAATCCAAGTGCATTGCTTGAGTGTTTGCATCTAGAGGCACTTGGTATTCGTGTTTCGCTGTGGGATTCGCTTGTTACTCTTGGTGGTTGCCGCCACCTAGACGGCTTGGAGCAGCGAGGATCATCGAGCGGAGGTTGGTGATTGTCTCCGGCTCTGATCATAGTGATTGTGAGGGGTTCTTGACCTTTCCCTGGTGGAGAGCCAAAATGTACTCTAGTGAATTGCTCGTGGTTTGTGTGATCCTCATCTTGTGTTGGTTGTGCGGCACCATATTGAGGGTTTGACGTGTGATGCCAATTAGCTCGTGAACCTTCAACTAAGTGCGCCACAACGAGGACTAGCTTGTAGGCAAGCAAGTGAACCTCGGTAAAAAATCATTGTGTCATCATTTGATTCCGAGGTGATTGGTCTTTGTTGGTTTTTATTCTTGTGATTGATTGGTTCATTCCTCGACACGGCGGTATAACTATCTTGCTCTCTCTCTTTACATTATCGCAAACTAGTTATCAAGCTCTTTAGTGTAGCTAGTTGTGAGAGCTTGTTAGTTTGGTTAGTGTGGCTCTTTAGTTAGCCTTTGAGAGCACAATAACTTAGTGTAGTGTTATAGTCATTGTGTGGTTAGAATCTATAGAAACTAGAATTATGGTAGGTGGCTTACATTTTTAGTAGGCTAGCACAACACTTGCTTCGCCTCATAATTGTCTAACCGGTTTGCTAAGTGTTGGTGTAGAAATTTTTAATAGGCTATTCACCCCCCTATAGCCATTAGGACCTTTCACGAGTGCTACTCCCTTCGACACGACGGCACTGGCCTCGGCATTGACCGTGCCACGCTAGGTCCTCTCTTTCCTCCCGTCACCAGCTGCGAGCGGGCTACGGCGGCAGCGCGCAAGCAGCATGGTGGTGGCGCTCAAGCAAGTGGCAGTGGCAGCGCCCGAGCAGCACGGCAGCGCACGAGCAGGCTATGGCGAATGCCGCCTCCCTGCGTCGTAGCCGAGCTCGCCACGGACACCGCCTCCATGCGTCGTAGCCAAGCTTGCCGGTTCTGCCTCCAAAATTCGTCACCTACATTCGACCTCTCTTCAATTCCTCTTACACGTAGCCTCCCGAGGTTCATAGCTACCTTGTGGACGTGGTCGCACCGGCTTTTGTGCACCAGAGAGCTCGCTCTGGCTATCTAACACGGTGGAACCACGGCAGTGGCATCGCATGCACACACATATGATGGCTCGGCATTGGCCAGATGGGGCGCAGCGCTGTGCCAAACCAGGCACGCAGTGGCGGCAGGGCTCTCAGCCATGGCATGAATGTGGCAGACACATAGCTCGGCGTGGTAGAGCCAGCGTGCAGCAGAGGCACGCGCGACAGCGGGTTAGCCGGCCAACCATCGAGCGTTGCGACGACAAGGGCACGGCTGGGTGCGGCAGTGAGGCAGCAACATGATGCGGCATGAAAGAAGCAGGGGAAGCGCGGGAGCAGTGGGTCAATAGGATCGGCCAAGGCAGCGACCGGAGAAGCGGCGACGGCAGGGCGGGGCTAGAGTGGCTCAGCCACAGCACAGGTGAAGGGTCGAGATGGCGACTAGAGGGGGGGGGGTGAATAGTCTTTTCTAAAACTTAATCTCGTCGGCTAACCGATACAAATGCGGAATTAAAAAAACTATCGGTCTAGCCAAGACTATACCCCACTATATATGTTCACTAGCACCTTGCAAAGATAACAATTATGCAACTAAGGTGCTGGGCTAGCTAGAGCTCTCCTAAACAATTCTAGGAGCAAGGTCACACAAACCTATGCCACTAGTACTTTAAGCAACAAGGGAGCTCCTACACATGCTAGTAAGCAAAAGCACAAAGCTAATGATGCTCACTAGCAATGCTCAATAACAAGGCAACCAATGCCTAATTAGAGAGCGCAAATACTTAGCTACACAAACTAAGCAATGTGACTAACAAGGTTACTAAAACCAAATTAGCCACGCAAGGGAGCTACTTCTATGCTACACAAGCAAGAAGGTAATTAGCAAGCTACACAAGCTATCTAATTACAAGAGCAACTACACAAGCTTAATATGTATAAAAGTAATTGCAAGCTTATGTAATAGGGATGCAAACCAACGGGAAGAACAAGGTTGACACGATGATTTTTCTCCCGAGATTCACGTGTTTGCCAACACGCTAGTCCCCGTTGTGTCGACCGCTCACTTGGTGGTTCGGCGGCTAATTAGCATCACCCGCTAAGCCCGCACGTTGGGCGCCGCAAGAACCTACCCCTTGAGTGAGGGTAGCTCAATGACACGCTTTACTAGAGTTGCTCTTCGCGGCTCCCGCGGGGCGAGCACAATGCCCCTCACAAGCACTTCTCCGGAGCGCCGCACAAGCTTCTTGCGCGCTTCGACGGAGACCACCACCAAGCCATCTAGGAGGTGGCAACCTCCAAGAGTAACAAGCACCACCGGCTTGCAACTCGATCACCTAGTGCCACTCGATGCAACCTCACGATGCAATCGCACTAGAATCGCTCACTCACACAATCGAATGATCACTATCAAGTATATGTGTGATGGAGGGCTCCCAAGCACTCACAAGCATGGACACTAAGTCCCTTGAGGTGCTCCACACCAGCCATGGCCGAAGGCCACTTCTATTTATAGCCCCAAGGGCTAAACTAGCCATTACCCCTTCACTGGGCAACGGTCGGGCCGACCGGACGCTCCGGTCGTGTCGACCGGACGCTGGACCTCAGCGTCCGGTCGCTCGCAGACGACCACGTGTCCCGGTTCCAACGGTCACTTGACCTGACCGGACGCTCCAGCTTCAACTGACCGGACGCTGAACCCCCAGCGTCCGGTCGTTTCCAGTAAGCTCCCGAGCATGACCGGACGCGTCCGGTCGAACGCGATCGGACGTAGCCAGCGTCCGGTCACTCTTCAGCTACTGCGTCACCGTACATCAGCGCGACCGGACGCAGCCTGTCAGCGTCCGGTGCATTCAGATCCAGCGTCCGGTCAGTTGACCGACGCCAGCATCTTCTCCATTCTCTTCACCCTTGCTCAAGTGTGCTAACCACAAGAATTTGCATCCGGCGCAATAGAAAATAGACATTCCATTTTCCCGAAAGCGCTGAATCCCGCCTCACAAGCTCGGCAGGAGGGAGAGAGGGACCCAAACCCATCTCACCCCTGCAAACACCACCTTCTTTGTAAATGTGCCAACACCACCAAGTGTACACCACCATGTGTAAATGTGTTAGCATTTTCACAATCATTTCCCAAAGGATGTTAGCCACTCAACTTGCCACGCCACTCGATCCTAGCGACAATGCAAAGTTAGATCACTCGAGTGGCACTAGATGACCGATATGCAAACAAGTTTGCCCCTCTTGATAGTATGGCCATCTATCCTAAACCCGTTCATAAACTTCTCTACACACCTATGACCGGTGAAATGAAATGCCCTAGGTTATACCTTTGCCTTGCGCATTCCATTCCATCTCCTTCAATGTCGATGCAACACATGCACCAACACGATCAACAATGATATGATCCACTTCATATCATCACGTGATCATATTGGTTCATCGATCTTGACTTCACTTGCTCTTCACCGTTGCCATCATCCATCGGCGCCAAGTCTTGCTCAAGCTTCACCGCCACACGGTCCATCACTCCAAAGCCTTTGACTTGCCCTTCACGCTTGCAACCGGTCCATCAAGCCAAGTCTTGTCTTGATCTTCTTCACCTTGATCACATGACTCAATGTCATGTCTCATGTGCAATAAGCTCCTTCATTATCACATGTGTGAGCTTTGCAACATCTCCAAGCCATTTTCACCTCCATGGCATATGTTGCTCATACACATGTACCTGTGGACTAATCATCTGTGTATCTCACATAAACACAATTAGTCCATCTAGGTTGTCACTCAATTACCAAAACCAAACAAGGACCTTTCAACAGGCACGACAGCGGGTCGGCCAGGCGAACTGCTATGACAGTGCGGCGAGGCAGCACGGTGCAGGGCAAGCAGGCGCTCAGCCCTCGACGACCAGACGTGGTGACCGCGGACACCGGCCGAAACAGAGTGCTGCACGATTTTTAGCGTGCGTGTTTCTTAGATTTCACTGTGGCACTCTGGCCCATTCAAGTTACTAGCCCCAAGCTTGCACTTAGAACTACAACATTTATTCAGGCACTTCCCGGTTTCGAGCAACTGGCAGGGAAGAACAGAGGCCACAACATCGGTTTGTTAGGCTATGCAGCGTGGAGAGGGAGGCGTGGTCAAAACCGCTCAACGTCGGTCAAAACAGCCTTGCCCCCGTCTAGGTGCTAAAAGTGAACGGTTTTGACAGTTGGGGTACTGATATTAGACGGTTTTGTAGTTGAGGGTTAAAATTAGACCAACACAATAGTTGAGGGGCCAAAAGTAGACTTAATCCTACTATTAATAAGAGGACAAATATTTTGAAGCGTCCAAGTAGATTCAGATGAAATGCTCTAAGAAAAATATATAAATCCTATAAATTCTCATAAACCTCTGGTCATCAATTATATAGACCCTAACCGTCAACGTCAATAATAAGCTACTAGATCTAACTCTTTTTAAAAAATTTACCCACCTTCGCCTTATAAAAATTCCTAAATTAACAACTAAATATACATCTTAATTATAATAGTCTCCTCTGTCAATATGAAAAATAATCTAAAACTACCTAATCTTCATCAAAATTATTACTCACCTGTGTCAAATATGAAAAATAATATAAAGTAACCCTTCATTTTTTTATCTAAGTTAGCTATCTCCATCCTTAGGAGAACCTAACCCAAACCTATGCCATTATGAAAACAATTTAAAGTACCCTAATTTGCCTAATATGGCATCTTTTTTAGATTATGCACATCCATATCATTACTAAAAATCAATATCCGCCAAGAACATTGAAATGGCATTTAAACAGTAAAAGGAGGTAAACCGCGTCATTTAATTAGGCCCTAAATACTTCATTAAATGATTTGACAGTTTAACAGTAAGAAAAGAGGAAGTCTAAATGACCTAAATAGAATGGAGATAAGTGTGATTAGACGAGCTAAATGGACGTTTAGTTTACTGTAATAGGATGATTTTGAGTGTGTTTGGTGTTTTCCGCCATATCCCACGCTGATCGAGATAAGGCTGCCGCAACCTATTGACCCAGCTCCTTGGTTAGTTAAGAATCTTAGGCCTCCCACCGCCTTTTCAAACTGGTTGGAGTAGAAAATCTCGCCACAAGTATGGCATCAGATTTTGCTACTGCAGCTTCGACGATTCCACAGGTGCGCGCCACGGTGAAATAGGGCGCCAAAACCAAATATATCTTCTAGTGACCACATTTCACCCAACTAATTAATTAACATCATAAATATATGAAGAGGTGGGATTTAGTTTCCTTAAATTTTTTACTTGCTATATTCCTTTTTTAACATATGTATACGCAACACGCGTGTGGGGCTTCGGGTTCCAGAGACCTCTTCGATGTGTGTTGCGCATCATGTTCTTCACGAGGCTTTTTCGGTGACATGTCTTACGTATCACACTCATCGCTGAAGGCACCCGGTAACAAAGTGTTCCTCTACGAGCACACTGCTTAAGCGTCAGACGACTTAAGAGACAACTAGACTAATCTTTGGTTCGCCTATACCCAGTGATCTAGCTTCTTACCGACATGTTGACCAAAATTCGCGTCAACAATAGTGCGACCGCCTTTAACGCTTCGGTACTCTGCTCTAGCTGTACGATGTGTTATGGTTTTCTGCAAGCTCGCCGAGTATGATAAGAAAGAACAAATTATATACACTCTTTCTTGCCATTCCATCCATATATATGTTTACAAAATTTAGGTGTGGTTGCATGCACCCCTAATAACCTTCACCACTGTAGTACCTGCGTGACGAATGTTCATTTCAAAATTATTTGCTGAAATATCATATGGATCTTGATTGAACTCTTTTGAGAAGTTGAAAAGAAACTTGTTCGGTTGTAACTGCTGTACAATTCGTCTCGATCCACTACTGGAGACGGCTTCTTTGCCGAGTGTCCCAAACTTTACTGAGTGCTTTTTATGACACTCGGCAAAGAGGCTATTTGTCGAGTGTCAAAGAGAAAGCACTCGGCAAAGGGGTGGTTTGCCGAGTGTCAGGACGGCTCGGCACTCGACAAACCAGAACCCTCGGCAAAGGGCCGCCTCCGTTAACGGCCGACAGGCGTCGTTAATCCTTTGCCGAGTGTCTTATCCTGACACTCGGTAAAGATACTCCTTTGTCGAGGGTCATTTTTTGACACTCGGCAAACTATTTTTTTTTCATTTTTGACCTCTAAACTTTTTCTACAATCCTCATACAATACCTGGTACTTCATGTTCCACTGTGGTATATTTCTCGGACTTTTTCTATATTTCTTTAATTTATTTTATTTAATTGAATTTTCTTGGATAATTCAAATTATAACTGCTAGTCATTCGAATAATGAAAAAATGAATGGAAAATGATATTAATGTTATTTAGTATAATGTGAGGCCGTATCCAGGAATAGACCACCAATTTTGAACATCTTATTCACGAAACATGACCACGAACTTGCGGTCGAGTTGTTTTTAAATTCTATAAAAAGCAAACGAAGTCCGAAAATCATGAAACTTGTCAAGATGTCATGATATCATATGTGGAGGCTGTGATAAAAAATCGAGAAGGTTTCACGCAAGTTGTCACGTAAGATGCTTACAAACCGAAGAATCTCCAAAGAAGTTTTATGATTTCGTGAAGAGGCCGACGAGGTGGTAAGCATCGTACGTGACAAACTTGCGTGAAACCTCCTTAATTTTTTTTATCACAGCCTTCACATATGATATCTTGACATCTTGACAAGTTTTATGATTTTTGGATTTCATTTGCTTTTTATAGAATTTAAAAACAACTCGACCGCAAGTTCGTGGTCATGTTTCATGAACAAGATGTTCGAAATTGACGGTCTGTTCCTGGATACGGCCTCACATTATACTAAATAACATTAATATCATTTTTCATTCATTTTTTCATTATTCGAATGACTAGCGATTATAATTTGAATTATCCAAGAAAATTCAATTAAATGAAATAAATTAAAGAAATATAGAAAAAGTCTGAGAAATATGCCACATTAAAACATGGAGTACCAGGTATTGTATGAGGACTGCAGAAAAAGTTTGGAGGTCAAAAGTAAAAAAAATATGGTTTGCCGAGTGTAAAAATGACACTCGGTAAAGGAGACTCTTTGCCGAGTGTCAGGACGGCTGGCACTCGGCAAAGATTTTTAAAAATTTAAAAAAAAAACCCCTGTTTGCTGAGTGCCAGCCCGGTTGGTACTCGGCAAAGAATTTTAAAAAATTAAAAAACACTTTGCCGAATGCCAGATCGGGGCCACTCGACAAAGAATTTTTTTAAAAAAACCCTCTTTGCCGAGTGCCAGGCCAGATGGCACTCGGCAAAGAAGTAAAAAAATAAAAAAAAACCTTTGCCGAGTGCTAGATCGGGGGCACTCGGCAAAGGGGGGATTTAACCCCATCAGCTGGGCCGGCCCACACACACCGCACACACGCACACGCGCACGCACCAGCGTCGCCAGCGCTAGTGCCACCGCTGCCCACGCGCCACTGGAGGAGGAGAAAGAGAGGAGGAGAGAAGGAAGGAGGAAGAGAAGGAGGCTACCGAAGCAACGGTGCCTTCGCCCTCGCGCGCTCCTACAGCGGTGCCGCAGCAACGCCGCCGGGGTGTGGCGCGGCCTCGCAGCAATGGTGACCCGCATCTGGCCATCTCGGTCGCCATTCTGTAGTGTTGAGCCCCTATGCCGTCTCCGCCTGATGGATGTGGATGCATGAATAGATTAAGATGTCCTGGTTAGGGTGCCTTCGTGGACACTGGTTATGGTGCATAGTTGCAAATATGAGGTTTAGCATGGATGGATTGTGGATGCATGGATTGATGTTTGTCATAAATTAATATAGCTTATGCAATATATTAGTAATGGGATACAGATCCTGAATTTGTAATCCCTGATCCTTGCTTATCCTGATTACGTTGCTAGGTGTTCCTTACATAATCTTGTGCATGTTGGCCATCGTGCCGTTCATATATATGTGCATGTCGGCCATCATGTCGTTGGTTTTCTTGCAGGTTTTGAAAACCTCACCGTGCAGGGGAGGTGCTGCTGAAATTTTGTATTGACAGTTTTATGTTTTTTTTGCAGAGAAGAGCCCGTCGGAGCGGAGCCGGAGTACCTCGGCGCCCCCGATCGCCTTCCTCGCCGCTGCGGGTCTGCCTGCACCGCGTCGCCTCGCCATTGCATCAACCCACCACGGCCTCGCTAGCCTGACTCCACCGCCACCCTTGCTATAACCCCTCTTTCCATATCATGGTCGTAGATCACGTAACCTAGTTAGGCGTCTCCATATCTAAAACCACATCTATTTCGAATTGTCCACGTTTTTTGGATAGCCCGCGGATGCGTAGGTGGGGTTAGTTTCCATGGTCTGCTGCGATCCGAGATAGAGTTTTGGCATCATCTCCCTTTTGTTCTCTAGATACACACTCTCCCTAGCAGGACGTGTATTTGGAGAACAGCGGGGAGGTGCTGCCAAAATTCTATCTCGAATAGGAGTAGAGCATGGAAACTAACCTCATCTATGGATCCTTACATGGAATTAGGACCTATCCTCACTTATTAGATAGTAGGAACGTCGTGTAGATGCAATTGATGTTTATATTACTCGTCGCTATATATGTTAGAGGATGGAGGACCGTGAGTGGATGTACACGGGCCGCACAAGTCAGGGTTAGGTCATGAATGAATGGATCGACAAGACTGATGCTTTCTTAGAACGGTCATTTGGCGTGGCTGCTAAAGGAGCGAGTAAAATTTACTGTCCCTGCAGCAAATGTGCAAACAGGAAAAGACAAGCGAAGAAGGTCATGGGGGAACATCTTTAGAAGAATGGATTTACGGCAGACTATACCCGGTGGGTCTACCGTGGTGAAGCCGATCGTATGAGAGAGGAGGTGGTGAGACCACGCATCGAGGATTTTGATGCTGATGCGGGGGTAGCAGACATGTTAAATGACTATCACGAGGCACAGTTCGCTGAAGGACGTACGAAGGAGGAGCCAGAGGCAACGGCAAAGGCGTTCTACGACATGTTTGCCGTGGCATAGAAACCCCTTCACGGCTAGACAAAGGTTTCTCAACTAGATGCCATTAGACGCATAATGGCATTAAAGTCCCAGCATAGCCTGAGTCGAGACGCCTTCGATGGTATGTTGACAGTTATTAGCAGCCTGCTTTCGGAGGGTCACCTTCTGCCAAAGAGCATGCACGAGTCACAGAAACTCCTTCGTGCACCTAAGATGCCTTATGAGCAGATACATGCTTGCCCGAAGGGGTGCGTCCTATTTAGGAAAGAATACGTGGAAGCAAAGTACTGTCCAAAGTGTAAATCCTCTAGGTTCCTAGAGGTAGATTCTGGTGATAGCCAGAAGAGGCAGCTTGATATTCCTGTGACAATCCTATGGCACCTTCTGTTCATACCGAGGATCCAACGGCTATACATGACCGAGGAATCTACGAAACAGATGACATGACACAAAAATGGCAAACGATACAATCCTGACAAGATGGTACATGCATCCGATGGTGAAGCATGGACCCACTTTGATGGCATTCATCATGAGAAAGCTAAAGAGGCTCGTAATGTATGTGTTGCACTGGCAACAAATGGGTTCAATCCTTATGGAATGATGACTGCCCCATACACATGTTGGCCCGTGTTCGTTATCCCCCTCAATCTCACCCCCGGCGTATGCTTTCAATGACAGAACGTATTATTGTCGTTGATAATTCCTAGACACCCGGGGAATAATATGGGTGTGTTCATGGAGCCTGTGATTGATGAATTGGTCCGTACTTGGGAGGAAGGGGTATGGACATACGACCGAGCTACAAAGAAAAACTTCAAAATGCATGTTTGGTACCACTACTCCCTGCATGACTTCCTGGCGTATGGGATATTCTGTGCCTGGTGTGTTCACGGGAAGTTCCCATGCCCAGTATGCAAGGAAGGCCTGAGGTTCATTTGGTTACAGAAGGGTGGTAAGTATTCATCGTTCGACAAACATCGGCAATTCCTCCCTCTTGACCATGCATTCAGACGATACATCAAAAACTTTACGAAAGGTGTCGTAGTGACAGACCCTGCACCACCGATAATGACTAGTGCCGTGGTTCGTGAACAAATAGAAGGTCTCGTGGTCAATCCAGAAGGTGGTTTTGTGAGATATGGAGAGCAACATATGTGGACTCATAAGTCGGGCTTGACTCGGCTCTCCTATTTTGATGACCTTCTCCTTCCACACAACATTGATGTAATGCACACTGAAAAGAATGTCGCCGAGGCACTTTGGGCAACAATCATGGACATTCCTGACAAGTCAAAGGACAACATTAAGGCTAGAGTGGATCTGGCAACGTTATGCGATAGACCAAACCAACATATGAAGCCTCCTAGTCGCGGCAAGACATGGAGAAGGCCTAAGGCCGATTTTGTCTTGAGCAAGCCCCAAAGGAGGGAAGTACTAGAATGGATCTAGACGTTAATGTTCCCTAATGGGTATGTAGCTAATCCGAGGGGGGAGTAAACTTATCTACTATGCAAGTCTTAGGGATGAAGAGTCATGACTACCACATATGGATTGAGCGGCTTCTTTCGGCGATGGTTCGAGGCTATGTCCCTGAGCATGTCTGGCTAGTGCTGGTAGAGTTGAGCTATTTCTTTCACCAGCTTTGTGCCAAGGAGTTATCTCGGACCGTGATTGCTGACTTGGAAAGAATGTCACCTGTGTTGCTCTATAAGTTAGAAAAGATCTTTCCACCTGGCTTCTTCAATCTAATGCAGCACTTGATTTTGCACCTCCCGTATGAGGCACGAATGGGGGGGCGTGCAAGGTCGTTGGTGCTATCCAATCGAGAGATGTCTAAAGGTTCTTCGAAAGAAATATAGAAATAAATGTAAAATCGGGGCTTCCATTGCAGAGGCATACATTCTGGAGGAGGTGGCGAACTTTACAACAACATACTATGGTGACAACCTCCCTAGCGTGCATAATCCACCCCTCATTATAATGCTGGCAAAAATGAATTGAACCTCAGCCTTTTCCAAGGGCAACTCGGAAGCGCAAGTGCATCGACCCCCAAGACCTTGAATCATGAAGAGTGGCGCCATATCATGCTATACATGTTGACCAACCTTGATGAAGTATAGCACACTATCAAGGCAGCCGCAGCCTTAGCGGATACGTAGAAACATGGGTACGCGAATTCATTTATCTATTCTAATGCTCAATTCTGCATGATTTCTAATCATCTTGCTGTTTTTCTTGCTATCGGCGTCACATGGTGGCCAGCCTTGCTCCATCTTCAAGGCATTTGCTATGGCCCACAAGGGCAAGGTGACGCTCGACGTCGACTACAACTCGGAGGACGGGCCCGAGGCGTACAGCAATGCGACCGTCCACAACCGCCTCAGTGAGTACACATCGATGTCAAGGGAGGTCCATGGACCATAGTACGATCCGAGCACCGAGGATCTTGATGGAGATGTCATCATGAGGGTGGGAGGAGGCAAGAAGCATGGGTGGTACTGGATTGGCGACGGCGCAATCGACTCGGCCGCTACTCCCAGTCTCTCCCAGATTCGAGCAAGCAGCACGAGCAGGAGCCCAGCCATACGACCTCGGTAGGACACTTCACACCACTGGGTGGAGGCACTCGAGGTTATTCCTGATTTATTCGTCGTTCATTGGTTTTTTCATACATTTCCTTTGCATTATTGTAACATTAGGGTGAATATATTGTAGGTCCAGCTAGAACAAGAGAGAAGGATACGGGAGCAGATGCAGGCGAAGATGGAGAGGGTGGAGGCCGAGCGGGAGGCCGAGCAGCGGAGGATGGCGGAGATTCTTCAGTATATGCAAAGTCCTGGCGCCACTACGGGTGTAGTTCCGCCACCTTCGCTATTCGCTCCACCTCCACCTCCATCTCCTCAATATTCTACTCCTGTGAGTATAAATATTTTAGTTTGTATGTTCATGCTTACGGTCAAACCTAATGGAGTATGGAAGTTTTATTCATGTATGGTATATATTTATCTTGTCTCACACATGCAATCTCTTCTTCTTTGTGCAGAATCAATCGGCGGCATCGAACGATCCTCATGCTTTAGCGAATCCTTCACCAAATCAGTGATGATACTTGTGGTTGTTAATGGTACTTCTATTTGTAATTGTGGTTGAAGATGATGGAGCACTTGGATTACTTGTGAACTTATTTGTGATATATTGTGAGACATGTGACGTTTGTGATATATATGTGACGTTTATGATATATATGTGGTGTTGGTGATATATATGTGTTGTTGATGATATATATGTGATGTTGGTGATGTTTGTTATATATATCTTCTATTTGTTTGGATGGGATGTAAAAAACAAATAAAAATGCTGGTTTCAGTCACTTTGCCGAGTGCAATGGCCATGACACTCAGCAAAGTGACTACCTAGGAACATGCTTTGCCGAGTGCCACGGGCCAGGCACTCGGCAAAGGTCGCCTGTTTGCCGAGTGTTTTGTCGGCGGCACTCGGCAAAGTGACCACCTTTACCGAGTGTCTAAGTCAACGGCACTCGGTAAATCGGGTACCTTTACCGAGTGCTTGACCTTGACACTCGACAAAGCCGTCGTCACGGCCACTTTTCTTTGCCGAGTGTCAGATTGGCACTCGGCAAAGTCTTTGCCGGGTGTCCGATAAAGTGCACTCGGCAAAGAGGTCTTTACCGATAAACTGTTTACCCAGCGTCTTTTGCCGAGTGTATATCGGTCTTTGCCGAGTGCTTCAGTCACTCTACAAAGAAGCCGCCTCCGGTAGTGATCAATTTATTAACTAATATAAAGGCGGGGTCTTCCAAGAATTATTTGAAAAAAGAAAGTCGTTGTTCCACAGCTCCAGATGAATCATGATACACACTTGTTTTGTCTTTTTTTTTTTGTTGTTGTCATGTTATTATACACACGAGCAAACCGTGCGAGGAATCGTGAGCAGACATGATTTTGGCTGGTTGTCGCTCAAGTGACGTGTGCCCAATGGCGGCTCCGAACCATTTTTTTGTTGGCGTCTGATGGGCCAAGATACGCGGGATTTAGTTAAAAAAAAAAAGATTTGCAGGATTGCTGGAGCTTCACCGCCCGCGAGTGTATATATACTGCTCGTGCACAACCCGATCGAACGACCTGCCTAACCTTGTCACGAGCACAACGCTCTACGGGACAGGAGCACCCGCTCGCTCGCTGCTAATCTCATCTCCCAGTCTCCCACCAGCAAGCAGCAAGCAGCAAGCAGCAAGCAGCAAGCAGCAAGTACAAGTAGCGTTTCACCAGCCGATCCACCATGAGCACTTGTGTTGAACCGCCAACGCACTTGGCCAGCCTCGAACCGGGCGCCGCGCAGCGTTTGCCGTACCCTGCTCTGCCGGGCGTGCGCGGCAGTGGCTTCGTCGTCGCTGCTCCCGTCTCGTCGACCCAGAAGGCTGACGACGACGCATCGGACGACGACGACGACGAACACCAGGATGATCGGCACGAGACGTACGGATCGCACTACCTGCGCCATCTCGGCGTGGAGGCGTCGTCGGTGCACGACCCGCGCGACGAGGGCACCGCGGACGCGTGGGTGGAGCGCAGCCCGTCGCTGATCCGCCTCACGGGGAAGCACCCGTTCAACGGCGAGCCGCCGCTGCCACAGCTCATGCGGCACGGCTTCATCACGCCAGCCCCTCTGCACTACGTGCGCAACCACGGTCCCGTCCCACGCGGGGACTGGGCGACGTGGACCGTGGAGGTGTCCGGACTCGTCCGGCGCCCCGCGCGCTTCACCATGGACGAGCTCGTCCGCGACTTCCCGGCCCTGGAGCTGCCCGTCACGCTCGTCTGCTCCAGCAACCGGCGGAAGGAGCAGAACATGGCGCGCCAGACGCTGGGCTTCAACTGGGGCCCCGGCGCCGTGTCCACGTCCGTGTGGCGCGGCGCGCGCCTCCGCGACGTGCTGCGCCGGTGCGGCGGCGTCGCCGACGGAGCCCTCTACGTGTGCTTCGAGGGCGCCGAGGATCTCCCCGGCGGCGGCGGATCCAAGTACGGCACCAGCATCACGCGCGAGCGGGCCTTGGACCCCACCATGGACGTCATGCTCGCGTACCAGCAGAACGGCGGGCCGCTGCTGCCCGACCATGGGTTCCCCGTGCGCCTCATCGTCCCCGGATGCACGGCCGGCCGCATGGTCAAGTGGCTCCGGCGCATCGTCGTCACCACAGCTGAGTCCGACAACTACTACCATTACCGGGACAACCGATTCCTGCCGTCCCACGTCGACGCCAAGCTCGCCGACGCCGAAGGTCAATTATATATTAAGTGGTTCAATTTATGTGTTGATCTCTGAAAAACGATTTAAAGTACTTTTATTTACTGAATTGGTACGCATATATATGCTGATATGCATATATGCAGGCTGGTGGTACAAGCCGGAGTATGTGATCAACGAGATGAACACAAACTCGGTGATCACAACGCCAGGGCACAATGATTTCCTGCCCATCAACGCCATCACAACACAGCGCACCTACACCATGAAGGGATTCGCCTACTCGGGTAACCCTACAGCGTCTTGCTCCCTTATGTTCACACGCCGATGTGGAGCAGAGCACCATCTCCATCTGACAGCAGATGATTTATTTCCCTGTGTTTTTCATCATTCCTACTTGTTGTAGGTGGTGGCAAGAAAGTGACGCGAGTTGAGGTGACGCTGGACGGCGGTGAGAACTGGCTCCTCTGCGCGCTGGACCACCCGGAGAAGCCCACCAAGTACGGCAGGTACTGGTGCTGGTGCTTCTGGTCCATCGACGTCGAGCTCGCCGACCTTCTCGCCTGCAAGGAGATCGCTGTCCGCGCATGGGACCAATCGCTCAACACCCAGCCCGAGTTCCTCACCTGGAACCTCTTGGTACGGACGTGCCACTGGTGCTACTGCTGGCATGGCACCGTGTCTTGTTCCTAACCATGTCCATGTCGACGTTCTTTGTTTCTGTATTTTGATGCTAATATTGTATCACGCGCTTGTTTGCAGGGAATGATGACCAACTGCTGGTTCAGGATGAAGGTGAACGTGTGCCGGCCGGGCAACGGGGAGATAGGGCTTGCGTTCGAGCACCCGGTGCAGCCCGGCAACCAGCCGGGCGGATGGATGGCGCAGCAGAAGCGCCTCGAGACCGCGGAGGCCGCCGGTGCCGCGCCGGCGCTCCCACCGCGCAGGACGTCCGCGGCGACCATCACCAACACCGCCAACCAGTTCACCATGTCCGAGGTGCGCAAGCACGCGTCTCAGGACTCGGCGTGGATCGTCGTCCACGGCCACGTCTACGACTGCACGGAGTACCTCAAGGACCACCCGGGCGGCGCCGACAGCATCCTCATCAACGCCGGCACCGACTGCACCGAGGAGTTCGACGCCATCCACTCCGACAAGGCCACGGACCTTCTCGACGCGTACCGCATCGGCGATCTCGTCACCACCGCTGGCACCGAGCAGGCATCCCACCTCGAGCTCGCCCCCATCGGGGGCCCAGTGGCGCCCGTCGTGGCGCTCTCCAACCCGCGGGAGAAGGTCCCGTGCCGGCTCGTCGCCAAGACGGTGCTGTCCCGCGAAGTCCGCCTGTTCCGCTTCGCGCTGCCGTCGTCTGGCCAGGTGCTCGGTCTCCCGGTCGGCAAGCACATCTTCGTGTGCGCCAGCATGGACGGCAAGCTGTGCATGCGGGCGTACACGCCGACGAGCTCCGTGGACGAGGTCGGGCACTTCGACCTCCTGGTGAAGGTATACTTCAAGAACGAGAACCCCAAGTTCCCCGACGGCGGGCGCATGACCCAGTACCTGGACTCGCTTCCGGTCGGCGCCCGCGTCGACGTCAAGGGGCCGCTCGGCCACGTCGAGTACGTCGGCCGGGGTGGCTTCGTGATCAACGGCAAGCCGTGCAGGGCGGGCCGCCTCGCCATGGTCGCCGGCGGGAGCGGGATCACGCCGATATACCAGGTGATCCAGGCGGTGCTGCGCGACCAGCCGGAGGACCGGACGGAGATGCACCTCGTGTACGCCAACCGGACGGAGGACGACATCCTCCTGCGCGGCGAGCTGGACAGGTGGGCAGCCGAGTACCCTGACAGGCTCAAGGTCTGGTACGTCATCAGCCAGGTGAAACGCCCGGAGGAGTGGAAGTACAGCGTCGGGATCGTGACGGAGGCCATTCTGCGGAAGCACGTGCCGGAGGGCGGCGACGGCACGCTGGCTCTCGTCTGCGGGCCGCCGCTAATGATCCAGTTCGCCATCTCGCCGAACCTAGAGAAGATGAAACACCACGTCGATTCTGTCATCGTCTTCTAAGTTACCTAGCTAGCATCCCAAATGTCGTTCGTTCCAGCAGATAAATTGCTTCTCGCATCTCTAATCTCTTATATTCCCCCTGAGCAGTGAAGGAATATCTGTACTCGTATATGTGCGTTTGTAAAAACAAAAGATATTTGTACTTTGAAGTGGAGTCTAGAATAATAAATCTTATCTTGCTATTATTAATTAGAAGCTTGAACGGACACGTTAGAAAAAAAAAAAGATAAACTCTATAACTGGGTTCATAAAACCGGGGTCCCTCGTGGACCGGCTTCCCAGCAAAGGCTTGGCTCAGCAGACGACGTTGCGAACGACGCGCAACTCTTGGGCCAGCCCAAAAACCTAACAACAGGATAGAAGGACGAACCAGCCTCCGACTCTGGCCCGCCTCTTCGACCGGAAGGCCTCGCTTCCGACTCCGGCCCGCCTCTCCGACCGGAAGGCATGACTGAGGCAGAACAGCGCTTGCTTCCGACTCCGGTCCGCCTCTCCGACCAGAAGGCCTGGCCAAAGAGGAACGACGCTCGCTTCCGACTCCGACCAGCGTCTCCGACCAAGGATGCACCGAACCTCTGCTTATAGCTCTTCTTCGACTGGTGCAGTCGAAGCCGATTAGGACTAACCGACCGGGGACGCCAGCTCGGTAAAGACCCAGGGAACGAGCAGAGCAAGTAAAGCAGGAAGCACAAAGTCATCCGCAATACCAAGAACCATACCCTATACACCTGCAAGACAGTACCGACGGAACATGTCAGAAGGGTGCCCTACAACCTTCCAGACATGTCAGAACCCAAGCAGTGTTGTGGGCGTCAACATTTGCCCTACAGTGTTGTGGGTGCCCTCAAACTCCCATACCAAGTGAACACGGTAAAACCCCCTACTTGCCTCTAGGCATCAACAGTATGGCAGGCACCAACATCTGCCATACCGGAAGAAGACGACGCAACCTCCCATATGCATCTGACATCAACAATATTGTGGGCGTCTACAATCTTCTTGTACCCGACGACGTGGACAACAAGACTTAGTAGCATACGTACTCTCTTTCTCTCTCTCTTGTAAGGCCGTCCCCTTCATCTATAAAAGGGGACGCGCTCTCTCCCAATAAAAAAGATCGATCAACTCCAGGAGGATCAATTCACTCACATTGATTCACCCTTAGCTAGCTTTAGACACTCTAAAGCTACACAGAGCGCATGCTCGAACACTTAGCACATAGCGGAGCTCCTGTCACTCTCGGTCCTTTGGACCAGAGTCCGACCGGGCCTCTTACACCCCCCATCTTACTCCCTTCCGTTTGTAACCCCACAGCAAACTTCGTCGCCGACCGGCTCGGCGTGCTACACCTCCGCAAGGAGGCACTTGTTCCGGCGCCCGTCGGAGGGGCACCCTCCATCGGCTCCGGGACACCCGATGACTTCAACGACGAGGCGCCTACGCTTCATTCTGAGCAAACGCTCTACTCAAACCCCGCTATGAGTAATATACATGCTGTTATTTACTCGTTGTTCACTATCTTCCACCAATTATCCGGAGGGACCTCGTTGTCTGTGTCGCGACCGTCATGCGACCGGTTCCCCTATGACCTGGCGTCCCCTGTGGACACATACGCTCGGGGGTTCCAAAGGATGCTGGCGCCGCCCCCTCTCACATCCAAATTCATAGGAATGGCGAGCTATGCTCTCACCACTTTCCACGAGCTCCTAGATGACGAGGTTGAGAGCGACGGCTCCAGCGTCGGTGACGTAGCATCTAGCCATCGTCTGTCCTAGGAGTACGCTATGGCAGACGCTCTGGGATAGCCACTGATGGTAGCGGAGTCCTTATAGAGACTCACAGCCCTCTGGACCCTTGTGTGGGGGCCCTCGCGCCCGCACAAGAGCACGGCGAGGAGCTACGGCAACGGCGGTAGAACCAGGCACCACCTGCGCTGGCACGCTCGGTGCAGCATGTTGCGCCCCATGCGTGTAACCCAGCAAGCGGCGTTCGGGGTCACGCCCGTCAGGTTCAGCGCAACATCATCGACGGGGGGAACGATCCCCCACAGTTCGCTTGGGCTAGCCAGAACATCGCCGCAGCGGTGATGCTTCTGTGCGGCCTTCCTGAGCTAGACAACCCATAGGAATAGGCAATTCACTGGAACCTTCGGGCACTGGTGGAGACCGTCGCCGTTCAACAGGCGTAGAGCTCTACATCGCGACACCGACTCGTGGCCTCTCTCCCCACTAGGAGAGTGGGGACGCACCAGACGAATCGCTCCATCCGCTCACCGCTATAGCCGCTAAGCACGACATAGGAGGTCATAGCTGCGCCCTGGCCTGACCTGGTGCCCACTCCGCACCGGCCGCCTGTGCGTGAGTGGCTCAGGCCGAACCAAGACGCTCGTAGCGTCATCCGCAACTGGTATCGGGCCCGGCATGATGATGACATCCATCAGGCGGCCATGAGGGCAGGTGACACAAACCCCGACCAGGCCATCGTGAGGAGCGGTGAAACGCACCCCAGGCATGGTCGCCAGCCAGACAACCGGAGTCCCAACCCGGATGGCCTAGTACCATGGGCCTTTGGCCGACGCATCCAAAGAGCGTTGTTCCCATCGTGTTTCTGACCGCCTACCAACATCGCCAAGTATACCAGGGAGACAAACCCTGGTATATGGCTTGAAGACTTCTGGCTCACCTGCCGAGCCGGTGGAGTGGATGATGACCACTTCATCATTCAGTACCTCCCTATCTGCGTGGGGAACATGTTCGAGCATGGCTTGAATTCCTCCCACACGACAGCATCCATGATTGGGCTGACCTCAAGAGGGTCTTCGTCAAGAACTTCTAGGGGACGTATGTCTGCCCTAGGAACTCCTAGGACCTCAGGAGCTACCAGCAGGAGCCCCTATGGGATTACATCCATAGGTTCTCCAAAAGATGCAACTCCCTCCCTAATGTCATCGACGCAGACATCATCAGCGCATTCCTCTCTAGGACAACCTACGAGTCCTTGATTCATAAGCTTGGCTGCCTAAAGCCCTGAACCACCCGTGACCTGCTTGATGTCGCCACAAACCATGCTTCTAGCGAGGAGGCGGTCGAAGCGGTCTTCAATGGAGGCCGGGACAAAGGCAAGGCCAAGCGTGAGGATCAGGACGAGGGCCCCTCCACGCAGAGGGGCAAAAAGAATAAGAAGGATCGGCGCCGACCGACCAACTCCGCGTTGGTCGCCATGGCTGATCGCACAGGCAAGCAACCCTAGCAGGGCCTGCCTGACCACTTCGACGAGCTCATGGAGAGCCCATGCACCAACCACGCCTACCCCATCAAGCACCTCTACAAGAACTGCGAACTCCTCAAGCGCTTTCTGCGATAGGCCGATGGGCCAAAGGAAGGAAAGGGCAAGGAGGTAGCAGCCAAGAAAGGGGGCATGGCAGGCAAGGATGCAGATGACTGAAAGTCCCTATGCGGTGACCAAAGTAATCTGACTGGGCACCCACCAACTGAAGGATGACAACGGCAATGTTCTCACCAACACTTGGAACAACGAACAACTATTCTTCCCCTAAAATTTGGCCTTACCCTTTTTTACTTAAGGTTTGCTCCTATAGAGCGCCCCGGCCTGAACAGTTTCGGCCCGGGTCGCTCAGGGGCTCCACGGGGGTGCGATACCACCTCTCTTTTTTACTATCATATGGTAAATACCTTTTTTACCCAAACGAAAGGGTAGTCCATTCCCTTAATTACCTTACGTAACTTTGCTTTAAATATTTCGACCAATCGCACCCCGCCTCTACCTATGGTTGCGAACAGCTGAGCCTCGTGGGCCACACCCAGGCTCTTAAGGTTGCAGCCTATGGGACAAATGGGTAGATGCAAAAAAGAAAGAATAAAAAACAAAATTATGCTACTGTAAAAATAAGAAACGGACGGGACAAGCTTCCCCAAACAAAGTAATTCCATCACAAAACAAAATTGATTGTATTCATTAATACACTAAACGTTTACATAGGGGGCTCCCCCATGACATTATCTTTTACATTTGCTAAAGATTTCTACTCTAAAAACTTCTACTATGGTTCCCCAATGACATTGGCTACCGTCTCGACCAGCGAAGGTAGGGCCTGCTCGCTCTCCGGCTAGACAACATTTGGCTTGGTCGGAGGTGGGGCGACGTTTGCCTCCAACCTAGGCTCCACTCCATCCGTAGGCTGGGCGATATCCTCCTAGTGCGTGCCATCGTCCATGTTCACACGACGAGCATCCATCACACACTATGCGGAGACTTGCTCAGCCACCAACTGTGCGTATGGCAGCAAGCTCTCCCCAAGCGAGTGGATGTCCTCCATGCTCCAACCATCAGCGTACCCACTGCAGATGGCGACAAAGTCCAGGTCTGGATGGTACGTCGCCACCGAGGTCAGCACCCCTGACGTTCCATAGAACATCCCGTCGGTGATGAGGGCCGGAACCTCCGCCAGCCGGATGGCGGGCGCGCTAGTACTTGGCGCGGACCCGAAGACCTCCGGGACGACGAGCTGGGCAACATTGCGTATCTGGTCAAGTTCCCCTCGAGAGCACGTCGCTCTTGAAGGGACTTGGCCAGCGCCTCCGCATTTCGGCCAATCATCACCTTGGCTGTCTCCAGGTCCCGCTCCAATGACTCCACCTTTCCACCCAGCTCTAGAAGAAGGACGACAAGCTCAGAAGCAGGCTAAAGGAAAAAACCAAGACACCAAAAGCAGAAAGGGTACATACCGAGGCGGGTGGTCTCGAGGATGGAGAGTCCCTCCTCCTGGCTTGTCACCTACTCACGCAACTAGGAGTTCAACTCCTTAGTCCCAAGCACCCGGCCTCGAAGCGCGAGCACTTCCTAGTCGGCCTTCGATCGGGCCTTCCGCTCTAACTCTAGGGCCTTCTGCTCCATCTCTAGGGTCTCTAGGGTACTTTAGAGCATCACCTCGATCTCCACCAAGGACTTCTACAGCGTCGTCTCGGTCTCTGCCTAGCGGACCTTTGCCGCCTCAAGCCCCTGCTCGGCGGCGGTCGCCCGCTCCGTCGTGAATAGCTCCGTCTCCCGTGCCTCGGTCACCTCCGCCGCACGGTCTTGGGACTCATGGTGAGCGGACTCCAGCTCGCGCTCGAGCTCAGTGATCCGGGCGTGCTCCATCTAGAGGAAATGAGACTTGCAGCTTGACATCTCCTCCAGACCCTACAAAACAAGAAGCAAGTGTGCTGACGCAACCGATGAAAGACCAAGAGTCAAGGACGAGCGTAGAAAACTCACCTCTGTGACATGGGGCAAGTCAACCGTGACTGCCTGCTGGATGGACTTGACCCACTCCAAGGCCTCCTCTAGCTTCACCCTAGTTTGGGCGAGATCAGACTCCATCGCAAGTCCTCTCCCCCTAAGCACGTCCTAGAGTTGACACTCCTGCTCATCCCGAATGATGAACCAAACCTTTCTCGGGTCCTCAGGGCAGGGCCACACTAGGTCAGTGGCCCCCAGCCCGCTGGAAGGCCTAGCTGACGACCGAACCACCACCAGCTCCTATGACGGCGTCGGCAGCTCCACCTCATCACCTGCTTCGCCGTCGGAGGGGATCTCCACCACCTCAATTTCACAGGCCACCGGCAGACATTCTAGCTCCGGCCTAGCTACATCTCCCTCCGACACCTCCAGCTCTGACCAGGAGGGTGAGGCAGGGAGCCTAGTCTCCCTCTCCTCTTCTGCCACAGCCGGTGGTGGAAGGAGACGACCTCACCGGCCCGAGGCCATGGAAAAGCTTCCCCCACGGGAGCCCTCTAGTGTGCCACCTCCTTTGGTGGCAGCACCCCTTTCTTGGCGAAGGCGTCAAACACTAACTCAGTCACGATGGATGACCTCTAGCTCGACATTATGCTCTAGATTCACGAATGGATCTATGAGTTCCTCCTCTCCCTCGCTCTCCCCTTTTTCTCCTAGGAACCACCGCGGCACGAACACTCTTGGCAATAAGGAAGAAGGAGGAGAAGCGGTAGATGGGGAATAGGTGAAGGAACAGATGAAAGCCCTCTCCCTTCCCCTATTTAAAGAGGAGGCACAGTAGTTGGGAAAGGCACAACGATTGGGGAAAGGCGAAACGACAGGGGCAAAAAACCATCTCGCTTCCTCCATTCAATGCGGATGGGTATGACGGGACACGCCCTGCCTGACGGAGCAGTGCCTGGTTAGACGGGACGTGGCCTGGGTATGGCCCACCACTACCACACACCGGGCACGAGAAACAAGGTGCAACTGCGCGTAGGCGGCCCTCCGCCTTCCTAGGCGGGACTTGGAAAGGCCCAAACTACGGGATCTCCACCCAGGAGAGACCAACAGGCTTCCTAAGTCGATCGGATGGCTCTGGCAAACAACGAGAGATAGGTAAGGAGTAGAGGGACGCCCCATGTGGGCCATGCCGACTCCATCATGAACGACGATCTCGGATCCTGGTCGAACATTTCTGATTGGAGCTCCTCAAAACCCGTCATTCGAGTAATCAAGATAACATTACTAACCCCCATTATTTCTTTATATGATCATTTTATTCATCTGCTATCATTTGTACAAGCGATGCATTCACACATTCATCTATGCACACATTCATTCATTCCATACATCTAGAGCATTGCATATGCAGTTAAATGCATCACAACGCTCCGTGTTGCGTCACAAAGCGGCAGTTGCCTTATTCAACATGAGCAACGACCGACCGAGGTTCGAAGGCCGGCCCATGAAGGGCTCGAGGCTACCTCACATCAAATAGAACCAGGGGAGAAAACATAGATGAGCCCCGAGCGGCCCTCACCCAGTTTGCCCCAAAGCAGATAGGGTCATCTCAATCTTCTTGTTTGATCCTAACCTCGAGCCATGCCTATAGAATCTCCATCGAGGGGAGGCCAGTGGGCCACCCGGGTCGGTCTTCGGAATGACCAAGGCATCTACCAGGATGCAGGTTAAGGAAATGGAGTGCCACATGAGGGCTATACCGACCCCATCACGAACGATGAACCCAGACTTCACTCGAACATGCCCATTAGCGAGCTCACCGAGTGTGTCACTTGAGCCATCGAGGCAAGCAAAGTTAGCTCAGACCCTCCGGTTGTGAGAAACCGTGGACGGGGTAATGCATGAAACTCAACCGACCCCTACCAAGCCCAACGGGGCTTAGGGGCTTAAGACGCCCAACGCCTTGGCTGTGCCTAGGTCCGTGACTCTGACTCACCCGATCCCTCAGCGCGCCCAATGCCTAGATCCGCCACTCTGACTCACTCGATCCCTCGACGCGCCTGACACCTAGATCCGTGACTCTGACTCACCCGATCCCCGGCACGTTCGACACCTTGGTCCACGACTCTGATTCGCCCAATCCCTTGGCTATCCGTCGGTTGGATCCGCGAGTCTGTCTTGTCTGATCCCTTGGCATGCCCGACACCTTGGTTAGCGACTCTGACTCGCCCAATCCCTGGATCCATGACTCCAACTCACCCGAACCCTCAGCACGCCCGACGCCCCGGTTGATGAAACTACGTCTCGCCCAGTCCCTTGGTCGCGACCAAATGCCTAGGACCATGCTCCTAGAAACGATGGGTCAGAAACTAGAAAAGGGAGGCTACGCCCACCAAAGTGCACACACTCACGCCCGCTGACAAAACCCCTTAGGTGATTCTGCTCGAATCGCCTAGGGGCTCGGGGGCTACAGTCGTAGGTGCGCTCGCGCGCATCTGCTGACAAAACAAAAAATTCCCCCACTAGCAACATGAAAAAACCCTGAACAATTCTACCCAAATCACCTAGGGGCTTGGGGGCAACACCCGCGGCTGTGCTCATGCGCACCAGTCGTCAAGACAAAAATCCCCGAAAAGATTCTACCCGAATCGTCCGAGGGCTCCTGTCGGGTTCATAAAACCGGGGTCCCTCATGGACTGGCTTCCTAGCAAAGGCTCGGCCCAACAGACGATGTAGCGAATGATGCACAACTCCTGGGCTGGCCGAAAAACCTAACAACAGGACAGAAGGGTGAACCAACCTCCGACCAAAAGGCCTAGCCAAGGAGGACCGGCGCCCGCTTCTAACTCTAGCCCGCCTCTCTAATAGGAAGGTCTCGCTTCTAACTCTGGCCCACCCCTCCAACCGGTAGGCCTGGCCAAGGAGGAACAACGCTCGCTTCCAACTCTGACCGGTCTCTCCGACCAGAAGGCCTGGCCAAAGAGGAACGACACTCGCTTCCGACTCTGACCAGCGTCTCTGACCAAGGATGCACCGAACCTCTGCTTATAGCTCTTCTCCGATTGGAGCAGTCGGAGCTGACTGGGACCAACCGACCGGGGATGCCCACCCGGTAAGGACCTAGGGAACGGATAGAGCATGTAAAGCAGGATGCATAAAGTCAACCACAATACCAAGGACCGTACCCTATACACCTACAAGATAGTACCGATGGGATGTGTCAGAAGGGTGCCCTACAACCTTCGAGGCATGTCAGAACCTAAGCAGTGTTGTGGGCGCCGACATTTGCCCTACAGTGTTGTAGGCGCCCTCAAACTCCCATACCAGGCGAACATGGTAAAACCCCCTACGTGCCTCTAGGCATCAACAGTATGGAAGGCACCGACATCTGCCATACCAAAAGAAGAAGATGCAACCTCCCATGTGCATCTGACATCAACAGTATTGTGGGCGCCTACAATCATCTTATACCCGACGGCGTGGGCAATAAGACTTAGTAGCATACGTACTCTCTCTATCTCTCTTGTAAGGTCGTCCCCTTCATCTATAAAAGGGGATGCGCTCTCTCCTAATAAGAAAGATTGATCAAGTCTAGGAGGATCAATTCACTCACATCGATTCACCCTCAGCTAGCTTTAGACACTCTAAAGCTACACAGAGCGCACGCTCGAACACTTAGCACATAGCGGAGCTCCTGTCACTCTCTTTCCTTCGAACCAGAGTCCGACGAGGCCTCTTGCACCCCCCATCTTACTCCCTTCCATTTGTAACCCCACAGCAAACTTCAAGCACCTAGGCTCAAGAATAAAGTCACCGACCGACTTAAACTGGACGTAGGGCACGTTGCCTAAACCAGTATAAACCCTATTGATAAGGACATGAGCTCCATGCATATGACCATGCTTGGAGAGAGAGGATGAGGAGATCAGCAAGGGTGTCCTAACCGATAAGGAGGCTCAAAGCTCATCCGGTTCGAGTCACCAAGGTGGAGGCCCAAATCAAGTTCGAGCCCATCTCGGGTTCCAGGACCAGTCTGTCATAAAACTAGTCACATGGTCGCGTCTGGGCTCCATTTTTGATGATCCACATATGGATGGAAAGCTAATTAGGTAAGGAAGCCAATACAAGTGGTCTCACATCAAAAGCCCTTCAGAATCAATGAGAATCATCGAAGCAAATCAGCGTTCAGAATCTGCCAGGGTGTTGCGACACCGTCTTTTGGTCCGTTGGACCGTGTATCGTGTTTGGGCCCATTAGGGGCGCGTCCAGGGGGTGACGTCCGGGGCTTTATAATTAGCAGCCATCGCTCTCCTAAGGGTTTGGGGTTTTGTTTAGTTCTTAATTTCCTTGTGAAATAGATGTTGTTTTGCTGCAACTGTGTCGCCAAGGTCGCTTGCTATAAACTAGGGCCCCGGTTCTTGATCTAGTTCGCCTGTGGCGATTAGTCCTTTCGAATAAAGACCAGAACTCCTTCTCATTATCATAAGCCTCATATTTATTTGCAATTTTAGATTACGTTCATCCCGTTCTTGCTTGTGTTCTCGATTTGCTTGCAGGAAAACCTTCTTGGCGAGGTCAATCGCGTTCGCGTGGTTGATAACCAATGGAGCAGTGGTGTAATGAGTGAGGGTCCAAATCAGTCTTGGTTCAAAGCCTAGATCATGAATGTCGAGTCTCCACCAATCGATGCTATCATACCCATTAGAAAATCGGGCCTTGTCTATATCAAGTGGTATCAGAGACCTTGTTGCCCGTTAGGTATACTTTTATTTTCTCTTTTAGATTGTTACTATTTTTGTTTTACCTATAGTCCACAAAAGCCAAAAAAAAATACATCGCCTCCTATAGCCTCATTGTACCATGCAATTTCGTCTCTATTTCGCGTTGTTGAGTTTGTTTCCTAGGGCAAGTTCTGGTTGTCGATTTTAGATCGTTTTTAGTCCAGTTTCTGTCTTTCCCTTTGTTTTTCATCATAATCCATGAACTCCTTCAAGTCTTGCTGTGTTTCCTTTGTATCCATCAAACCCTAGTCCACGCTATCTAATTTGTTACACTTATCTTCACTGTTTGCATCTATCCATAGCCGCAGCAACAACTTTTACACGCATTGTTCTCGTTTTGTCCTCTAATTCGGAGTTAGTTCTCAAAACTGGTCTAGGTTTCGCACACGAACTTGGATTTCGATGTTCCATATATTAAAATTGATCAGAAAAAAAATTCAGATCTGCTCATCCCTTGCATTGCTGGGTTTGGAAAATTTTATTTTGGCCAAAAACTGGTCACAAGATCCTTTTTTCGTGCTCACAAGCTTTTTGTCAATTTTGAGCACATCTTCTGAATTTTCCACATGCCACACCTTTTCACTTGTTTAAGCTCATATTTTCTGTGATTACTTCTTTTGTGCTCCTAAATGAAGAAAAAATATCAAAAAAAATAAAAAGTCAAAGAATCCAAAAAAACAACGACAACCCAAAAATAGAGAAAAAAGAGGGGCAAAAGTGGAACAGTATCTAGAGGAGCACATAGAGAGCATCGTTTGAGCTGTGTTTGCATGTGCTGATTTCTGCCTTGTTCCTAATCATATTCCTGCTGTTCACATTACTTGATACATCTGGTACTTGGAACGTTAATAGGCCAGCAACTAAGACAAATACTCGGGATACTTATTTAGCTTTGCTATTCAGTTGTGAATATTGCTATTCCTTGCTACTATATTGTGCCTGTCCAAGCTCCACTTTCTTCTAACCAAGTATAGGTTCGCCTTGCAACTGTTATACTTAAGCTACAACGGTATCACAGTCACTGACTGATTGCACTACATGTTGCTTTGGTAAGAATACTTGTAAGACCATGGTAAGACACTTGAGAGTGTGTGACTTTACTCCTTGACCACATTCTATAGTAGCTGATTGGAAAATACATACTTGTGTGTTTTCTTGTTTGATGCTAACAATGACAGGTTACAACACATACTGATATAAGACATCAATGATGTATGAGCCACGCACTATTGCTGCTACACCTCCTCCCGTAGGTCAATCTATTCTTTCTTCCCCACCTACTTATGATGGTATTGGTGCTGATGAGTACATTGAGTGGGAAACTAAAATAGATAATATTTTTGCACAAAGTTATATGTGTGAACAGAGGAAAATTAAAAATGCAACTGGTGTTTTGAGACAATATGCATCAACTTGGTGGGAGCCTTTAAGTTTTTCAGATAAACCTCACACATGGAATGATATGAAAGATCTTAAGAGAGAAAATTTTGTTAATCCATCTCTTGTAATTAATTCAAATGATGAGGTGCATCAACTAGATCAATATCTTGTTATTCCTCCTGCTATGCCTAACCTTTTGCAGGACAATATACAAAAGAGCGAGGATGACGTGACAAAAAATGAGATGCTCACAGCCTCATGTGAAAATTCAGAACCATCAACTATTACTCTTGCTGAACATGAGAGCAAAGATAATGCCCATGATGCTAAATTCACGAAAGGTGAGAGTTCTCTTGATGTGCTGAATTTTTCCACCAATTATGCTATGATAGAGCAAATTTTAGTGGAGCCTTCGCTTGATTTACCTTTATCACAAGATGATTTGCTTGATGTTCCTTATGACGAAGATGACTTGCATGATGATATTTATGTTATACCCATGCAATCATTGAAGAATGATCATGCTATATGTGTGCTGAAATCAAACACTTGTGCTAAAAATAGACTTATTATTCATAATGCTAGTGAAGTTGATGAGCTGAAATTGTTATCTTCTTTAAATACTTTGGGTTACATTGAATTTGATGTTCTGTGTAATCTTAGTTCTTTAGAGGAGAAACTTTATGCATATACTGATTTGCCATGGTTCTCTAGACATACATATCATGTTTTTGGCAAATATAACAACCAAGGACAATATTTTATACAACGAGTTTACATTTATACAAATCCGAATTCTCTTTTTGTTGTGCAAAGTAATGATCAACTAGATGACAGTAAAATCAACACTATTATTATGCCATATTCCTCTAGTTTTGCTTTTCGAACACAAGTGGAATCTAAAGAAAGGGAGCATATGTTTTTTTGTTAGTACTAATCTTTTGTAGGATAGTATTGGCAAATATCGTGTGTGTTTCAATCGAGCAGACTACATGTCTGTAGGACAAGACATGCTATAAACCTAGATATATGGTCATATTCTTTCTCACAACATTGTCCATTTCCATTATTTTGGAAACCTCGTTTGTTCTCATGTTGTGCAGGATTGACTTCAAGCAAAATCGACGCCGAGGACGGCTTTTCATCAAGAAAGGGAGGATAATAAGGACATGAGCTCCATGCATATGACCATGCTTGGAGATAGAGGATGAAGAGATCAGTGAGGGTGTCCTAATCAAGAAGGAGGCCCGAAGGTCATCCGGTTCGAGTCACCAAGGTGGAGGCCCAAATCAAGTTCGAGCCCATCTCGGGTTCTAGGACCAGTCTGTCATAAAACTAGTCACACGGGCGTGTCCGGGCTCTGTTTTCGATGATCCACATATGGATGGAAAGCTAATTAGATAAGCAAGCCAATGCAAGTGGTCTCATGTCAAAAGCCCATCGGAATCAATGGGAATCATCGAAAAAAGTCAGCGTCCAGAATCTGCCAGGATGCTACGACACCGTCTTTTAGTCCGTTGGACCGTGTATCTTGTTTGGGCCCATTAGGGGCGTGTCCAGGGGGTGACGTCTAGGGCTCTATAATTAGCAGCCGTCGCTCTCCTTAGGGTTTGAGGTTTTATTTAGTTTTTTATTTCCTTATGAAATAGACGTCATTTTGTTGCAACTGTGCCACCAAGGTCGCTTGCTGTGAACCAGCGCCCCAGTTCTTGATCTTGTTCGTCTGTGGCGATTAGTCCTTTCGAATAAAGACCTGAACTCCTTCTTGTTATCATAAGCCTCATATTTATTTGCAATTTCAGATTGTGTTCATCCCGTTCTTGCTTGTGTTCTCGATTCGCTTGCAGGAAAGCCTTCTCGGCGAGGTCAATCGCGTTCGTGTGGTTGATAACCAACGGAGCAGTGGTGTAACGGTTGTGAGGGTCTGAATTAGTCTTGGTTCGAAGCCTAGATCATGAACATTGAGTCTCCACCAATCGACGCTATCGTACCTATCGGAAGATCAGGCCTTGTCTACATCACCTGTGTCATTGAGTGCTAGGCCACATCCGATCATAACGTATGGTAAAACTATAAATATTTACGTGTTAGTCACTTTCTACACCGACAGCAACACTATTAATAATTAAAGATGTTAATTTTCACCACACGAGCTAAAAAAAGGATAAATCATAGAATACTATTACTAATTAGCTAGGGACTCCAACCAAGGCTTTGTGTTAGTTCTCGCTAGACGTGTGAGGAAGAAAGATGCTTCATAAAAAGCAATAATCATAAACACTTGACCTTTATTATTTTGGTAGACTCTAATCATTATTATCAAGATCTATATTGTTATATAAAAAATTATCCACCTCAACCATTATGAAATACATAAATAACCCTCTAACTTTTGTAACATCCCAGATGTTAAAATGCAATTAAAATTTGAGCATGAGCCTCATTAAGCATAATCAACAAGCATTAAAGCATAAAAGTACTCCATGCTTCAATTATGGCATTTATATGTTTTATACATGATGTTTCATATGTTGCATGAAATGTTAACAACAATAGCAATTAAGGATCTTTGTGAATTTATTTATGAGAATTTGCTTAAATAATTAAAATTTTGGTAAAATAAACTTTGTAGCACAATATGTATGCTTTCTTATAGAATCAAAATTTGATCATGTTTCTAAATCAAATATGGTTAAATTTGAGCTAAAATTTTGAATTCAAAGCTGATTTTCAAACTTAGCATTTTTGCCTAAGTCCCTGGATATCAGTTTTAAAGTTCAAACTTTGGTGAATTAATAAATGAAATTTCATAAATAAAATTTGTCCAAACTTTGTTCCATTGCTTGATGCTATGTTTGTGCTATGATAATGTTTAATTAGTTGATAAGGTTGATAGATGGTTGATCACTAATAAAATCCCAAAGTTTGCTAACCGAAACTATTTTTGAGTTTTGAAGTACCCTAGTTCCTTGCTCTAGATCTCTCAATTCAATGAGAATTGGGACTTGAGCCTGTAAGCAATGTTGGAGCCCTCACCAAGGTGAACAACTTTGGTTTTTGGAGTTCAACGAGTTGCTATTTGGATTCAAGAGAAAATCGAAGAGAAAGGGGCTCGGTTAGCATGAATAGTGCACATCGAGGAGCAGTGAGCCAGCCTGCTCGCCGCCACCGCCACCGCCTTCCAGTGTCACATTCATGCATGACTCCATGTAGCTGCTGCGTGGCGAAGCCAAGCAGGCTCTGGCGAGTCTAGAGAACTTGGTTGTGTCCTCTTAAGCCATCACCATCAGCGTTCGCCTCTCCTCTCCTCCTACTCGTCGCTGGTCAGTTCGCCGCCCTGGCAAAATTGGCCGCCGCTGTTGCACCTCCACCCAATTGCTTGTGCAAGCACCTTCGCCTCCTTAGTGCGCTCCTCCCTGATGCAGTCTTAGTAGCCCGCTCGGTCAGAATTGGCCACGCGCGCCATTTCTATCGTGGCAGCGCTACCATGGCCATAGAGGTCACCTCATCGTGGCCAGAGCATCTCAGAGCAGCTTTCTTCCTCCCAAAGCTTGTCCTAGCTCCCTCGTGATGCAGTGGTGCTCACCAAACTTTTGTTTTAACTTCTACCTCTTAGGTAGAGCGAGAATGCCGCCATGCTGCCGGTCCACGTCACCACCACCGTCGGTAGCCGCCTCTGTTCCTTCCCCGCTTCGCCCACGCGCATCGCCAAGACGTGGTGAGCTTCCTTGTGCTTACCCAAACCCTAGCTAGGCTAGGATCGCGCCGGAGTGCCGCATCTGACGACGAGCTACCATGCCGAGTGCCGCCAAGCCACCATGGCCATAGCCGTACTCAGCACGAACCCTAATTCGATCAACAGGTACCATAGATGTGTGCGCTAGGTCGTAGGGATCTCGTAGATGTCCTCCCCGCCATAGGAGAGCTCGCCGCCAGCGAGATTTGCCGCCGACCTGTCGGCGTGCTTGTGGTCAAGGCAGGTTGGGTTGGGTTTGACCACCGGCCTCGCACGTCAGTGATCGTGGGTCGCTGGGGCGTGAGTAAGAAAGTTTTCAACAGTTTTTGATTTTTAGAAAAAGATAAAATGTGCAGTTTCTTGTTTAATTCGTAACTAAATAATTAGGGCCGATAAAATTATGAAACTTTTTTGTGGCTTTGTTATCATGTGATATACCTGGGAAAAATATGAGTTGGGCATTTGTAGTAGTTTTGGCATGCTTAAAAATTCCCTCTTTTAATTAATAAATGCACCTTCCATGATTTTTATAGGCTAAAATTATTATCCTATAATCATGAAACTTTTTGTGTAAATGTCATGTGCTAATATCTACCTTCACAAAATGTTTGGTATTGTTTTGAGTTACTTAACTTGGTTAATTAATTTAAATGTGTTTAAATGTCTTTTCCATGATTAAATAAATACCTAAATGATTTAGATAAATACTTAAATGGCTTTGGTGCATTTTGGATATTGTTTGTGGACCTTGGAACACCTAAAGCCCTATTGTTCCTTGGCAACTTGATTTTTTTCCTCGATATGTTTATAATCAACTTGTTTATTTAATTATTAAAATGGTTTTATTAAATATTTAGTTTAGCTTTATGAATCCCTTATAATGATCATGAGTTAAGATAAATGTTAATTTCTTGCTGGACCATGTTAGTGTTATCCCTTTTCATGGTAGATAACTAATTAACTTGTTAGTTAATAAAGAAAATAGTTTACTCAATTGATTAATTAGTGAATGCATGTGATTAAGTCATGTAATGATCCTTGCTTGTCCTCATGTTTGAACTTATGTAATGTTAGTTAAATACCTTGCCTTGCTTGACTAGTATAATGTGGTAAGTGTTGCTTTCATGATAACCACTAATCACATTTGTTAGTTAAATAAATAAAAGTGTTTTACGAGTAATAACCTTAGTTGTACCGTGAAGGAAAGTTGTATTCAACTTTCTTAGATTAGTTTATGTTCTGTTATACGCTTGTGTGTCTTTCATCATGCATCATGTCATGCATTCCATCATGTTAAGCAAAGCATCATTTATTATGTGTAGTGCTTACGAGAGTGAGAAGACTCGTGTTGATCAAGTTTTGGAGAAGGTCCATCCACCATTCATGTTAGTGTCAAGTCTAACTCTTCTGAATCCTCTGTGAAAACTAACCTTCTTTGCAACGCAGGTAAGCCTTGGAGCATAAACCTTCTCTTAGCATTTACAAATCTTTATTACACTTTAAGTCTTGTGAGATGTGCATTAAGTAATTAGGAGTTGGTCGAATACCGTTGCTGCATGATTGCCTTGATATTCAGGTATTCCTAGTCGTATCCCACTAGTTGGTGTAGGTCGATATCTCTAATGCTTAGTGATGCTTAAACTTCGATAGAAGTCGAATGATGGTTTCATCGTTCACGAGAAATAGGTTTTACCATGTTCTTCTCAGTTCTGTTGAAGGCTCATGTGAATACCCTGTTAATGATAATGTTAAATTGAGACCAGACGAACTCTTTGCTTGCATCAAGTTTGAGTCTTGACGTAGTGCCCCGCCTGTGTCGGTTAAGGACCGTTCGTTGTTGGCCCTTGGATCAATATTTTTGTAAGTACTGGCCACATATTCTGGTAAGCCTAAGACCTCGGCCATTCCATTATGTGAAAAGCTAACTGCGCACTAGGAGTGGGAGATGGCGAGAGTAGCGTGTACCCACCTTACGGAAACATCACAAATGATGTAGGATGGTGGAGTACTGTATTCTTAGGTAGCGTAGACCAATTCACATTTTGGAGGATCTGAGTGAAGGTTAATATATGTAGGTCTAGGACCTACATATGTCGTGTGGTAAGGAAACCCCAGCTGGCCCTAATCGATTCGAATCGTCGTTTGCTCTACGGTAATAGGAGACTTGATCCTCGCACCATCATCGTAGTTAATCAATGGAAATATTTTTACTTGTGGATAAGATATGAGAAGAGATGAGATGCTTAATGAAGTGATTGATGTAGAGCAGGTGCAAATTGGACACTGATAATAACTTAATACAAAGCTAAAACATTGAAAGAAAGGATCCACTCATAGTAAGCTTTTCTGCAAAACATACTCTTGATTCCAACTTTTCTTAAGCCTACATACCCTTGGAGTCTTTTCTTTTTGTTGGGTAAGACTTGTTGAGTACCCTCAAGTACTCAGGGTTTGTTAACCCGTGTTGCAGGATCTGACTCGTGCTGCTAGTTGAGGTCATGTCAGTGGGCTCGACATGATCTGGACATCCCTTCTACCTTAGATGCTTTACCTAAGTCGTTTTCGCAATTCTACTCACATTTTGGAACTTAAGTTAAGTTTGACTTGAATATGTTTTGTAATCTAATTCTATAAATCTTCTGCACTTTGATGTAAGTTATTCTTGTACCAAATATTGTAATGTTGTGGTAACTCCATGTTGATCCTATATGAGATGTAAAATGTGGATGATTCGGGGTTCCCCGAGGACACCCGACAGACTACTGGAGTTATCTAGCTCTTTAGGACAATGGCAGGTGCACGTGGACCATATAATTTAGGTGATTCTGCCACAACTTTATATCTAAATTACTCACTTCTATTATTATGAAAGATAATTCAAATAACCCCATAACTTTATTTCTAAACTACTTACCTCTACCATTATGAAAGATAAATTAAAATAACTCTAACAGTTTTTTTAGAAATTACTCATGTTTGTCGTTATGAAAGATAATATAAAGTAACCCTCTATGTTAGCATTCAAATTACCCATATATATCATTATGAAACAAAATATAAAGTAGCACATTTTAATTTATATCTATGTTGTCCACCTCAACGCCATACAAAATAAACAAAAATATCTCTCAAATCCAGTATAAATACTAATTTCAACTATCAAAATATAGTTCAATATCCATAAGCTGCATTATATATATTTATAAATTACACACATCTACAACTACTAAGTTAAAAATAAGAAATAACGATATGTTCCACCATGTAACTATGTAAACATTAATACATTTGGATAAATAATTTTTTAATAGCATGTCAAACACGAAAAATTGTTTCTTAACAAACTACAAAGCAATGACAATAACAATTCACTTTAAGTTATATTAATACTCATGATAAAGGTGACCTTCGTGATACCGTCACTTGGCCATGATTTTGAGGTTCAAATCGACAAACCTGCCACTCGCGATTTCGAGGCCAAAACCGCTAAACCTTTCATGGTCGCATAGCCTCTACGCAACCTCCATAACGATGTTGATGTGTGTCCCACTCATCCTTGACCGGCCGTTCACCAAGTGTTCATGCGACCACCTTTATTTGGTACAATCATCGTCTTGACTTCGTTCAACACCGTCTTCATGACCATCCTCGCATGTATAGTTGCTTGCAACCATGCCATGTGCTAGCCATCCATGGTCCGTCCTCTGGCCTTTAGTCCCTTGGTCTAATACTTCTCGTCTACCCTTCACTGCTCTCGGTCCATTGCACACGGATTCCTTGCTTGACCTTCTCCATCACCGACGACTGCCACGATACATTCAATACTGTCTCCTCTCCTTGATAGCTTCCTTTGAGCTATTATTTCTTATCTTCTTGACCTTATGTTTTAGTTATTTCACTAAATTTTCTAGTCTCACCTTTTTTCAATTTTCAATGGCCTTTCATAACCTATAATCTACCTTTTAGGATGCTTACTAGTTGTATAGAAGCACACATAGTGCCGATGTTGTGTTGCATGGTTGTTTTGCTTGGTGGGTTGTTTCTGTGATGCCTGAGTTTGTGATCTCTAAAGGAAATCACTGAAGACTTCTTCAATAAAGGATGATCTTATGGACGTTTTCAAAGTTAAATAAGATCCTTCTTAGTGAAGTAGCATCCTCTACAAGTCTCGTCGATATTGGTTATCTCAAGTCTACCATCTCCAATCCTTTCATCATATCTCATAAATCTAGAATTAATGAAGTGTGAAGACATGAAGATCAACATTATCTTTTTTTCCCTTGTATCTCCGAGTCTCGGGATGAGATTCATGTTAAGTGGGGTAGTTTGTCACATCCTAAAATTTGACTTCAAGCAATAAGGTATTTCTATTAAAGCTTGAAAGCAACTTTACGAGCACGAGTTTGCCATGGTTATCCATACATCAAAGAAAAAAACACTTCGGTGCTAATTTGGAATGGCTAAATGTTGCCATGTGCTCCCTCCATTCCAAATTATATGTTGTTCTGACTTTTCTCGAGACAATTTTTCATATGTACCTAGATATATGTCTAGGTGTATATAAAAATTATGTACTAATAAAGCCAGATCGACTTACAATTTGGAACGAAAGAAGTATTATTCTTTTCCTTTTGTTGTCTAGCCTCTCCTTTTATACATTAGAAAAAAAAACCCTCCGAACATGGTATGTGTGTAGGACTCAAATTCGGTGGCAACAATAGATCTGGTGTGACGGATTTAATCCGTGTGACTGTGACATTCACGTACGATAATAGGCGCCATTACGCATCACTGCATCTTGCTCATGATATTCAGGTGCATCTTGTACGATATTTAGGGAGTTGCAATTTTTTGACCGAATATATATATACAGTCTAAGTTGCATAAGTAGGCAACCGTTATTAACTAAGGCATATTTATGGCAAGTGAAAAGTTCAAAGTGTATATGTTTGTCCATGTCAATCAATGGAGAAAAAGCAGCACCAGTGGGGCTGAGTCATAGGTGCGTGACTCCACCCACTGAGTCAATCTATTTAGATCTTAATTTATGAGTTTAATGACGTTCTATGAATCCTTAGCTAGTATATATAAAAGCTGGAAATTATTTCGTTCACCTAAAAATGAAGTCCGTGTCAACAATTTGGGATGGATAGGCACTATGTAGCCAATTTAATTGTTATAAAACCTCTATTAGCAATATCTCTGTAAGATGGGCCCTTGTACGGAAACAGCATACTAAAAAATGAAGTGCTTTCAGACATATATAGCTACTTTCTCCTATCACAAAAATAAGATCATCTATATTTGTCTTAACAAGTAAAACATTTAAATTTTTACTAGGATATCTATAAGAAATATAATACCTCAAATAAAAAACTACATATTGTCAAATTACTTTTATAATGACTCTATGTAAAGATTTAAGTCATTGATGTGCCAAGTGAAATAAATGATTTAGGACAAACATAAATAATATTTGTGATTAAGGGAAGCATTTGATTTGGTGTTGTTCGGACAAGGTCATCAAAGGTGTTTAGAATGGTTTCATTGGCGTGGACAAAGGAAGACAAAATCGATGCTCGATCAATCATAGTCAAAGGTATTTTGAGTTTGTGTGTAGAAACAAAAAAACCAATCAATTGAGATTTGTGTGTGATATATGCCGATGATGTGGCATTCTATTTGAATATAACTGGCTATGTTGGCGTGTCGGTGGGTATCTATATTGCCACACGCGTAGGTAGACCATGTCTTAGATTGTTGTGAGCACTAAAAATTAGCAGCTAAAATTAGAACTGATGGATCCAAACAGACCTGCTAATTAATAAACCTGCTAATTATTAGCTGTACGACTGCTAACTATTAATTCAATTAGTAGGTTTGAAGTTACTAATAGATGCTAATAGTTTATATGCACCTTCAATTCACTATCCAACCATCTATTAGAAGGTGGATCCAAATAACTCTCTGCTAAAAATTAGCTAGTTAAAAATTAGAAACTATCAATTAGCTAGCTAAAAATTAGCGGCTATTAGGTAGCTAATTTTTAGTGGTAATAATGGATCCAAACAGGTCCTATATACATATATAATTGGATGCTACGTATGCAGATTATTAATGAAAAGCATGAGGTATATGATGATCATCCGTTTATATGTGTGTCGAGTCAACACTCTTCGAGGTTTCCAATATAAATTGGAAACTACTCAAGCACCGCTACCACAAAATTGCCAATCACCATCAGTTTCAAAAGCCCATCACTGCTGGATTTTACAACCAAGTAATGTGTTGTCGGTAATAATAGATACAGACTTTCATTGCGTGCACCGGCCAGGGAGAATGCTCGTGCTAGAGTGGGGAAAGGGGAGGAAGAGAGAGAAGGGTAGGAGGAGAGCGCACGAGATCTAGGGAGTGGATGGAGACCGGGAGGCGGGAGGGAGAGGGAAAGAGAGGCGGAAAGAGAAGGATAAGGAAGAGAGGAGCGGACGTGAAAGCTGCAGGAGTTAAATGCGTTGCAATAAAATTTCAGCTCCGGAGGCAACAGAATCACCGCCGATTGGTAATACAAGTCAACAATGATTATCATTGTTAGGTTGTATCACCAACCAACGGTAATAATTTTTTCTGTCACTACCGGTTGGTTTTAAAATTCGACAATGATGCCCTTTTTGCTTACAAACCACCAGTGATACTCTTATAAGCGACGGTTTTAATTTCTGGCAATGATGAACCAGTTGGGATTGTGTTTTTTCAGTAGTGCCTGTTCTTAAAAAGTCAATGGTGGGCGGCCCCGGCCCTTATCTAAATATAGCAAAAGTACATTTTTATATGTGCGGTCGAGGACGAGGATAGCTAGCTAGTACATCCAGTAGGTCGGAATTGGAATTCGACGCGAAACCGTTCGGAGTTACGTCATTTTGTGTAAGTTTAAAAATGGGTCGACGAAGCCACTTTTGGTAATTTTTGTAGAGAGATCGGCTTAAGAAGTGGCATGGTGTCGCGGCTTAGGACGATAGCTCTACATACCCACTGGAGTATGGAAGAAGTAGTTTGGCGTTTGGACCTTCGGGTAGGGTTTTGCGACCGCTTTGAAAACCATGCACGTCACCTATTTCGAACAAAGCCCGCGCTGACCACGGTCACCACCGCTGCTCGGCTTGGCGCCGCTGCTGGCTCGCCCAGCGCTCGCTGAAGTGCTGGCCGCGTCCTCACTGCCGTCCTGTGCTAGCACGTCGCGCGCTTGGTCCTGGCGCTGCTGCCTCGGCTGCCTGCTGCCACGCGCTGGCGCGCGGTTCACATCGCCACGGCTGACGCGCTTGTCCGAACACCGCCCGCGCCCTGCCCTACACTGGCTGGAGGTGCGCCGGGTCTCGCGATGCTGCTTGGGCAGACGCATCTGCCTGGCACTCACCACGCACGCACGCAAGCGCACTGCATCCTGGCTCTGGCGGCTCTGCCTCACCGTCGCGTTGCACGGTACCCCAGCCGCGCTACACGCCACCCATCGCCGCGCCCGGCACTGGTGCCGTTGACCCGCTGCGGCTGCACGCGCATGGGACGGTCGCCTGCTCCACCATCATTTCGGCATCACGTTGCGCTAGTGCTTCCTTTGTTCGGCGTCGTTCGTTGTGACGCATCTCCGAGCTTCATCGGCTTGCAGGTTCGGCCGTGCGGATAGCCGCCTAGAGCACGCCGCGCTGTTCCCCGTCGTTATGTGCACATGTACTTTGCGTTGACGGCCACAGCTGTGCCGAGCCATGCCGCGCCAGAACCCCCTGTCTCCGCTGTCGCCATGACCGGCGAGACCCCTTCCTTCGATTCCCCGTGATAGTAGCACTATAATCCAATTCGTCGCATCCTTGGCTCCGCTGGGTAGCTGGCTACGCAACCGTCCCCACCTCGCTGCGTGTACCGCCGCACAGAGCCTCAATTTGAAATTGCCGCTCTGTCGGGACCATAAGACCGGACAGACACGCACCGTCGGCAAGCCACCTATCCAGAGCACCCTGTGGCGATTCCTTGCACCACCGGCCTCGTCTCCCCCTCCTAAGTACCATGCGCACCTCTATCGTAACGCTACCATAGCCCATCGTTCCCTGACATGGCCGTGGCATCGCCGTGCGCCACCGCACCACCTCACGCGCACGTGGCCAGCTTGGTTCAGGCCGTCTCCGAACGAATCATCGTCTCGAAGGGTTCCGCGGCGAGTCACTGGAGCTCACTAGCTACCTATTTTGCCCTGGCCTTGCTGACGTTCACCGAAACGGCACCGCCGTAACTGCAGGACCTCCGCCGCCATGGTCAGACCGTGCTACTGTAGCTTGGCTCGCGTTTTCCTCACCCGGCACTTCGCGTTTGCTCCTAGGTAAGGGTCGACTTGGTTTTTGGGGAGGGGAAGGTCTGTTGTGGCCAGCGTAGGTCGTAGGTGCCAGCGTCGCTGCGCCGGTGCGCGTGGGTGCCCATAGGGGTGTCGCTGATGTGAGGATAGCAGATTCCGAGGGCGCATCTGTAAAACCGTAGACTAGAGGAATAGTGCCTTAGGGCTCATAGGGAATACAGAGTAGTCCGGGGGTGTTTCTACATTTTTGCCATCACGCGCGGATCCTTCCCTCCGCGGGCCGTCGTCCGGCTGGGCCGCGCTGCGCTGAAGCGCGTGTCGCGCCGTTGTGGGCCGAGCCACGCGTGTTGGGCCACGGGTTAGAAATTGTTTTCTTCAATTTCCAGTAAAGTAGAAATGCTTATTCAATTTAGTTTTCAAGCTGAACTTTGATAATTTATAGTAAATTGTGTAGTGGTCCAAAAATAGTGAGACTAATTTTGTTAGGTTCACCAAAATACCATCTACTTGTTAGTACAGTTAGACTGCAGTTAGCTATGGCAAGTATTGGGTCATAAATTCAAAACTAGAGAGCTAATATTATGTAGATTAATATTTGTAGGAATATTTTTGAACAATTGGTGATAGCTATAGACATAAAAATTTTACAGTAGGTTCCCTAGGTCATTATGTACTTGCTGTAAATTTTGTAGCCTTAGGATGAGTTGCTAAATAAAGTAGCTATTACCCTTGCTTTATCGCATATAGCGTAAATTAGCATTAGGAGTAAGAATAGATGTAGTTGCTATAATAATAATGAATGTCATACTTCAAACTTGTTATCGGTAACAATAGATAGCTTAGTACCGTAGTCGGTAGTACTAGCTTAATAGTTAAACAGATGTACTTTTATTTTAAGAGTTGCTGTTGTCATGTTATTAAGCATTACATCATCATTTCATGTAGATCGCGAGCCGGTAGAATTCGTGCCCATCGACGAACAGGAGTATGACGAGGTGATTGAGGAGTATGAGGAGGAGATCCTCGTGCAGGAGGGAGCCCCAGAGCCTGTTGGTGCTGACCTTACTGACCCGTCGCCTGCCCAAGGCAAGCCCCGATGCATAACCCCTATTTTAATGATCACCGCATATATATATATATATATATATATATATATATATATATATATATATATATATATATATATATATATATGTGTGTGTGTGTGTGTGTGTGTGTGTGTGTGTGTGTGTGATGTGCATTTAAGTTACAGGTATTGTATGGAAACTACATGCATAAATATATCTACCCATGAGTCCTACTAGTATAGGTCAAGTAGTTGCTATGCTCAGGATATCGGTAGCGTGAGTAACCTGCCGTTACTCGCAAGTAGGTGATAAATATGATCACCCATGATAAAAATGGTAAAGGTAAATGGTGATCGGGTAGGGATATGGTTTGGGTATTGGTGGGTGTAAGGGGTTGTGTCCTGCGGGCAACAGGGCATAGCTTGGTTACACTTTTTTCCTGTCTGTGTCGATTAAGGACCGGTCATTGCATATGACTCTAGGCAAGTCACAGATTTATTGTCCTGAGCACATACTTGGGTATGGGCGCAGGGAAGACTTGTTGCTCTCTTGTCGCAGATCCAGCTCTTTTCGGACCGACCGATTGGAGGCGGAGATGGTGGAGGTCCTTGCACCACACAGAGTCCGGGAGTCAGGAATGGGGGCTTGGAGTCCAAGTTTGGATGGGGACCTGGACATCCGGGATAGGAGAGTTATGGGTTAGTCCTGCTTGTGCCTAGGGTACAAGTGGGGCGTGTGTTTTTGGGGCACCCAGCTGGGCACATTGATTCGCAAATCGCCAAGAAATCCGGTACGGCTTGTCTACGGTTTAGCACCACAGTAAGAACTAAAAGTTGAAAGGAGAAGAAATGGAACTGATTGCTCAACTCTTGCTTGAAAGTAGAATAGGTGCTTATATAGACTGGCTAGATGATAACTTAATACGGTTGATAATAATACGTAAATAAGGACTCACTATTAGTATTGCTTTCTGTCAAAAGAAACCAGCAAACCATAAAGCTTATCATATTCCTTGGAGTCGGGAAATTATTCCCACTAGTTGGATAAGTCTTGTGAGTACATTGTGTACTCAGGGTTTATTTACCCCTATTGCAGGCGATGCATGAAAAGTACCTTTGTGTGGAGGATTCTTCTGGTGGACTCAGACGGAATCCTCGCTCCTACCGCTAGATGCTTATTTAAATTTCGTTGTTTATCATTCTGCACTCTGACATTTGGTAATGTAATAATGTACTTTTTTTAAGAATCGCTGATGTATGAAATGGACTTGTATTGTAACTCGTTCTCATTATTGGATCCTTGGGAAAAATATGGATCTTTTGGGTTCTCTCTCGGGGTGTGCCCGACAGATACTGCCTGCGGTAGCTTGTTTTCGAGGTGCTTAGTGTCTAGTGGAAGATGAGCGCCTCTGTAAGGGTGCTATTTCGGTGGTTTTGCCACATTTGGTACCAGAGCCAATAATGGTCACGAGTTTCATCACCCTTTTTCAAAACTAAAAATTTGACCAACAAAAGCTTTGCGAAAAGTAGGATGCAATTAAGTTAAGTTAAATAAGTATAAGCCCTAGCAATATGGTCTATCTAGGATAGCAACACTGGTTTTATCTAATCAATTTTCTGCAGGTACACTGACTTACGTTGCGTAAGAAATCGCTTAGTATACGAAAAGTGAGTGTGCAATGTGCCGAAAAGTTTTTACGAATGCCGCTATATTCTGGCTTGAGTGAACGTATAGGTCAAAGCATGCATCATGATAATAGCATCTTACTTCAACTAAAATCCCCCTTCACGTATAATTGAATTAGTAAATTGATAGGACTAACTAACGAAATGCTTTAATAAATGTGTTGTCATTTCTCTAATCCCTTGATTCTGATCGGGAGGATGTTCTTATGGATGATTCATATCCCTTACAGATGAATCTAAGGTCTAGACATGGGAGCACCAGTGTAGGGGCGGCTCACGGTCTTGGCGAGGGCCATGGCGAGAGTGGTCGGGCCCATGAGCCCAACGGGGAGAGCCATGGGGCTCCACTTCTGGCTCCTCCTCCTCCACCATCGCCTCCGATGACCCACGCTGAGATGATGGTAGAGCTATTGGCTGCTCGCTGAGAGTCAGCTCGTGCCATGGACATAATGGCACAAGCTATCACGGGCCTCGCACGTGGAGGCCACGGGGGCAACGGTGGGAACGGGGGCGGTGCCCGACGTCCTGAGGGCCCATCCTCTTACCAGGACTTCCTCAAGACTCACCCACCCACCTTCACCCCATCTAATGAGCCCATGGATGCAGAGCACTGGCTTCGCATTCTGGAGCAAAAGTTTCTGCTGCTCGACGTGGCCGATGAGCAGAAGGTGCGCTTTGCAGTGCAGCAGCTTTTGGGTTCTGCAAGCGCATGGTGGGACACCTTCCATGCCATGGAGCAGCCTAATCATATGGCAACCTGGTAGGAGTTCACCACCGCATTCCGAGAGTTCTTTATCCCTGCTAGTGTCATCAACCGAAGGGTGACTGAGTTTCTGGAGCTACGCTAGGGGAATATGATAGTGATGGATTATGTGAATAAGTTCAATCACTTGGCCTAGTATGCTAGCATTCATGTGGACACTGATGACAAGAAGAAGGATCACTTCTTTCGCGGTCTCTCTTCCATCCTTCAGGAGAAGCTGTACATGGCGAACTATCAGACCTTTGGGGCACTGATGAACGCCGCCATTGCCATGGAGGGTTTTCAGCAGGAGTCCTAGGCCGAGTGGAAGAGGAAGCGGGTGGTAGCTGGATCCTCTAGCCACCCTCACACTCAGAAGATATAGGTTGTCCGGTAGGGGCCCTATCAACCATCCGATGGGCCTTTGTTCTGGCAGCCCCAGTAGACTTCACAAACTTCCTCCACACAGTACTATGCACCCCCGCAGCAGGTGCAGCCCCAGCAATCTCAGGGATAGCAGGTCCCACCTCATCAGGGGTTTGGGAACAAGCCAGGTGCTTGCTTCAAGTGTGGCAAAGATGGCCACTATGCTCGAGCTTGTCCCCAGAACCAGCCAGCTCAGTCTACTCAACCATCAGCGAACCTCAGGCTTGTTAAGAGGACTATAATAAAAAAAGAAAGTGCCTAGTAGATCTGGCCAGGTGCATTTCACAAATGCTAAGCAGATTTTGCAGTAGGAGCCGGCGATGGCTGGTATGTTTACCATCGACTCCCATCCAACTTATGTGTTGTTCGATTCTAGTGCATCACATTCCTTAATGAGCATGGGGTTTGTAGAGCGGCACAACTTACCACTTATGGCTATACTGTATGCCTATAAGATCCATACTGTGGGTTCACAATTGTTCATCAATACCCACACAGATACAGTAAGTTTGGTATTAGCCACCCACACTTACTGCCTATAGTTCATGGTCATGCCTGGGCAAGGCATTGATGTTATTCTTGGAATGAATTGGTTGCGGGTGTATGGGGTAGTATTGGATATGAAGAGGAGAAGTGTGGAGTTACGGCTTCCTTCTTCTGAGGATAAGATGTCTCTTATTGTACCCTCAGATCTAGTCTTGCTTGTTGCTACCCATGCTGAAGCCTCTCCTAATCTTACCTCCATTCCGGTAGTATGTGAGTTCCTAGATGTTTTCCCTGAAGATCTTCCTAGGTTGCCACCAGATAGAGAGGTAGAATTCTCCATTGTGCTTGAGCCTAGTACTGCCCCTATCTCTAGACGTCCGTACTGCATGGCTCCAAAGGAACTAGCAGAAATAAAGAAGTAGCTGGAAGAATTGATGGATAAAGGTTTCATCCATCCTAGTTCTTCACCATGGGGTTGCCCAGCCATTTTTGTGAAGAAGAAGGATGGTACTCTGAGGATGTGTGTGGATTACCGCCCCTTAATGCAGTAACAGTTAAGAACAAGTATCCTTTGCCCTGCATAGATACTTTGTTCGATCAGCTAGCTGGCGCCAAGGTGTTCTCGAAGATTGATCTTTGATTAGGCTATCATTAGATCAAGATCAGGCCACATGATATACCAAAGACAGCTTTCTCTACTAGGTATGGGTTGTATGAGTACCTAGGGATGTCCTTTGGTCTCACCAATGCTCCTGTCTTCTTCATGTACCTGATGAATTTAGTTTTCATGCTGGAGCCGGATAAGTTTGTGGTGGTTTTCATTGATGATATCCTGATCTATTCCAAGAATGATGAAGAGCATGCCCAACACCTTCAGGTAGTACTGGCTCAACTAAGGGAGCACAAGTTGTATGCTAAATTCAGCAAGTGCAAATTTTGGTTAGATCGAGTGCAGTTTTTGGGGCATGTGTTGACACCTGAAGGCGTTTCTGTAGATCCCAGTAAGGTGCAAGATGTATTAGATTGGAAGTCTCCCAAGTCTGTGCATCAGATTTGTCAGTTCCTTGGTCTGGCTAGATACTATCAGTGTTTCATTCCTGATTTCTCCAAGATAGCCTAGCCAATGACCAAACTTCTCCAAAAAGAAGCTAAGTTTGATTGGAGCCTAGCTTGTGAAGAAGCTTTCTAAACTCTGAAGACATTTCTGACCACTACTCCTATGTTGGCCCAACCAGATATTGATAGGCCCTTTGATGTATACTGTGATGCCTCGAAGACGGGGTTGGGTGTGTGCTTATGCAAGATAGGCGTGTGATAGCTTATGCTTCGCGCTAACTAAAGAAGCATGAGGTGAATTACCCCACGCGTGACTTAGAGCTAGCTGCTGTTGTCCACACTCTAAAGATTTGGAGGCACTATCTGTTGGGCAACAAAGTGCATATCTTTACTGATCACAAGAGCCTCAAGTATATTTTCACTCAGTCTGAGCTAAACATGAGGCAGAGGAGATGGTTAGAATTAATAAAGGACTATAACTTGGAAGTCCATTATCACCCAGGAAAGGCCAATGTTGTAGCTGATGCCTTGAGCCAAAAGTCACATCAGGTTGAAGAAGCACCTTTGTCTCTCAACAATGCAGAGGTATTGGCTCACATTGCATTGATCTCAGAATTATTGGAGCAGATTATTCGGGAGCAAAAGGAAGACCCCGAAGAGATTCCTCACATCAGGAAGTTGATGGCTGAAGGGCGTGGTCCTCACTTTAGTGTTGATGAACATGGAGTGGTGAGATACAAGGATAGATTGGTGGTTCCATCCAATGAAGAGCTGAAAAGAAAGATTTTGAATGAAGCTTACCATTCAAAACTGTCTATTCATCCTGATAGCAACAAGATGTATCATGATCTGCGCCACTTGTACTAGTGGTCTAACATGAAGCAGGACATCACCCGGCATGTCATGGAGTGCGACACTTGTGGTAGGGTTAAAGCAGATCACATGCGTACCCCAGGATATTTGCAGCCCTTGCCCATTCCTGTTTGGAAATGGGAGGATATTTCCATAGACTTCATTGTGGGTTTACCTCGCACATCCACGGGCTTTGATTCCATTTGGGTCATTGTGGACCGTCTCACCAAGTCTGCCCATTTTATCCTGGTGAACACTAGATATATAGCCAAGAAGTATGCTGAGATATATTTTGAGCAGATTGTGACCCTTCATGGAGTTCCCCTGACTATCGTCTCTGATAGAGGGTCAAACTTTGTCTCTCGTTTCTGGGAGCAACTGCAGCACTGTCTGGGTACTCATCTTCTTAGAAGCTCAGCATACCACCCACAAACTGATGGTCAAATTGAAAGGGTGAACCAAGTGCTCGAGGATATGTTGAGGGCTTGTGCCATCTCTTTTCCTGAGAAGTGGGATAAGTGCTTGAAGTTAGCTAAATTTTCTTACAATAACAGCTACCAAGAGAGCATCCGTATGGCACCATTTGAGGCACTATACGGGCAGAAGTGTAGAATGCCACTGAACTGGGTTGAAGTGGGAGACCATGGGTACTTTGGGCTTGACTTCATAAAAGAGTCTCGAGAGAAAGTAAACATTATTCGAAGCCACTTGAAGGCAGCTCAAAGCCAACAAAAGTCCTACGCAGACAAGCGAAGGAGGCCTTTGGAGTTTGTAGCTAGGGACTATGTGTACCTCAAGGTGTCTCCTATAAGAGGGGTGCATCGGTTTGGTGTCCATGGCAAGCTAGCCCCTCGGTATGTGGGCCCGTACCAGGTGTTGCAATAGTGTGGCCCCGTTGCTTATCGTCTCCAGCTTCCTGATATTTTATCTACGGTACATAATGTGTTTCATGTATCTCAATTGAAGAAATGTCTGTGTGCTCCTAAAGAAGCTGTGGAAATTGAAGAGCTTCCCCTCCAGCCAGATTTGACTTATGTGGAGCACCCTATAAAAATCCTAGATGAGAAAGAAAGAGTGACCAGGAATAGAGTGGTAAATTCTACAAGGTGCAGTGGCAAAACCATTCAGAGGATGAAGCCACCTAGGAACAAGAGAGTTACCTATTGCAGCATTACCCCCACCTTCTCGCCGGCTCTAATAGTTAGTTGCTGCACTAAAAATATATTCCCTACCTCTTTCTCACACTAGGCACATAAAATCTCAGATCGAGATTTTGTTTTATGAGGTAGATTTGTAACACCCTCGGTGTTACATTGTATAGTTTTTACTAAAACACTACATGAGCATCATACTTATGTGCAAAGGTGTATAACATAAAGTATAAATCAATGTACGGTACTTGAAACATTTATCCGAAACAAGGAAACAAATCTTTCATTTCATGTCTCTTTATATCGTTTAGTATTCTAAGCGAATTTTTATCGAATAAAAATGATGTAGAACATTTATGCGAACTTTAATAAAGTTGTAGTACGTACTTCATAGGCGATAATGAAATATGTGCGGTCGAGGATGAGGATAGCTAGCTAGTACATCTAGTAGGTTGGAATTAGAATTCAACACGAAACCATTCGGAGTTACGTCATTTCACGTAAGTTTAAAAATGGGTCGACGAAGCCACTTTTGGTAATTTTTGTAGAGAGATCGACTTAAGAAGTGGCATGGTGTCGTGGCTTAGGTCGATAGCTCTACATACCCACTAGAGTATGGAAGAAGTAGTTTGGCGTTTGGACCTTCGGGTAGGGTTTGTGACTGCTTTAAAAATCATGCACGTCACCTATTTCGAACAAAGCCCGCGCGGACCGCGGTCACCACCGCTGCTCAGCTTGGTGCCACTGCTGACTCACCCAGCGTGCGCCGAAGCTCCGACCACATCCTCACTGTCGTCCTGTGCTAGCACATCGCGCGCTTGGTCCTGGCGCTGCTAGCTCGGCTGCCTGCTGCCACGCGTTGGCGCGTGGTTCACATCGCCACGGCTGACGTGCTTGTCCAAACACCGCCCCTGCCCTGCCCTGCACTAGCTGGAGGTGCACCGGGTCCCGTGATGCTACTCAGGCGGACACATCTACCCGTCACTCACCATGCACGCACACAAGCGCACTGCATTGGGGCTCTAGCGGCTCTACCTCGCCGTCGTGTCACATGGTACCCCGGTCGCGCTACACGCCACCCATCGCCATGCCCGGCACTAGTGCCGTTGACCCACTATGGCTGCACGCGCATGGGACGGCCGCCTGCTCCACCATCATTTCGGCATCACGTTGCGCTAGTGCTTCCTTTGTCTGGCGCCGTTCGCTGTGACGCATCTTTGAGCTTCGTCGGCTCGTGGGTTCGGCCGTGCGGACAACCGCCTAGAGCACGCCTCGTTGTTCCCCATTGTTATGTGCATGTGTACTTTGTATTGATGGCCACGGCTGTGCCGAGCCATGCCGCGCCAGAACCCCCTGTCTCCATTGTCGCCATGACCGGTGGGACCCCTTCCTTCGATACACCGTGATAGCAGCACTATAATCCAATTCGTCGCATCCTCGGCTCCACTGGGTAGCTGGCCACGCAACCATCCCCACCTCACTGTGTGTACCACCGCATAGAGCCTCAATTTGAAATTGCCGCTCTGCCGAGTCCATAAGACCGGACGGACATGCACCGTCGGCAAGCCACCTATACAGAGCACCCTGTGGTGATTCCTTGCACCACCGGCCTTGTCTCCCCCTCCTAAGTACCCTGTGCACCTCTGCCATAATGCTACCATAGCCCATCGTTCCCTAACATAGCCGTGCTCGGTTTGGGTCATCTCTGAACAAATCATCATCTCGAAGGGTTCTGCGGTGAGTCACTGGAGCTCACTAGCTACCTATTTTGCCTCGGCCTTGCTGACGTTCACCAGAACGGCACCACCGTAACTGCAGGACCTCTGCTGCCATGGTCAGACCATGCTACTGTAGCTCGGATCGTGTTTTCTTTGCCCGGCACTTCGCGTTCGCTCCTAGGTAAGGGTTGGCTCAGTTTTTGGGGAGGGGAAGGTCTGCTATGGCCGGCGTAGGTCATTGGTGCTAGCGCCGCCGCGCCGATGCGCGCAGGTGCCTGTAGTGGTGTCGCTGATGTGAGGATAGCAGATTCTGAGGGCATATCTGTAAAAGCACAGACTAGAGGAATAGTGCCTTAGGGCTCGCAGGGAATACAGAGTAGTCCGGGGGCGTTTTTGCATTTTTCCCGTTGCGTGCGGATCCTTCCCTCCGCGGGCCGTCGTCTGGCTAGGCTGCGCTCGCGTGTGGGCCACGCTGCACTGACGCGCGTGTCGCGCCATTGTGGGCCGAGTCGCGCGTGTTGGGCCGCGGGTTAGAAATTGTTTTCTTCGGTTTCCAGTAAAGTAGAAATGCTTATTCAATTTAGTTTTCAAGCTGAACTTTGATAATTTGTAGTAAATTGTGTAGTTGTCCAAAAATAGTGAGACTAATTTTGCTAGGTTCACAAAAATACCATCTACTTGTTAGTACAATTAGACTGCAGTTAGCTATGGCAAGTATTGTGTCATAAATTCAAAACTAGAGAGCTAATATTATGTAGATTAATATTTGTAGGAATATTTGTGGACAATTGGTGATAGCTATAGACATAAAATTTTTACAGTAGGTTCTCTAGGTCATTATGTACTTGCTGTAAATTTTTAGCCTTAGGATGAGTTGCTAAATAAAATAGCTATTACCCTTGCTTTATCGCATATAGCGTAAATTAGCATTAGGAGTAAGAATACATATAGTTGCTATAATAATAATGAATGTCATACTTCAAACTTGTTATCGGTAACAATAGATAGCTTAGTACCGTGGTCAGTAGTACTAGCTTAGTAGTTAAACAGATGTACTTTTATTTTAAGAGTTGCTGTTGTCATGTTATCAAGCATTACGTCATCATTTCATGTAGATCGCGAGCTGGTAGAATTAGTGCTCATCGATGAACAAGAGTATGATGAGGTGATTGAGGAGTACGAGGAGGAGATCCTTGTGTAGGAGGGAGCCCCGGAGCCTGTTGGTGCTGACCTTACTGACCCGTCGCCAGCCCAAGGCAAGCCCCGGTGCATAACCCCTATTTTAATGATCACCACACACACACACACACACACACACACACACACACACACACACACACACACACACACACATATATATATATATATATATATATATATATATATATATATATATATATATATATATATAGGTATTGTAAGGAAACTACATGCATAAATATATCTACCCATGAGTCATACTAGTACAGGTCGAGTAGCTGCTATGCTCAGGATATCGGTAGCGTGAGTAACCCGCCGTTACTCGCAAGTAGGTGATAAATATGATCACCCATGATAAAATGGTAAAGATAAATGGTGACCGGGCAGGGATATGATTTGGGTATTGGTGGGTGTAAGGTGTTATGTCCTGTGGCCAATAGGGCATAACTCGGTTACACTTTTGCCCTATCTGTGTCAATTAAGGACCAGTCATTGCATATGACTCTAGACAAGTGAAAGCTCTAGTTTGGTTTTGGTGAATTGATGAAACCCTAAGTGCTAACCTAGTTTATCAAGTGATCATGAGATAGGTTGCACATTCCAAGCGATCAAGCAAATGAAGATTATGATGATGGTGATGCCATGGTGATAATCAAGCACTTGGACTTGAAAAGAAGAAAGAGAAAAATAAAAGGCTCAAGACAAAGGTATAAATGGCAGGAGCCATTTTATTTTGGTGATCGAGACACTTAGCGAGTGTGATCACATTTAGGAACGATAGCCGTACTATTAAGAGGGGTGAAACTCATATTGAAATGTGGTTATCAAAGTGCCACTAGATGCTCTAACTCATTGCATATGCATTTAGGATCTAGTGGAGTGCTAACACCCTTGAAAATGTTTTGTGAAAATATGCTAACACATGTGCACAAAGTGATACACTTGGTGGTTGGCACATTTGAGCAAGGGTTAGGAACTTCACTAGCGGAGTGTCCGCCCATAGAGTGCGGATAGTCCAATGGTGCCACCGGCGCCCTAGACAGATAAGACGGAGGTCACTGTAAGTGACCGGACGCTGGCCTCAGTTAGACCGGCGTGTCCGGTCAGTAGAAGCTAAAACGACGCTGGTGTCGATCTCTGACCAGACGCTGGTCACTTAGTGACCAGACGCTAGAGGGCTGCGTTTGGTCCCGCTGACGTGGCAGCGCACAGGGGAGTCGCCGAGTGACCGAACATTGGGTGAGTCCAGTCGAGCATGACCGGATGCGTCTGGTTGTGAAAAATTATCTTTGGATGCTTACTGGAAACGACCGGACGCTGGGGTTCAGCGTCCGGTCACTTTGAGCTACTATGTCCGGTCATCACTTGACCGTTGAGATCAGGCGATCAACATTTGAAGAGAGGGGACACGTGGCACGCATCGCGTGACCGGACGCTGAGGTCCAGCGTCCGATCAATATGACCGGAGCGTCCGATCACCCCGTGTTTTGCCCAGTGAAGGGGTACAACGGCTCTATTTCATGGGAGCTTCTATTTAAGCCACATGGCCGGCTCCAGCTCACTCTCTTGGCTATTTGCATTGACATAGCAACCTTGTGAGCTTAGCCAAAGCCCTCCCACTCATCTTCATCATTGATTCATCATCTTTGTGAGATTGGGAGAGAATCCAAGTGCATTGCTTGAGTGTTTGCATCTAGAGGCACTTGGTGTTCGTGTTTCGCTTGTTACTCTTGGTGGTTGCTTCCACCTAGATGGCTTGGAGCAGCGAGGATCGTTGAGTGGAGGTTGGTGATTATCTCCGGCTCCGATCATGGTGATTGTAAGGGGTTCTTGACCTTTCCCCGGCGGAGAGCCAAAAGGTACTCTAGTGGATTGCTCATGGCTTGTGTGATCCTCATCTTGTGTTGGTTGTGCGGCACCCTATTGAGGGTTTGGTGTGTGATGCCAATTAGCGCGTGAACCTCCAAGTGAGTGAATCACCACAACGAGGAGTAGCTTGCCGGCAAGCAAGTGAACCTTGGTAAAAAAATCATTGCGTTCATCATTTGATTCCGAGGTGATTGGTCTTCATTGTTATTCATTCTAGTGATTGATTGGCTCCTTCTTCGACACGGCGGTATAAACAAATTGCTCACTCTCTTTACATTACCGCAAACTAGTTGTCAAGCTCTTTAGTGTAGCTAGTTGTGAGAGCTTGTTAGTTTGGTTAGTATGGCTCTTTAGTTAGCTTTTGAGAGCACACTAACTTAGTGTAGTGTCATAGCTATTGTGTGGATAGAAACTATATAAACTAGAATTATGGTAGGTAGCTTGCTATTTTAGTAGGCTAACGCAACACTTGCTTCGCCTCATAATTGTCTAACCGGTTTGTTAAGTGTTGTTGTAGAAGTTTTTAATAGGCTATTCAACCCCCCTCTAGCCATTAGGACCTTTCCGCAATTCATAGATTTATTGTCCCGAGCACATACTTGGGTATGGGCGCATGGAAGACTTGTTGCTCTATTGTCGCGGATCCGACTTTTTTCAGACCGACTGATTAGAGGCGGAGATGGTGGAGGTCCTTGCACCACACTGAGTCCGGGACTCACGAGTGGGGGCTTGGAGTCCAAGTTTGGACGGGGACCTGGACATCCGGGACAGGAGAGTGATGGGTTAGTCCTACTTGTGCCTGGGGTACAAGCAGGGCGTGTGTTTTCGGGGCACCCAGCTAGGCACATTGATTCGCGAATCGTCGAAAAATCTGGTATGGCTTTTCTGCGGTTTAGCACCGTAGTAAGAACTAAAAGTTGAAAGGAGAAGAAATGGAACTGATTGCTCAACTCTTGCTTGAAAGTATAACATGTGCTTATATAGACTGGCTAGATGATAACTTAATATGGCTGATAATAATACGTAAATAAGGACTCACTATTAGTATTGCTTTCTGTCAAAAGAAACCAGCAAACCATAAAGCTTATCATATTCCTTGGAGTCGGGAAATTATTCCCACTAGTCGGATAAGTCTTGTGAGTACATTGTGTACTCAGGGTTTATTTACCCCTATTGCAGGTGATGCATGAGAAGTACCTTTGTGTGGAGGATTCTTCTAGTGGGCTCAGACGGAATCCTCGCTTCTACCGCTAAATGTTTATTTAAATTCCGTTGTTTATCATTCCGCACTCTGACATTTGGTAATGTAATAATGTACTATTTTTAAGAATCTCTGATGTATGAAATGGACTTGTATTGTAACTCGTTCTCATTATTAGATCCTTGGGAAAAATGTGGATCTTTCGGGTTCTCCCTCGGGGTGTGCCCGACGGATACCGCCCGCGGTAGCTTGCTTTCGGGGTGCTTAGTGTCTGGTGGAAGACGAGCGCCTCCGTAAGGGTGCTATTTCAGCGGTTCTGCCACACTATGGAGTATGATCTTACACTCTCTCGTAGCCGGTCACATGATTTGATCATCTATTCAAATGCTGATTGGGCAGACTGCCCGGATACCCACCGCTCTACTTCTGAGTATTGTGTGTTTCTTGGCGATAATCTTATATCATGGTCGTCCAAGCGCCAAAACACTATCTCGCGGTCCAGTGCTGAGGCCGAATACAGGGGTGTTGCCAATGCCGTGGCTGAGGCTTCTGGATTCCTAACTCTTGGGCGAGCTTCATCGTTCTTTACCACGTGCTACTCTTGTCTATTGTGACAACATCAGTGCCGTGTATTTGTCAACAAACCCACCAGTTCATCACCAAAGGACCAAACACGTGGAAATCGATATCCATTTTGTCCAGAAGTGTGTGGCCCTTGGTGCTGTGCGGGTTCTACATGTTCATATATCCCTTCAGTATGCCGACATATTTACTAAGGGATTACCGACTGCTATCTTTCTCAACTTTCGATCGAGTCTCAATGTTCGATCGTCTCCTAGTTGAGACTACGGGAGGGTATTAGAATATGAATAGCCTAGAATTTGTGGAGTCTACAATGAAGAGTCTTAGTAGTGGAAGAGTCTAGAATGAAAAGTCTCAGTAGTGGAAGAGTCATGTAACTCCTTTATAAACTCTTGATCAATGGATGGAACAGTGGGGAGAATTCCACTTACAGATATGCATGCTCGGGTATATATATTTGAAAAAACAAATAACCATTGCAGTGTAGGAATTGAATATGCTTTAGATTCATGATTAATTCAGTCGTGTTATGAGTTTAACAGAGTATCTGCAAGACAGTTGCACATGTGGTGCCGTTAAATCAGAGAACAGGTGGATGCATGCAGTTGGTGGCTGCCTAAGCCAGCAGGACATAGTGGATTCTATGTTGCCATTACATCAGCGATCAAAGGGGTCTTTACACCCCTTGGGTTCTCTTCATCGATGCTCTGCCGATGCTTCCTCTCACCATTGGGAAACTCCATCCAACAAAAATAAACCGGCGTAGCAGGTTTCCAAAGTGGCTAAGGACGTGTCTGGGACGCCGTCTGCGGACCGTGCGGTGCGGTACGTGTACCGCGGCCATCCCACCGCATGGGAAACGTGACTTCCGGTTCATTTTCGCGGTGTGGATGCATGTGCGGCGAAAATAATCGCTCGCGCCACGGGCCGTTTGGCGCGATTTTTCACTTGTTTTGGCCGCCACTGCACAAAACGGGGCCGTAAACACGCCTAAGCTGGTTTTTAAATTGCAGAATGGACTTTACCAATGTGTTCCTCTCACCAAGATGATCTAAATTATGTAGAACGTCCAAGGAAGACCTAGGTCGTGGAACTGGCTATCCTGGCATGCTAAACCTTTATGTGGTGACTGGTCTTCGCGTCAACAATAATAATATAAGTAGTTAGTTAAATGCAAAACTGAAAAGTTACTTAGATTATCTATATTATGGTGGGTAATGGGGGGGGGGGGGGGGGGGGGGGGGGGGGGGGATCGGTCAACCGTTGACAAAAAGATGAACACTCGAGTGTATCTTCCTAATATTTTCTTTTCCTTCGGGACCGTGCAAAAGACGCACACATCGATGTGTTTATTCTCACAAATTGTACATGGAGACATTGATGCATTACAATTGCTCTTCATGTTCTTCCCTTCAAACCAAAGCAGAAGCAGAACTGAGATTTCGGTTTCCACTCTTCCATCTGTATATGCTGGCTGTGGGGGTGACAAGGAGAGTCAGATGGATAAATTTTTAAGACATCAGAGATACTCTCGGACGCACAATTTCTGAACATTTGATGAGATGTTTTACTCTCCATTACTCTTTGGCTGCATTGGGACGTTAGGCAGTAGCAAACCATCAAGTCCTTTTTTTGAAAAAGAAAAAAAAATGAAGTCCTTTTGCCGTTTAAGCATCTCACCGCGTGTACCAACTTGAAGTCAGCGTGTTGTCGGGAGGGAAAAAAAAACTTGAAGCCAGCGTCCGCTCTGCGGCTTGCAGGTGTCAAAGCCGGGCGCCAAACCTTTGCCGCTCTCTGTCACTCAGATTAACCCACACGTACGCATCGCGTCTAGACGTGTCACCGTAAGACGTGAACATGCAGCAGGCACCATGCTTGTGCCAACACGACGTATCACGTATGGCGCCAAAAGAGTACATATACACCTTTTGGGCGTGTGCCGACCTGCGCAGCCAAGCATCTCGGAGGCCAGAGCTAGCAAAACAGAGTAGCGATCCTTCAATTTCTTTGCTGTTTCGCCCAGGTATCTATCCAGCTATAGCATGCGAGTCCGCACGCAGGTCGGCAGCATAAACCAGGCGCAGCCCGTCCGCACCGGCGACGTCTACCCACCGACTGCCGCCAAGCGAGAGGCGAGCCACGAGCGGGACAAGATCATTGGACAAGGCCAGCAGCGGGGCAACGACCTGCACGTCGAGGAGACAACTCTTCCCGCCGGCAGACGCATGGTCACCGCCAGCGCGGGCGGCCAGGTACGTACGTTCCAATAAGTTACACGCACGCACCATCTTATAGTACAGTACTGATGTCTGGACGATCTTCGAAACGTACGCGCGCGCTCCTGCATGCAGGTGATGGCAAAAGTTCGCCGTGCCGGTGCCGGGCCGGACGGTGGCGGGGGCCACGGACGCGGTCACCATCGCCGAGGCCATCGACGCGGCGGTGCAGATGCCGGCGGGCGACAAGCCGGTGGACCTCGCGGACGCGGCGGCGGCGCAGGCCGCGGAGATGCTCGCCACGGGGCTGCGCGGCAACGTCCGCGGCGGCGTGGCGGCCCGCGCGCAGCAGGCCCTGGAGACGAACGCGAAGCGAGCGGCGGAGGGCGGCGGCGGCGACAAGCAGGTGACGCTCAGGGACGTGGTGCGTGGCGCCGCCGGGGCGCCGATGCCCGCCGACAAGGTGGCCACGAGGGAGGACGCCCAGATGGTGGCGGCCGCCGCGGCGCGCAACATGGGGAAGGGGGCCGGCGCCGGCGCCGGCGGATATGAGCGAGGGGAGGATGATGTAACATGTAGTAGTGGGCCTATGTAATATTGTGATACGATGCTGGCGGCTCGCTAGTTATTATAGTCTTTTTTTTAAGCTGGTTTTTTAGTTGAAATTATATATTTTTTTCCATAATAAATCAGTCGAAACAGTATTTTAATTTGTTTTTTTAACGCAGGGGCACAGTAGCCAACCGTTTTTACGTGCGTCTCTTCAATAATAAAATAAAATCGAGCATCGTCATCTAAATAGCATAGCAATGAGTCAATGACTCAAAGATTCAAGAGTGTCCCCTTAACCACGGTGGAGCACGAGTGAAGAAGGCATGGATGGTAAGGATGAGAACAGCAGTGATTCAGGGAACTACGGAGCATTCTCGCCTTTTCGGTGCCTCTCAGCTCCCACTGTGACGACGGTATGAGCACACCTCGTCGCTGAACAGGTAGCGCTTTTTTGCACGACGGTGAGCACAGCGGTGGCGTGAGGATTGGTCCGGCGATGTTCAGTGGCGGACCCCGGATTTGAAACCAGGGTAGTCCTAGGAAAAAAAATTATGTGCAACACGACAAAATTCAAAAAAAAATTCGGTAAAATGGCTATAAATTAACCAAATTGAGATAATACAATTGAAAGGCTCAAAACTTATATAAATTAACCAAACTTATATAAGGTCTTACATAAATAAGAGATTACAATACAAGTTCTAGTTCAAGGCTTTTGCTTTGCGCTTTTTCATTGCTATGAAAGCATGAACTTGGCGGAGCTTGGACATAAAAGAAATTCAAAATTTATTTTATAGAAAAATAGTATCAAACAAAGTTTTGGAGTACACCATTGCGAAGAGCTCGTCGAGACAATCGAAACAGACATATTATTTGCTATATTGGGAGCTCGGATTCAAAAGATATTAATTTTAAAAGAGAAGTCAACGTCCACTTAGCAAACTCCAAGAGAGCCCAACAGCACAGCGCCATACAGCACATGCACTAGGCATCGATACTGGCCAGGCGCGTCCCCATCTGCTTCCCCAGTGGGAGAGAGCCGTCGAACGGCCCAGCCACTCTGGTAAAGCCGCATGACTCAGGCAGGAGGCTCCGCCTGCTCCCCAGTTTCACCACGCAGGAGCACAACAGGCCTTGACTGCGCACACTCCGTGACTACCATAACGTGGGCTTCTTTCAGTTTTTTATTGGGTCATATTTTCTATAGGCTAAAGGATTGAAAATGCTGAGTACTAAATAAACTTTGGGCCAGATTCCAGGGTAGTCCTGGGCCTACCTAAACTACCCTCTGGGTCCGCCACTGGCGATGTTGTGTGGACCAAGCCCAAGCAGAGGCGCAATTGCAGTGGAGGATGGTCAAAAATCTTTATCTTTACCTAATAATAAAGAGGTAAAATCTCTCTCCATCTAATTTTTGATCTGATCATCCCTTAACTAACTTTGTGAATTTAGAAAACTACTTATAGCCCTTCTCTTTGTATAACTAGAAATTATAATCTAATTATATCTCTCTGGTTTTGGGTGAATAGGAATCTTAATTCAAATAGGCAAAAATTTTCTCCACTTATTTTTAGGTCCGGTCATCCCTTAACTAACTTTGTGAAGCTACAAAACTGCTATAGTCCTTCTCTTTATATAACTAGGAATCATAATTCAATTAGATCTCTTTGATTTCGGGTGAATAGGAATCTTAATCTAAATAGAAAAATGTAATAATATAGACAACTACGAATCTTAATCCAATTAGATCTCTCCAACTCCGAGTAACCGGAATAAGAATCTTAATCCAAATGCAAAAATATAAGAATAGAAATCTAATAAAGAGAAAAGAAGGAGACAATTTCTTTGTTTAGTTTCTTTTCTCTTCCCTTTTCACTTTTTTCTGGTTTGTCCGTTTTTACTTGTTTTGAGGTTTGTCAGTTTTTTACTTGTTTCGAGGTTTGTCCGTTTTTACTTGTTTCGAGTACATGTTGCTTTGTGTTCATTTGGACGTTTTTAACTTGGCCCTGAATATGTTTTGATTTTTTTTCCGTGGCTATTTTCTGAAGTACATTCTAATTTTTATCATGACTGTTTTCTACCTGGCTTCGAGTATGCTCATATTTTTTTCTCACGGATATTTTTGACACTAGCTTGACTTTTCTGATTTTGTTTTCATTATTTTCTCCACCTAGATTTTTCGTGTTCTAATAAATATAATAAAAGTAAAAAACAATAAATAAGAGATCATATTCATTTTAATCTTTGACTCCTTAAGAAACAAAGATTTTTACCACTAAGTTAATTTAATTTTTGACTCAAACCCATAACCTGTGCTACAACTCACTATGTATTGGATCCTGTTGCAATGCACGGACATGTTTGCTAGTCTCTAAAAATAAAAAAAAGAGCAAAAAAAAAAAAAAAAAACGGCTGAGGAAAAGATCACGATTGGCATCACAATTGCCCTAGAGCAAAAAAAAGGAAAAGCTAAAAAAACACAATTGCCCTAGAGCAAAAAAAACAACAACTGAGGAAGCAAAAAAATGGCTGAGGAAAAGAATACAATTGGCCCAGAGCAAACAAAAAAAGAAAAGAAAAACATCACAATTGGCCCAGAGCAAAAAACAATCAGAAAAAAAAACTGGTGAGGAAAAATTGTCCACAATTGGCCCAGAGCAAAAAAGAAAAAGAAAAGCAAAAAAACACAATTGGCCTAGAGCAAAAAAAAAAACAAAAACAACTAAAAATGGCCCATGCAGGGCTCGAACCTGCGACCTTCGCGTTATTAGCACGACGCTCTAACCAACTGAGCTAATAGGCCTTTCGTACCCAGTGTGCTATTCATACTTTTATTCAGAAACTTCTAGACAGTTTCTGTGTAAAGGAAACAACAAAGTAGGGGTTCCGCGGTTGAGCACTTGACCTGTACGCACGCCTGTTGCCAACGGGCTGACCTTTCGGCTTGCCCATATACCAGGCCTTTTGAACCCTTTTGACGCAGCCGGATTAGTTTGTAAGCATGTTGGAACAGCAGTTTTAGTCCACATGGGGAAATCTCAATGGGCTTAGCGTCCATGAGCAAGAACATGTTAGGGCCCTTGTTGCCGGGTCCGGTGCCGCGGGCCTGTAATCCCACGTCTCGGGAGGCAGGAGTTGATAGGGGGAGCGTGGGTAGCCTCTTGCGGTCCACACAAATATTCTCAATCCCGTGTGCCGGCATACAACTAGCGTTGCCTACTTGCCTTTGCTAGAGAGATGCCAATGCCTCCTCGTTTGGGGCCTCTTGGGGGTGACCATACAATTGGTGCCTAAGAGAGGGTAGGTTTGGCATGAATTTGCCTAGCCGAATCCCATCTAACCGACGATGGCAATCCGCTGGATGTTGCTCCCTCTCCCTATCAACTTTTTTTTTTCTTATTACAACGCTCATGCGTTGCAACAGATCATTCTTATATTAAGATGTTAACATCTTTCTCACAGTTCTTCTATCTTTGCATCCATCGACGACAATATGTATACCCTTGATGCACCTACAAACACATTATTTAGTTGTTCACCTTCACCAGAGTAGTCATGTACGGGTAGATCTGTATTGCGCGCGCTAGCAGCTTCATTCACGGCGGCTCAATGTTCGTCGTCTTTCTTAGCGTACAACAAATCTGTCTCTTCTTATGTATCAGTTTTTTTTATTTATATTTAGTTGAACAGGTTTGGAACAGCAGAAAGAAAAGCAACGGAATTAGCAAAAAGAAGACATACGAATAGAAAAAAAATATTGGAGAAGAAATAGCATATATAGACAATGGATGGTACCCCTGTGCAAGATGGACGAGGACTCACGTACGGTATCCGTGTGCGTGACGGACAACTCTCTCTTGCTCCTAACAGAGATTGGAACATTCACGTGGAAAAAACAAAGAAAGAAAAAGATACAAAAACAAAAATAAAAAGACCAAAAATAATAAGATAAGTTTGCCTAATTTCTACTTTTTTTTCCTTTTCTATCTGGATTAGGATTAGATTCCTATTCAACTTATTTAGGATCAAAGAATATATTTGGAAAAGGATTCCTAGCTATCGAAATTATTTTAAGAACCTGTGCCAAGTCGTTGTCATATAAATCAAGAGAGTTGTAAACATGTATATAAACAACTTCCACATTTACGGAATTAGTTAGGGGACAATAGAAAAAATGGCTGGAAATTTTGCCTCTTTATTTTATTTTAGTTATATAGATATAGATCGGTGATATATCAACATTTGGATTTGGTTTGTTGATGTCTGAGAGGCAGGTTTGGCATGAATTTACCAGGCAGAACCCCATCCATATGAACCGACAAGGGTAATCCGCTGGATGTTTTTTTTTTTTTTGACTCCGTACCAACTTGTTTTTCTTATATTACCCCTCTTCAGGCTAGCACACGCGGGCAGTTAATCACCACGCGCCGGCGTGCTGACACTGAACGAGGAGGCGGACCTGGGCATGGCAGGTGGTCAGAGGAGGACAGTGATGAATTAATGGCAGAGCGGTGTGTTACTAGAAAAATAGTTAGGCCTTATTTAGATGCTAAGTTTTTTCACTCTCTCTTTATCACATCAAATTTTTGGACATATTAATGAAGTATTAAATGTAGATAAAAAAATAACTACTTACACAGTTTGATTGTAAATTACGAGACGAATCTTTTGAGCCTAGTTAGGCCATGATTGGACAATAATTGTCAAATACAAACGAAAGTGCTACAGTGCCAAATACTGATTCCTAACCCCAATCTAATCAAGGCCTCAGTGAAGGGCCGGAGGTCGAAGACATGGGTAGAAATGCCTTTTTTCACTTTCTCTTTTCTAAAATATGAGAAATGAATAAAATAATCGATGAGGTGCGTTACAACAAATATACACTGTTTTATTAAGGTACTAGGCATATTTCGCCTTGGCGGTGTGTTTCGGCCAATTTCACGTTTGAATGGTGTCCTACGGCAAAATTTGCCGAAAAAATCATATGAATTGCAAAAGAAACATTTCTTGATTGCAGAGAAAAATCACGATTTCATCTATTTTATGGAAGAGAACTTAGGCTATAATTATACAGGATGTGAACGCATCGACACCCATAGTAAGAATTTTGGTGATCGATGAACACAAGAAATGGCTTACATTGTTCTGCAGTGTTAATTACAAAGAAAATGTGGCATACCATGGGGAAAATCTAGTTGTCGGGTACCATAGAACGGGGTACCCCGAGCGTGCACCAAAAGAGTCACTTAAATCCCATCAACAACGAAGCCAAAAGATAAGCCATGGGTTCATCGCTGGCCCCGTCCGAGCCCACCGGCTCTCCGCCTCGCCTGAGGCCTCGCACGGGAGGTCTCGACGCCCTGACGAAATATCCGCCTCGCGCGAGGCCTCTCGCGAAAGGTCTCGGCAAAGAGCCCAATCTCCGTCTCACCCGAGGCCCCGTGCGTACAGCCTCGAATGAGACAGCAATTCTCTGTATCGCTCGAGGCTGGCTTGTCAACAACCCGTCGCTCCCGCCTTGACCAGTCTTCCCGACAGCATGTCACGTCCTATTAACGCGTCAACCACTCCCGCAATCTCAGCTGGACGACGGCTCAACACTACGGAGTGGCCGACGGGACAAGAAGTCGCATCAGCGCCATACCGGCTGAGATGGGGCACGGCGGGGATTACCGGCCACTGTATTCTGGCGTTGTGCCCACGATCAACGCCCGCACTGTGCCCCGTAATTCCCGCCCCGAAGACAACGCGGCATGGGAAGCCTAGCCCGAGTCATCATCGCCTCCGAACCAACGTACCAGAATGACCGCTCCCTCCGAGCCTCCGCACGCTGACCGTCGCGCCCGCTTCGAGGCAGCCCTGGAGCTCCCATGACGCACAAGATCGGATGTGACCAACACATCGCCCCAGCGCTCCAAGGACAGACCACTTCGACGACCACACCGCCACAGGAACAGGCTATAGGGCTCGGACACGCTGCCTCAGTTCGCACGATGCCGTGTAGTTAGCACATGTACTACCCTTGTCCACCCTTTAAACTATAAAAGGAAAGGACTTGGGCCATTTCTAGGGGAGAGACGGGCACTCACGAAGAACAACACCCTGTAACATGCACACTTCCCTGTGGCCTGAGAGCAACGTCTCAAGCAGCCCACATCACTCCCCGCCGAGACCGGGGGTTAGCTCCCTCTCTCACCTAGCTTGTAACCCCCTACTACAAGCACTTCGGTGCAAGGAATACAAGATCGATCTCTCAGACTGGACGTAGGGCACCAATTGCCTGAACTAATATAAGCCTTGTGTCTCTTTGCATCACCATCCGGGATTGGGAACACGCAGCACAAATTCACTAGTTGGTTGAGGATCCCTCAGTCCAAAACACCGACAGTTGGCGCGCCAGGTAGAGGTCTCTGCGTGTCAGTTTCATCATCCCAATAAGTTCCGGATGGCAGACCCCGTACGACCGCTGCGTCTTGGCACGGAGGTCTGGTTTGGGAGCCTAGAGTTCATGTCTCTAGGGCATGAGTACAACATGGTACTTCTCACACCCCGAGCCCCGCCTGTCGACGACGACGTCACACACCGGTAGCCTAGGCGCAGGCGGCGTCCGGGCGGCCGCTCTCGCCGCGCTCACCAGGCACGACGTGAGCAGGATCACCTTGATGCTACACAAACCCAGGGCGACTCGCCGCTCTCCGCCGGTATCCTATGACCAGCTGTTGGCGTAGGGTCCCTGGTTGGGGATCTGTCTAGCCTGAGCCTAGACAAGGGAAAAACGCCGGTGGCACCCGGCGACACCCCAACATCAAGCTCTGCTCCACCACTCCCTGAGGAGCCAACTCCGACGGAGTTGAGCCCGATGACAGCACCATCTCCATACCCCTTCGGGTTGAGAAATGCCGCCGCCTCTTATGCTCATGCCTACGCTTCCACTCACGCAGATCTCTTAGGGCGCCGTCAGCGCTTCATTCTCGACTTCGACACCACCGCGTCGACCCACACCCACGCCGACTCCTAGGAGGAGGACAAGGCATGGGTTGGAGCAGATTTCTTTGACCTCCATGACCACGAAACCATGCGCCGCTTCTTGGTCGCAAGTGACTATTGCTTTGGCTACTCCGATTCTGATGATGAGGGTACTTACGATTCCACTCGTGAGTGCTTCCACGTCGGACTTGGGATGCCAAGCATGGGCAACGAGGACGAGGGGGTAGGCAGCTGCACTCTGCTTCATCAGGGGACGGGCGATGCCATGCCTTCACACATTGTTCCGCTGGTAGCATGGAACGAGAACCTTGCCCTCGGACAATTTCGACGCCTGGACCTGGAGCAGCTCTGCGAGCTTTAGGCCAAGGTCGAGCAAGATCGACTCCTTCTACAATAGCTCCGAAACACTCTCGAGCAGGAGCAGCAGGGCCGCGCTGATGGCGGAGGAGCCCGATGACGGGCTCACGACGTGCACCACCGCATCAACGATGACAAAGGGGATGATTGTCCCCCAATCTTCAATCGCGCTAGCCAGAACATCGTGGCTGCGGCGATGCTAGTGCGCGCGATGCCCGAGCCCTCCACCACGGAAGGGCGACGGGTTCGCGGTGAGCTCCAAGATCTCCTCGAGACCGCCGTGGTGCAGCAGGCCGAGAGTTCTGCCTCCTGGCGGTGTGGTGCCGTCTCGGACCTCCCCTCCGCACTGCATCGGTAGGATAGGGAGGCCTCGGTTCGTCCCGAGCCTGCTCGGGCACCGACAATCAACAGGCCCCCCCCGGTCCATGACCACCTCGACAACCGACGCGAGGCGCAGGGTGACCACGAGGTGATTGCCCGACGATGGCCCCACGACAGTGAGGGGCTCGCTTGAGGCTACCATCCGCATCGAGGCAGCCATTATGACAGTGAGGAAGACCACAGTCCTTCTCCTGAACCACCTGGCCCACGGGTCTTCAGCAGAGCCATTCGCAACACTTAGTTTCCAGCCTAGTTTCGCCAGCCATCCAACCTCACAAAGTATAGCGGCGAGACCAACCCTAAGCTCTGGCTTGCCGATTACTGCCTGGCTTGTTAGCTAGGCGGCGTGGACAATGACCTGCTCATCATCCGCAACCTCCCCTTGCTCTTGTCGGACTCGGCGCGAGCCTGGCTCGAGCACCTTCCTCCCTCTCAGATCCACGACTGGCGTGACTTGGTTCAGATCTTCGTCGGGAATTTCTATGACACATACGTGCGCCCCGGAAACTCCTAGGACCTTAAGAGCTATCGCCAGAAACTAGACGAGTCTCTCTGAGACTTCATCCGGTGCTTCTCTAAATAGTGCACCGAGTTGCCCAGCGTCGGCGACTCAGAGATTGTCCAGGCTTTTCTCTCTGGCACCACCTGTCAAGACTTGGTCCGAGAATTAGGTCGGAACATGCCGTGCTCGGCTGCCGTGCTCCTCGACATCGCCACCAACTTCGCCTCAGGCGAAGAGGCTGTAGGGGCCATCTTCCCTGAGAACGACGCCAAGGGGAAGCAGAGGGATGAGGCCCCCGAGGCCTCGACTCCCCGCCTCCCCAAAAGAAAGAAGAAGGATCGCTAGGGGAAGCAGGCCATCCTCGAGGCCGATTTGGTCGCGGCCGCAGAACGCAAGAATCCTCGAGGCCCCAGGGGCCCCAGACCTTTCGATGACATGCTTAAGAAACCCTACCCTTACCACCAAGGCCTGGTAAAGCACGCCCTTGAGGATTGCTCCATGCTACGATGTTACTACACTAGGCTCAGGCTCCCCAATGACGATACCAAGCAGAAGGGCACCGGCGACCGGGACGATGACAAGGACGATGGGTTCCCCGAGGTACACAATGCCTTCATGATCTTCGATGGACCCTCGGCGTGCCTTACGGTGTGGCAGTGAAAGAGGGAACACCGAGAGGTCTTCGTGGTCCAAGTGGCCACTCCCCGGTACCTCGACTGGTCTCGGGAGGCGATCACCTTTGATCGAGATGACCACCCCAACCATGTTCTGAATCCTGGGCAGTACCCACTTGTTGTCGACTCGATCATCGGCAACACCCGACTCACCAAGGTGTTGATGGACGGAGGCAGCGGCCTCAATATCCTCTACGCCAACACCTTGGAGCTCTTAGAGATCGATCGGTCGAGGCTCCGAGGTGACACCGCACCTTTCCACGGCATCATGCTAGGGAAATGCACATGACCCCTCGGGCGCATCGACCTTCCCATCTGCTTCGGCACCCCCTCCAACTACCGCAAGGAGGTCCTTACCTTTGAGGTGGTCGGGTTCAGGGGAACCTACCACGCCATCCTGGGGTGGCCATGCTACACCAAGTTCATGGTAGTCCCCAACTATACCTACCTCAAGCTCAAGATGCCAGGCCCCAGCGGTATCATCATGATTGAGTCCACATACAAACATGCATATGACTACGACATCGAGTGCATCGAGTACGCCGAGGCTCTCATGGAGGCCGAGACCCTCATCGCCAACCTCGACCAACTTAGTGGTGAGGCGCCTGACTTCAAGCGTCGTGCAAGGGCGTTCGAGCCCACGGAGGCCATCAAGCTCGTCCCGATCAACCCCGCCTGCCCCGACAACCGGGCGCTGAGGATCAGTGCCACCCTCAACATCAAATAGGAGGCCGTGCTCGTTGACTTCCTCCATGCGAATGCCGACATGTTCGCATGGAGTCCCTCGGACATGCCGGGCATACCGAGGGAGGTCGCCGAGCATGCCTTAGACATCTGGGCCGGCTCTAGACCGGTGAAGCAACGCCTGCGCCGATTCGATGAGGAAAAGCGTAGGGCCATCGGCGAGGAGGTGCAGAAACTCTTGGCGGCCGGGTTCATCAAGGAAGTGTCCCACCTAGAGTGGTTGGCTAACCCCATGTTAGTTAGGAAGAAAAATGGAAATGGAGGATGTGCGTAGACTACACCGGTTTGAATAAAGCCTGTCCAAAAGTCCCCTTCCCATTACCCCGAATCGATCAGATCATTGACTCCACTGCGGGGTGCGAGACCCTCTCTTTCCTTGATGTGTATTCTGGTTACCATCAAATCAAGATGAAAGAGTTCGACTAGCTTGTGACTTCTTTCATCACCCCATTCGGCATGTACTGCTACGTGACTATGCCTTTCAGCCTCAGAAACGCGGGGGCCACGTACCAGCGGTGCATGACCCAGGTCTTTGGCAACCACATTGGGTGAACCATCGAGGCCTATGTGGACGACATCGTGGTCAAGTCTAGAAAGGCCGAAGATCTCATCAACGACTTGAAGATAGCCTTCAAATGCCTTAGAGAGAAGGGCATCAAGCTCAATCCCGAGAAGTGTGTGTTCGGGGTCCCCCGAGGCATGCTCTTGGGATTCATAGTCTCAGAGCGCGGCATCGAAGCCAACCCAGAGAAGGTCTCGGCCGTAACCAGCATGGGACCAATTAGAGACCTCAAGGGAGTGTAGAGGGTCATGGGATGCCTTGCGGCCCTGAGCTGCTTCATCTCATGCCTCGGCAAAAAGGGCTTGCCTCTGTATCGCCTCTTGAGAAAATCCGAACGCTTTTTCTGGACCCTTGAGGCCAAAGAAGCCCTCGCCAAGCTTAAAGCACTGCTCACTAATCTCCTATCCTGGTACCCCCGGCCAGGGATGAGGCCCTCGTACTCTATGTCGCCGCAACGACCCAAGTGGTCAGCGCTGCCGTAGTAGTAGAAAGGCAGGAGAGGGGCATGCTCTACCCACCCAATGACCTGTTTACTTCATCAGCAAAGTGCTCTCTAAGACCAAAACATGCTACCCCCACATCCAGAAGCTGGTCTATGTCGTGGTCCTGGCCCGGCGTAAGCTATGTCACTACTTCGAGTCCCACCAAGTGACCGTGGTATCGTCTTTCCCCTTGGGAGAGATAGTCCATAACCAGGAAGCCTCAGGCAGGATAGCCAAGTGGGCCATCGAGCTTATGGGGGAAGCCTTGACTTTTGTGCCTCGAAAAGTGATTAAGTCTCAGGTCTTGGCCGATTTTGTGGCTGAATGGACCGACACCCAATGACCACCTGTTCAAGCCCAGACAGAATGCTGGACCATGTACTTCGATGGGTCTCTAATGAAGACTGGGGTAGGCATGGGTCTCCTCTTCGTCTCGCCCCTCAGAGTACACATACGCTACATGGTGCGGCTCCACTTCACCGCCTCCAACAACGTGGTCGAGTACGAGGCCCTTGTCAATGGCTTGCAAGTCGCCATCGAACTTGGGGTACGGCGTCTCGACGTCCGGGGCGACTCACAGCTCATCGTCGATCAAGTCATGAAGGAGTCAAACTGCCTCGACCCCAAAATGGAGGCTTACTGCAAGTTGGTACATTGCCTAGAAGACAAGTTCGATGATCTCAAACTAAACCACATCGCGTGGAAGTACAACAAGGCCGCCGATAAACTAGCAAAGATGGCCTCGGCACGGGCTCCGGTCCCTCCGAACGTCTTTGCTAGGGACCTCCACAAACCTTCCATTGACTACACCTTGGTAACAGAGGAGGGCCCACCTATTGAACCCATGATGGGGCTCGATGCCCCCCCTGCTGCCGAGACTCTCTCGACCAAGCCCGAGGTCATGGAAGTCAACACCGAGCCTCCCCAGACCGACCAAGACGTAGATTGGCAAATCCCATTCCTTAATTGGCTTGATCGGGGGGAGCTTCCTAGTGACAGGACTGAAGCCCGACGGCTTGTGCGCCGAGCCAAGACTTATGTCCTCTGCAATGACGAATTGTACAGGTGAAGTCCCTCCGGTGTCCTCCAACGATGCATCACCGCTGAGGCAGGCTGAGCCCTACTTTGGGACTTACACGCAGGGGCATGCGGGCACCATGCGGCGCCTCGGACGCTCGTGGGAAACGCTTTCCGCCAAGGGTTCAACTGGCCGATGGCGGTCGCCGACGCCACCAAACTAGTATGCTTCTGCGAAGGATGCCAGTACTATGCTCGGTAGACACATCTCCCGGCCCTGGCCCTCCAAACCATCCCCATCATGTGGCCGTTCGCCGTATGGGGGCTCGACATGGTCGGGCCTCTACAAAAGGCCCCCGAGGGCTACACCCATCTACTGGTATCAATCGACAAGTTCTCCAAATGGATCAAGGCTCATCCGATCAATCGAATCAAATCTGAGCAAGCAGTGCTGTTCTTCACTAACATTATCCACAGGTTTGGGGTTCCTAACACCATCATCACCGACAACGGGACACAGTTCACTGGCAAAAAATTCTTGGCATTCTATGATGACCACCACATCCGTGTGGCCTGGTTGGCCGTAGGACACCCAAGGACCAACGACCAAGTAGAGCGGGCCAACAGCATGATCCTACAAGGCCTCAAGCCAAGAATTTACAACTGGTTGAAGAAGTTTGGTAAGAAATAGCTCGCCAAACTCCCATCGATCATCTGGAGCCTGAGGAACACCCAAGCCAAGCCACGGGGTTCATGCCCTTCTTCCTGGTCTATGGGGCCGAGGCCATCCTCCCCACTGACTTGGAATATGGTTCCCCAAGGCTACATGCCTATAACGAACGAAGCAACCGCACCACCCGAGAGGACGCCCTCGACCAACTGGAGGAAGCCCGAGACATCGCGCTGCTACACTCGGCTAAATACCAGCAGACCCTATGGCGCTATCAGGCCCGACGCGTCTAAGGCTGAAATTTGAAGGTAGGCGACCTGGTGTTAAGGCTAGCATAGAGCAACAAGGGCCGCCACAAGCTGACCCCGCCATGGGAAGGACCGTACATCATCGCCCAAGTGCTGAAGCCCGGGACCTACAAGCTAGCCAACAAAAAGGGCGAAATCTTCACCAACGCTTGGAACATAGAACAACTATGTCGCTTTTATCCTTAAAATTCCAAGCATTGTATATATTGTTTCTCGGAATACAATTGAAACCCATTTTTTAGTTGTTCTAATTTTTCGAGAAATTCCGTGAGCCTATCGTTGGTCTCGGCAATACGATGACACTGTAAGGAAGACTCGGCTCTCCCTCCGCAGAACCGAATCTCCCTCGGGAGCTAGATGGGGGATTCCCCCTAAGTCCCACACACCATTTTTAGTCATTTTTCAATAAAATTCCTACGCCAAACCCTCTAGCATGCTCTGACGAATCGGTTGTGGAAAACCCAAGGACCAAAAGCCCGTCTCAGGGCCAAAAGGCCGGTTGAGTCATGAGACGGCCTAAGCCTCTGGGCTACGATGCTCCCTCACCACCTCACCCAAGGGACGGCTCAGGCTCCAAAGAGGTTTTTTTGCAAAGAAATTAGATCAGAGACAACAAGAGGGCAGAGGCTCGAAAACACAAGACAAGCGATTAAAGAAACACGAGTACTTTAAAAAGAGAGGCCTCGACGGCCACAAGCGTTGTGATACAAATTTAATTCCTACTCTATTTACATGGCTGCTTGGGCCTAGGTCAAGGCTCAGGACCTCCGGCATCGGCAGATGGCGGGGGAGGGACCACCTCCTCTTCAAACAACGTTGCCAGCGTGGTGCCAGGGCCTTCTGCCGCCTCCAACAGCTTCGTCACCACCTCATCGGCCTCATCATCATCATCGAGCAAGACATAGCCATCGCTGATGGCTTGAAGGTCAACACCAATGTAGTGCGAGGTGATGACGACCAGTGCATGCTTGACGCCCATATGCAGTGCTCCTCGGAGCCACTCATGCACTTGACCGCTCAGCGCAATCAGATGGCTCCCAAGGGAGCTGCCTGACTAAACCCCCTCGACCACCAGGGCCTCACAGGCGCCACGGGCAACACTCTTCAACACCTCGTGCTCCCCGATCTCGGTCTTGAGCACCGTCTGCATTGCGCTGGAAGCCTCGGCTGCCTGGGTAACCTCCGCCTCTGACTCTGCACCATAAAAAACAGAACGAGGTTGAGCGAGGGGAAAAAAACAAGCGCGAGCTGCTCCTAGGTCATGGCTGCCTCGACCTTCATGTTGACACAATGAAGGCGGAGGTCCTCCACCTCTGTGCTTCGCGCCAACAGGAGCTTGTTGGTGCCTACAAGAAGGCCCTTCTGCTGCTAAAGCTGGTCCCAGACATCCCTCTCCCGGCGGAGAAAGACCGACTTCCCAAGAGACTGGGTCTCGAGCTCCTAGGGGAAACAGAACAGGGGTCAATCCCTACAAAGAAAACTTGGAAAAAAATCACCACATAAGAGAAGAAAGCACGAACCTGGGTGACTCCGGGCAGATCGTTGGCCACCATGGACAGAGCCATCCATAATGACCGCTTCGCTAGCTGGCGGTACTGCTCAAATGTGTCCTAGCGGCCACCCTCGGCCGTGTCATTGAGGGCAAACAGAGGCTCCTCCCCAGGGTCATCCTGGCTCTACCACAGGACGCGCGGGTGATTCCACCCGCGGGGCTCAGGACGTACTTGCGCAAGGGCTAAGCTTCCCTCGCCCGGGGTTGGAACCAACTGTTCCACGACACCAGCCACCTCGGTGCCGACCATCTCCTATGCCTGGGATGTATCGTCGGAGGAGATCGGAAGGACCTCCACCTCCTAGGCGCTTTCCTACAACAATGGCGGGCCTTGAACCAAGGGTGCCACCGAGGCCTCTGCCACCCTCATCTCCACTTCCTGGGCCGGCGGCCTCGCCACGATCACGTTAGGCTCAGTGGTCCCGGGGGCTCTGGCCTCTGCCATCGTGGCCTTGGTGGTCCCGGGGGCTCCGGCCTCTGCCATCGTGGCATCAGTGGTCTCAGGGGCTCCGGCCTCCACCATCGTGGCCTCAATGGTCGCGAGGGCCCCAGTGCCCGCCGCAGCAGCCTCGATGGTCCTAGGCACCGTGGCCTCCATCGCCCCGGCATGCGAAACCCCGAGGACCTTAATCCCAGTGGCCTCGGCAGCCAAAGGAACCTCGGTCGCATCTGACCCACGGGCCTCGCCATCGTAGGGTGGAGGCGCTCCCTCCCCCTCCTATGTTAGGGCCGCCTCGGTAGCCCCTCCTTGGGTGGCTAGCTCCTTCGGGTCAGCCCTCGCTGATGCCGTGCCACGATGCAGGGCGGCTTGCGCCTCCGCCACCCAATGGGCGGTGGAGCCGGGGTTAACCGTGAGCGCTTTAAGGGGCGCCAACATAGGCACCTCCGTAGGTCGCTTCCGGCTAAAGACAAAACATTCGCAGGGTCAGCACAAGACAAAAGAACGAACAGAAAACACTATGACCCCACCAAAAATACACCTACCTCGAGCAGGGCGGCAACCGCTTTGCCACAGCGACCCTTGTCCGCAAAGGCGGTGGCGGCAGAGGCATGGCCTCTGTGTTCATCGGTGCCGGTTGGTCCTCAACAGACCTCGGCGCCCCCTCGGTCCTCTGCGGGGGCAGTTGCGTCACCTCCGCCACCACCTACTCCACCGCTGCTACCGAGCCCACTGGGCTGACGGCACGTTTGCCCAACGCCCACGCCTTAGGCATGTCGGCCTTAGCCCCAGAGTGGGCAATTGCCGACCCTGGGTCTGCTCCTCCTCCTCCTCCCGAGAGTGTCGGGCTGCTTGCCAATGCCCCGGGCACCACCTCCCCTACGTCAGGGAGATGGTCCAGGGGACCTCACCCCACCTCGTCCTCATCATCCCCATCCAAGGCATCCATCAATATCGACAGCGACGGGGACTCCTCCAACGGGAGGCCATCCTTCCTTTGTTGACGGCGGTGCTTGTCCAGTTCCTCGTGTGCAAGGATCTTCTTCGTGCACTTCACCGCCTCGGTGTCCTTTCGCTTTTTCTACGCCTCAGCATGCGCCCGATTGATCGCCCGCCGCCTTGCGTCCTCAGGAACGAGCAGCGGAGAGGCGCACACATCCCTCATCCCCTGCAGGAACGGCGAACACGCGTAAGGGAATGAGAAGTAAGGAGAAATGGAGAAGGCTTGGGGGCTACAGTGGCACATGACTTACCAGCGAGAGAAACCCCCACGACAGGCGCATCGCGATGGGGGTCAGGTTGCTGCCCCTCAGCTTTGCCTCCACCATCTCCCCCACCCGACGAAGAATTTCCTCATCGAAAAGGGTGGAGGAGGACATCCGGATGCCCTCATTGGGCTCACCCGGCCTCATCTCGAACAGGCACTACCGCCAAGCCATCAGCGGTAGCACCCTCTGGTGGTGGAAGGCAGCCACGACCACAGCCGCGGTAAGGCCATGGCCCCATAGCCTCTCTAGCCCCTCCAGAAGTGGCTACAGCTTGGGCTGATCCTCCCTCGGGACACCGTACTTCCACCTCTCTAGGCAGCTCCCCACAATCCGCCCAATGTAGGAGGGAAGTCCTCCATCATCGTTGTGAAGATAGAACCAGCTCGTGTACCATTGGCGATTGGATGACGCGAGCTGGGCCAGGATGTAGAGGTGCTGGTGATCCTGGCGCACTTGGAGAGTGCAGCCACCGGCCCTCGTCGCTTTCCTTGTGCCCGACATACCCGTCAGCTTGGTGGTATGCCCTGCCCGGAAGAGATGGAGCCACAACTCCCAATGGGGAGCAATCCCCAAGTACCCCTCGTAGACAGCGACGAAGATGGCCGCCTATGCAATGGAGTTGGGGTTGAAGTTGTGGAGCTCCACGCCATAGTAGTGCGGGAGCGCCCGCATGAACCGATCCACCGGGACACCGAGGCTGCGCTCGTGAAAGGAGACGAAGCTCACGATGTAACCGTCACGAGGCCTCAGCTCTGGCTCACCGTACGGAGCGATCCACTCTGACCTATTGGGGTCCGTCACTGAACGAAGAAGTCCGCCATCGATGAGCGACTAAAGCATCTCCACAGTGACGTTAGATGGATCCCAAGGGTCCGCCTCAATGACAACGATGTCGCCGGCCATGGATGCGGTGGAAGGATCGAATGCGGCGGTGAGTTTTCTCTCTCTCTCTTTCTCGCTCTCTCCTTGGCTCGCTCTTCTCCCTTCTTCTTCCTAGCACCCGCTGCTCTGGCGACAGCTCGATGGAGGCAGAGCTAACATAGGCAAGGTAAGGTGAGGAGGGGCGAGGCTCTTTGAGTATTTATGCAGGGTGAATGTGAAATGGATGGGTGATGAAATCGAGGAAGTTTCCCCTGGATCCGGTGCGGTTAACCCTGATCCGATTATACCGCCCATGCGCCCACCTTTTTTCTCATTAATTGTGGGAACAGTTATGTCCCATCCACCACATCGTGCCCGACCACTGCGGCAGCAGGCGTCGTTCTGCCTCCCCAGAAAACCACCTCAAAAGGCGTGCTAGCCGTTGCTGAGCCAATGGGGAAGATATCCCCCCCCCGCCCCATTCCTTTCAGATGAAGGAACCAGGCTCTGAGCCTATTATGGTCCAAGGGTTCGAAGGCTGGGCCCCTAGGGGTTTTGATAGCCGCCCCAGGACAATAGAGTCAAGGATGACCACGGGCGAGCCCACATGGGGCTGAGGCCCAAGCAAGCGAAATGCTTGGGACGCCCTAAGTCATGTTTGAGACCGGTAGGGAGGTCTCCGAATGGGATCCCACTGTAGGGAGGCACTGAGCCACCAAGGCCCAGCGAACGGCCTTGGCACCCACTAGAGAAACCCTCTGGTACTCTTGGAGTGCATCTCTGGACTGCTAGCCATCCCCTAGCGAATGGGGCACGGGCCTCCACTCAGACTTACCCAATAACAGCTCACCGAAAGTGCCGACGCTCGTGCCCACTGAGGGTAGCCTGGCACATTCCACCCCTCCTTCCGAACAAAAAGGAAGCACGAGGGTCATACAAAAAGCTAGGGGAACCCCTGACAGACCTCTTGCTCCATGTAGAGGCTAGGGGGCTCTTCCTACAACCTTGCCGAGACCTAGCGACCCTGGCTCGCACTCGAGGGGACTTGGCAAAACAACCCCTCCTTCCGAGCGAAAAGGAAGCACGAGGGTCATACAAAAAGGTAGGGGAGCTCCTAATGGCCCTCTTGCTCCATGCGGAGGCTAGGGAGCCCTTCCTGTAGATATGCCGAGACCCTGCGACCTAGGCTCGCACCCAAAGGGGCCTCGACAAACAAACCCTCATGCGCGAGGGGTGTACAAAAAGCCAGGGGAACTCCCGACGGCCCTCTCGCTCCGTGCAGAGGCTAGGGGGCTCTTCCTGCAACCTTGCCGAGACCCAGCGGCCCAGGCTCACACCCGAATGGGCTCGGCAAACAACCCCTCCGTCCAAATGAAAAGGATATGTGAGGGTCGAACAAAAAAGCTAGGGGACCCCTGACCACCCTCTCGCTCTGGGCAGAGGCTCGGGGGCTCCTCCTGCACCCAAGACAAAGACAAACAACCTAAGACCACGCTAGAAGTTTTGTTACAAATACGATAAAGGGCACCGAGCTCGTTACGGTCCAGGGGTTCGAAGGCTGGGCCCCCTGAGGTTTCGACAGCCACCGTAGGGCAACAGAGTCAGGGACGACTATGGGCAAGCCCACGAATGGCCGAGGCCCAAGCAAACAATCGCTCAGGGCATCCTAAGTCATGTCCAAGACCGGTAGGGAGGTCTCCGAATGGGATCCCACCGTAGGGAGGCGCCGAGCCACCGAGGCCCAGCGAACGGCCTTGGCACCCACTAGAGAAACCCTTCGGTACTCTTGGAGTGCATCTCCAAACTGCTAGCCATCCCCTAGCGAACGGGGCATGGGCCTCCACTCAGACTTACCTGATAATAGCTCACCGGAAGTGCTGATGCTCGTGCCCACCAAGGGTAGCCTAGCACATTCCACCCCTCCTTCCGAACGAAAAGGAAGTGTGAGGGTCGTACAAAAAAGCTAGGGGAACCCCTGATGGACCTCTTGCTCCGTGCAGAGGCTAGGGGGCTCTTCCTGCGACCTTGCCGAAACCCCATGACCCGAACTCACACTTGTGGGCTCAGCAAATACGATAAAAACTCCTCACTCAAAACATGAAAAAAGCCCCTGGAGGAGTGACTCCACTCCTCTAGGGCCTCGGGGGCTACACCCGGCGGGTGCGCTCACGCGCACCCACCAAAACCTCAAGAAGCAAAACACAATCCCTACGAAGCGGCTACCAGCCAAGCCTCGACAAACCCTCAGGAAGAGTGCACGCACTCCCCTTGAGGCTCAGGGGCTACTATCGGGTACCATAGAATGGGGTACCCCAAGCGTGCACCAAAAGAGTCCCTTAAATCCCATCAA